>NC_066860.1:23519759-23854342 GCF_025177605.1 Cucumis melo | reverse complement strand
AGCAGCTTGCATGCGGCTTGGACATAGAGGACAGCTCGCTGGCCAGGAACTTAGCTCGCTTGTTTGCGTG
Source organism: Cucumis melo (assembly GCF_025177605.1). Taxonomy (NCBI): domain Eukaryota; kingdom Viridiplantae; phylum Streptophyta; class Magnoliopsida; order Cucurbitales; family Cucurbitaceae; genus Cucumis; species Cucumis melo. The sequence goes on along the minus strand of NC_066860.1, from coordinate 23,854,272 downwards.
TGCGGCTTGGGTTACGTGGCTGATGAAGAAATTGACTGCACACACACTCACGGCTCGGACGAACGATTCGACTTCGATCTGAGGAGTTCGACTTGATGCTTGGGATGTCGGAACGATGGAAAAGAGACTTGACCGACGACATGCAGCGACAGAGGGATCGAGCGACGATGGAACGATGCGATGGTGAGCGACGATACGTGGGACAAGCTTCGACAGTTTGATTTCAAAGACAACTTGAATGGATGGCGTTTCATGGTGGCTGTCGATCGAAATGACGGAGATGAAGCGGCGGCAGATCTTGATTGGCGGCGACAGATCTTGATTGGCGGCTAGGGTTTTGTAAAGTAAGAATGAAGGTTTCTTGAGAAGGAAGATGATGAATAATAACTTGCACATTTTACGAGACAGGAAAATTGCCTCTAAGCTAGGATTATGTTATAAAAGGTACACATCCTACTTATGTGTTACTACTTCTATTGAGTCTGCATTGAGTACAAATTTTCTTCTTGCTTGCCAAAGTGTAAGCGAACCGAGAAGTTTCCTAGGTAAGTTATGATTGAACACAGGTAATTCCTTATCAATCTTAGCTATAATGTCTACTTCCATTTCAAGCGGTATAAATCTATACAATATAATTATAAATGTATGCTAATTCTATTATTTACAGTAAGAGGTTATGTAAAAGGTAGAATGGAATGGAAGATTATGAAATTTGAATTAACTTGCAGTAAAGAAAGGTGTAGGAAAGTATATTCATTGTAGGCGATTTAAGCAATGTGAGATGCATTGATGCGATGCGTAGATCATTTAACCATCTTCTAATTAAGGCGAGCAACCTCTCAACGCCTAAACACCACACTTGTTCGCCTTTCGAGATACAAATGATGAAAATACACTACATGATATATATATATATATATATATATATATATATATATATATATATATATATATATATATATATATATATATATATATATCTAGATTTTCTTACTTATAAGCATTACATTTCCTCTCTAATTAAGGCGAACAACCTTTTAATGCCTAAACGCCACAATTGTTCTCCTTTTAGGACACAAAGGATGGAGACAACATGCAAAAATGGAATTTGTCTCCAAACTCCTTTCCATGCGTGTTAGGTCTTGAGTAGTTGGTGACCAATGTTTGATTCTTTTTCTCGAAGAGAATCAAGCATTAGGATTAAGCTCAGACTAAACACGATGTGTCTTATAATTAAAGAACCCTTATCAAGTATATAACACAGAGGCTGTCAGTGATAATGAATATGTATTGTATTGATTAATGTAGACCTCGCGGCCATGGGAATAACAACGTTCAAACAATATATTAAAAAGATAGAAAAATGGAAAGTACATAAGAGTGTTGAGCCGCATAATGCATTGGTATGCATTTCTTGGCTCTTTTAAAAGTTAGGGGAATGGTTCATGAACTTCTCTCTCTAATCTCTCTAAGCTCTCACTCAGAATTTGATCGGAGAAGAGGTGAAGATAGAATGGGGAAGAGGTTCCAAGTTATGTACACTTTGTTCATTTTCTTCCCTCTTCCTTCCCCCACTTTTACATGGTGGAGTTGAAGATATTTATAGGCATATTTGGGCGAAGAATACCCATGTATTGCTGCACAACTTATCCTTATCCTTTGCATTTGTCAGTGCTACAGCCGTCTCAAGTCACATCAACTCCAACTACCACTTTTGTCTTTTAGTGAATCACCATGCATTATGAACTGTTGCCAGAATGCCTCATGATTTGGATCCAATGCAGCTTCTTGCCACTACAATTTTGAACGCGTTCTTTTGCGATTCACTTCATTTATTCTTTTCATCATCCTGCATTTAAAAACACTTAAAAGCATAGTTAATCAAGTGTGACAGTTTATGTAAGTTGCATTCTCTTAACTTTATAAATTTGCAACAAAAGCTACGCATCTTGGTCTTTTATCTCGCATTCTAAATCCATTGCTTTATTTAAAGGGCCCTAATAACTTGTATTTGTACAAGTTATCAGGGACCAAAATGACATTTTAACCTGAATTTTAAAATTATCCCCGAATATTAACTTGTTGCTAATTTTCTTACTTCATTTTTGTTGTATTATATTTATCTCAAACTATAGAAATATCATCACATGTTATCTTTTCTTGAACTAAGTGTTGTTATTATGTGAGTATTTAAGTCTAAAAATTAAAAAATGGTTTTAAATTGTAAATCTATTGAAAATATTTACAAATATAAAAAATTTTACTTTCTATGAGTAATAGACCATGGTAGACTCCCAAATAGACATTATGTCTATATTGGTCTATCGCTGAAATGATAGATATCTATGTGGGTTTGTCGTGATTTATGACAAGTGAAAACTAAAACTTTTATATATTTGTAAATATTTTATGTTGGATATTATTAGCCGTTTATCTATCAATGCAGACATTAGCGGAAGGGATCCCATAAAAATGATTTATTTATCTCACCAAACTTGCAGCCTAAAGATAATGTTAAGCTCAGGGTCGAACTCTAAAGAATTGATTTAAGATGCTTTTATCAACAATCAAGTATTCCATTTATAAATGGGGGTGTTAGGACTATATTTGACTTACATTTTAGAGCTTAACACTTCTGATATCACATTGTATTCATTAAATTCCTAAATTTATAGGAAATAATAATCTAGATGTCACAACGAATCTAACACAACAAAGATCACTTAAAAACAAAGCTAAAACAAGCAGGAATGGACCAAAACAACATGAGTGACATTTCGTAATTTTCTAAAAGTTAGGCACTGCCCTCAATGTGAGACCCTGATCACTTTCAAAGCTATGTGATAAGACTCTATGTGGTAAGAGTTGTCAAGACTATAAGTGTTTCTGGTAATTTATGTATTAATGCGTTTCAAATGAGCATTGAGAAAATTCTATGCATTCTGGTAGTTGGCGGCAAGAGATTCCTTAACAAAGAAGTATGTAACGTCATCCTTATGTCTGATGGTCGGTGCTCGGTAAGTCAGTGTTCTGACTTAGCCATCCACCAACGATCAGAATCTGGACGATGAGAGCTACATGGTAGTACGAGATTCGTTGAAGCTCACAAACGGATAGAGCTAATCATTCTTGCATGGAAATCTTCAGCAAAAAAGTGTATAAATAGGAAAGTCGATCGCGGGAAAGTTTTAGAGTTTCATCTGAACTTTAAGCTAAGTAAGAGCTAGAGGTGCAACAAGTCTTTCACGAGGTTTTAAGAATGTAACGTCATCCTTACGTCTGAAAGATGGTGCTCAGTAAGTCGTTGTTCTGACCCAACCATCCACTAATGATTAGGATTTGGACAGTATCTATACTTAAGGCGAGGAAGTTGATAAAGAAGGGACATATCGCGTACCTTGCTCTAGACAACCAGGAAACAAGGAATGATCTAAGAAGTGTGCCTATAATCTGTGAATTGGATGTGTTTCCAAAGAAAATGAATGGATTATCCCTAAAAAGAGAGATTGAATTCACCATTGAAGTTGTGGCTAGAACGACACCAATTTCTCAAACTCTTTATTACATGGCACCAAGCGAATTGAAGGGATTGAAAGACCAATTGAAGGAATTACTAAAGAAGGGTTATATTCGATCTAGTAACTCACCTTGGAGAGCTCCTGTCCTGTTTGTAAGAAGAAAGATGGATTAACGAGGCTATGTATCGACTATCGATAATTGAACAAAGTAACAATTAAGAACAAGTACCCATTGTTGCAAATAAATGATCTCTTTGATCAATGAAACGGAGCCTCGGTATTCTCCAAAATAGACTTGCGTTCAGGCTACCATCAACTAAGGATGAAGGAATCAACATACCAAAGATACCCTTTAGAGAACGTTATGGGCATTATGAATTCTTAGTGATGCCTTTTGGTTTGACCAATACCCCAGTTGCTTTCATGGATTTGATGAATGGATTATTTCAACATTACTTGGATCAATTTGTCATTATCTTTATTGATGATATTTTTATTCACTCGCAAGATGCGGTAAGACACGCGGAGCACTTGAGGATTGTACTATGAACTCTACGAGAAGAGAAACTATTCGTAAAGTTTAGTAAGTGCGAGTTTTGATTGAATCGGGCAGTGTTCCTTCGACATATCATATCTTCAAAAGGATTAAAAGTAGATCCACAAAAGGTTGACGCGATCAAAAGCTGGGAACATCCCAAAACGGTTTTAGAGGTTTGGAGCTTTCTTGGTTTGGCGAGCTACTACAGGCGTTTTGTTGAGGGATTTTCCAAGCTAGCTCTCCCTTTGACAACACTCACAAAGAAAGCAACGAAATTGAGTAAACACACGTATGCGGGAAGAATTTTCAAGAGTTAAAACAAAGACTTATTAGCACTCATTCTCGCATTATCTACTATAGGGAAAGAATTTGAAGTCTTTTATGAAGCATCTCACAAAAGTCTAGGATGTGTTTTGATGAAAGGAGGTAAAGTGATAGCCTATGCGTTCAGATAGTTGAAATTGAATGATGTTCTTTCATCATGCATTATAAGAAAAGCTTGTTGTTGATTGGAAGTCTTTATTCAAAGTTTTAGTTTTGTACTATTTTTCAAGATTTATGAAAAGGATAGTTAGGTAGCAATGTAGCATACTCCATGTTTTTGGATAAATTTGGAGGGCCTTACATATTATCTACTTTTGCTTTGTTTGATATGCATCTTCCCTAGAAATCTTACTAAAGACCCCTCCTGCTAATCAATGCATTTTTGTCTGATGGATAGAATTTAGGTTGGTGGTGAAAAGAAATTTGTGCTTTCAAGCCATTTAGATTTTCCTACGGAAAGTCGTCAGATAGATGGGAAGTATAGCAGAGAGTCGTCAGACGAGGATGAAGTGAAAGGGAATAGGAGAACAAGCAAAAACAATGTCAGACAAGATAGAGACAAAAGACACCAGGAAAGAATTTGCACATGGAAGTAGAAAGAGGAAAATCTAAATGGAGATTTGTGATTAAAATTAAATAATTTTCATGAGTCGTCCAACATTGTAAAGCTGGTAAGATGTTTTCTTATTTTCTACGTCCTCATCACTGTTTTGTGGGTTTGAGAGGTTGTTTTCTTTGTGTTGTTTTCCCCCCTTTTTTGTGGGGGCTTTTTTTAGATTTGTTTTCTTTTTGTTTTTTTGTTGGTTTTTTTGTTCTTGGTTTGTCTTTAGTGTTTTTGTTGTTCTCTTTTTTTTTTTTTTTATGCTTTTGCTGTTTTTTCTTTTGGTGGTTTTGTTTTCTCCTTGTGTTTATGAGCGTTTTCTGCTCTAGTGTCTTGGCTTTAGGCTTGAGGTCCTCTTTGTTGTTGTATAATAATATTACCTTTTAAAAAAAAGAGTTGAGTTGCTGCTGTTGAAATTCTAGGCAAGGAAAAGTGCTCGGGGAAGGAAAAGACCAAAAGCTTTTGAGGTCGGCCTTCTTAAACTCTAAACTCTTACGTGACTGACTTTCTTAAACTAAACACTACTGCGTGGGTGATCTTTCTTATTACTCTTGCGAGGGTGATTTGTATGCTAATGTTTTGAGCAAAGTTTTCTTAAATGATCGTTTTGAGTCTGAGTTATGCCAACATGTCCTTTATCTTGTGTTATTATTATTGCTATTGTTGTTCGAAAAGAGAAAATGATTGCTCTCTATGTACTAATTGTGGTGAACACATGCAAATCATTAGCCTTATTCCTATCAAGTGAACAGTGCTTATGCGATATGCGCATAATGTGAATGGCATCATGTGGACGGCTGATGCAATAAAAAAGAAGTGAATTAGGAAACTTTCCAGAGGCTGTGGATGGAGTGATCATCACATTAGTGAAATCACAAGATACTAGCGAGAGTGAATCGTATTAGGCTTGATGATGGGAAGGATTCATGTTCTTGGTGAAAAGGAATAAGAGGAGCTCATGGGAGATTTCTGTGGTTTATGAAATGAGGCATTAGAAGACGTGTTGGAGAAAAGAAAATATTTTATGCTTCACTTGTATTCCCAAAAAGGTTTTTCTAAAACCTCTACTCACTAAGTATTTGACTTATGTTTAAGTTTTCCTTCCCCAGGTCATCAGGCATTGAGGTTGAGTAAGGAGAGGTAAGATGGATTGTGGAGTAGAAAAGCTGATCAAGTTATCCATCTTCTGATGGTCTTGAGTTATTGTGTCCAAGGGACGCCACTACACAGTTTTGTGTATAGGCTCAGCCTTGTCCTTGAGACGGATTGCTAGGAGACCAAGGAGAAGGATAAGAAAGGAGTTCTTATACTCTTGAACACCTTGGCACGAAAAGTAACAAACTAGTGGGTGAAGGAAGACGTGGAGCTTGGGAATTAGGTTTCATCTAAGTGGCTTGTGTGGAAGAAATGTATTTGTAAAGTGTTAAACCAAGTAATAAAATTTGAAGAATGTTTTTTACATTATTTATTATTGTTTTCGCTGTGTTACGCTTGTATTTCTTTTGAGCTTATCACTTAAAAGTCGAGTTCGAAGCTAGAAGCTAGGCGTTTCAACTAAGTTGTTTAGACTAGAGTTTTCCATTGAGATTAAGTTGAAAAGGTCTTTCGAGTTCAAGTTAGAACTCTGCGTGGAGTAAAGAGTTTTCTGGTTGTGTCATTAGTTTCGCTTACTAGGCATTCAATTTGTCATCTTACGGACAGATATGCATTGGAAGTTTAGGCGACACGCATCCTTCCAGCCGTGAGGAATGGTTGGCGGGACGAGACTTGACAAGAGTTATACAGATAATCGTCGCAAAACATTGAAATTTGAAGTTGGAGACAGTTTTCCTTAAATTGTCACTGTGGAAGGGTGTGATTATATTTGGAAGAAAAGGAAAGATAAGTCCAAGTTCATAGAACCTTATGAGTTTCTAGCACGTGTGCGGCCGGTGACTTATAAGTTAAGGTTACCTGCAAAGTTGTCTAGGATTCATAATGTCTTTCATGTTTCAATGTTGCGAAAGTATGTCCCAGATCCCTTGCACATACTGAAAATGTAGCCCTTAGAAGTAAAAGACTATGAAGAATGACATTTTCATGTGTTAGACAAAAAAGAACAAATATTGAGAACAAAGGTGGTTCCCATGGTCAAGATCTTATGTAATAACCATGATGTTGAGGAAGCTACTTGGAAAAGTGAAGAACTGGTGAAGGCTAAGTACCTACAACGTTTTGGGTAAGACTTACTGAATTTTGAGGATGAAATTCCAATAAGGAGGTAGTAGTTGTGATGCCTTGGTTGCATTCTACCTTATGCAACCAGATTTCATGTAGCAAGATTGGCTTATACGATGAGATTGTTACACGACGAGAAGTGACTACGCGAGGAACCATTATGCGTTTTAAGCTTACGTGAAAGAAATATCCAACAATGCCCCACATGAAAGAAAGAGTAACATCAAGCAAAACCGTTGATAGCAAACAAACAAGCTATGCATCGAAATATGTCACACCCCAGCCCGAGCACCTCCTTGCTTGGCCTGAGATGTGGCATGAAGTCAACCAATATTATCACTTCAAGAACGACACCAACTGACCTTAACTTTCTTTAAATAGTAGACAACAGCGGAAGCTAACTCATAAATTTTAAACACAACCAGGTAAAACCATTTTTATTGAACAAACTTTATACATGTTTTTACAGAAAAAATGTCATACCTTACCTCGAGCACCTGGTTGCTTGGCTCGAGGTGTGGCATTAAGTCAATCGATATTGCCCACTTGAAGAACAACACCAGTGGACTCTTAAACCTGAACCCTAAAATCTTTAAATTATGAATGACAACGGAAGCTTAACACATAACTCTCTAACAACAACGGGGTAGAACCCTTTCCATTAAGACAAACTTTATATAAGTTTATACAAACACGACTTCACCTTATTCACATGAAACAAAACTCAACAAGAGCCCTAAAAAAAAACCAAGGCTCATAATAAAAAAGAATAACTGGTCACAAGTACAAAATAACAAGACACATACGATAACAAAATGAAACCCTTCAGCAGACATGTTAGGGATTTAGGCTTTGAGGACACAATCTCTACCTGGAAAGTGGGAAAACATTTTGAAGAGTGTGAGCTAAATCAGCCAAGTGAATGATAGTTTTCTAAATAACTTTTCATAAATAGTTTTCTAAATAACTTTTCATAAACCTTTAGAAACAATAATTCATTAATACATGAAACAGTAAACGATAAATCATAATATAAAAGCTTAAACAGTAAAAGAATTTAGAAACAGTAACATAAATATTTGTTTTTCCTGCTCAAAACCCAAATATCTACTCAAACACGACCCTCCCTTGCTCAAAATCATCCAACAGCCCTAGTCTAACAACTAGACTCAATTTTGTAATCTGTTGGAAGTAATTTCAGCCGAAACGAACGAGTGAAATAGGTGAAATTATTATCCAAGTTGGCCTATTTATACTACACTCTGCATGAGTCTTTATTGACACCTCCTACTAGTTGAAATCTAAATTAAGCATCCAAAGACATATGTAAAGGATTTCATTGATACTACCTCTTCATCATCTCGCCTAACCAAAACGCCTAATATCCTTTTACAATCCAAAAACACCTAGTGTCCATGCCTTGCTAACCTCCAAGCCCTTCTCGTATAACATGATTCTCGCCCAACACATGTCACCTTGCCTTCTCGTCCAACCTCTCAAAAGCCAAAATAACTTCTAAATGACAGCCTTTCTCGTCCAATGACGCTGCAATGGAGGTTCTCTCCTCGCTTAATGACCAAACAAAAAGCCTAAGCCGCCAAGCCATGCCTAAAATGCCTACTAACTATTTTAAGGTTATTTCCCTTTTCTTGGTCGCCCAATGCACCATCAATATAATTTCTAAACGCCTTGATATGCTCTAAATGCCTAGGGATACTTGTTTAGAGGTTATTTCCATCTCTTTCTCCGCGTACACAACACCAAAATAACGTAAAAAATGCCTAGCACTTTATCCTTGACACTCAGCCAAAATTTCCCTCTTTTCCAATAACCAACACAGTTTTTATGACACTTTTTACCCTTAACTCCCATCAACACTTAAACTTCCAACCACTTCAAAGAATTTAAGTTTTCTTCCAAGGTTTGGGGTTTACAAAAAACATAACCTTATTTACATAAAACAAAGCCTAAAAACAGCCTTCCTAAAAACCTAAGTCGAACATTACGAAAGACTAATTGATCACAAGTACAAAATAGCAGGACACAATATTCTTGAATAAATACTTTAAACAATAACATGCTTGAAAATCATTTATATAATAGCTTAAAAATTTAAGAAAAATCATTCATGAACAATAACTTAAGTATGTGCTTGAAATCACATTAATAAATCCAATTTTTACTCACATATACAAGCTCAAATCCTTGGTCTTTAAATTTTTCGATCTCTTCTTGACCTGAAATAATGATAAAATACTCCACCTAACTTCTCTAGACCATGAAAATACCAAAAGTGTACTTAGAAATTCCAAAAACCACAAAAAAAAAAAATACCCAAAACACATGTCTTAACACATGCTGGCGCGAAAGAGGTAGGAAGCAGGTCTTGGTCGCTCGTGCTGGCCATGCCTACGTGCTAACCTCATGCATAAGCACGAACATGTCTTACTTGGCCAGGTGTCTGGCTTCCCGCGCAGCCCCCTTACACCCAGCACTTGCTGCATACCTTCTTGGTCGTCCGCACAGGTTGTGCGCCCAACATATGCCATAACGCATACTAATCTCCCTAATTAACAAAATATTTGTCCATCTTGCCTAACTTACCCTACCACTAGGCCAGCCACCAACCTGGCCATAACGTCATTTCTTTTCCAGAAATATAACCGAACTTTGACAAGTCATAACTAAAAATCTACAACTCTTTTGAGTAATCTTCTTTCTACAAAGATGCTTAAAAATATCTTAAATTGCTTACTTTAACATTTCAACTTAAAATTCAAAAGGATGAGCTGTATATCCTTTTGGACATCCAACTTGCTTAGATTCACCTGAAAACTGACATTCTTCACTTTATTTAACTCAAATTCAACCCTTCTTTGCTCAGAATTGTCCCGCAGCCCTAACATAAAAACTATTCTTAATTTTTTATATTTTGAGAGTAATTTTAGCAAAACCGCACAAGTTTTTTGGAAGAAATATTCATCTGAGGTGACCTATTTATATTGAACCCTACATGAATCTTTGTTAACACCACTTACTTACCGAAATCTAATTTAAGCATGCAAGGACACTTGTAAAGCACTTCACTAACTTCACCTCTTCATCATCTCGCCTAACCAAAATGTCCAATGTCCCTTGACAAGCCCAAACGTATAGTCAGGCACATACTTATTCTTAGTCGCCTATGACATTCATTGAGAGGTTTTCTTCTTGCCTAAAGTAAAACCATTAAGCCCTGGCTGCCTAAACTTGTTCAAAATGCCTACTAACCCTTTTAGAGGTTATTTTCCTTCCCTTGGCTGCTCAATGCACAGGCATACAACCTCTAAACACATTGCACTCCAACCCTTGACACTTAACCAAATTTTCCTTCTTTCTAACAACCATGACACACTTTTAATGACACATTTAGTTTCTTTTTATCCTTAACTCCATTCATCTCTTATTCTTTCAATTTCTTTAAATAACATAAGATTTCCTAAGATTTGGGGTTTACAATTTCTCTCTCTCTCTTAAGAATTTTGTCCTCGAAATTTCATAACCCTTGCCTCAATGGCTATTTCCTTGGCTTGAAATTGCATCCTTGAAACTCACAACCTCAACACTTTAAATATTAAAACATAAGGGTTTAAAAATTCTCACCAGTAATTATTTCTGGTGCATCCTCTTCCTCTTGTTGAATCAATGCAAAAACTTTTTCTTACTGTCGAGATCGTCTTATACTTTTTTGTCTGCTACCACTTTGTCCCCCTCTTCTAACTATTGTAGTTTTATGTTGATTAATGGATTGAGACCCTTCTTTCTGATTGTTCTGTCTAACCACCTTTAATAGGGGACATTCTCTCTTGAAATGTTCTGATTTCCTACAGTAATAACACTCTTATGTTTTTATCAAACATAATCCCATGGTGCCTTCCGCAACCCTCATACATAATTCTTTCACCATTACTTGCTCCAATGTCTGTCTTGATTGAGACATCATTGCTGTTTTATTTGATTATCTTGGAAAAGCATCACTTCCTTCACTAGTTTGCCTGTATGTTTGCTTACCAGGTCAAGTTTAAAGTCCCGTTTACTTGATACACTAGGAGTGAATCATTGTTGCTCTCGTCCTCTAGTGTTACCAACAGATGAAGTCCCTTATCCTAATTCCATTGTTGGTTTAGCCTTCAAGAAACTCTACTCAACTCTTAATGCAGTTTAAACTAACTCAGAGAAATTAGTCCACTTTGTCGCTGAAGTTACATGAGTAAGGATCTCCTACCTTAAGCCTTTTTCAAACATCTGGTAACGATCAGCCTCAGTTGCCACTAACACTTCAACATATCTTGATAATTTTGTAAACTTCCTTTCATATAGTCTACTATAAATAACGACCCTTGCCTTAGACACACAAATTCGTCTCTTTCACTTCATGATAAGTACATGGATACTACTTATCTTCAAATATTACTCTGAAAGTCTTCTAATCCAATTCATCTGTATCACCTAGTCTAACCTCAACTGATCTCCACCAAAACTTTACTTCTTTCTAAGAAAGAAACGTTGCTAGTCTTACCTTTTGCTCCTCAAGGCATTTCATGACATTGAAACATTTTTCTACCATTACCAACCATGACTCAGCATCCGCGGATTAGTTGAACCCTAAAATTGTGTAGCTCATAAGTTCTTAAGTCGTTCAATACCATATCTCTTTTTAGGATTTTCAGGTGTCGATCCTAATGTCCTCATAAACCATTGGGCAAAATTATAATATTGTCCCTCTTCAGTCTCAGCTTGTATTGGAGTGCTAGATACCTCTCGAAATTGTTCCTAGGTAGAACCTCGAGCTCCGTCCTCATCTCACTTATGATGTCTGTTACGTCGTTGAGGCATGACTCCTATAACATATCAACCATTAAACATGTTATAGAGACTACTAATAGACTATTTTGAACTTTGAACTTTAAACTTTAACTTTAACCCTGACCGACCCTTATCTTATTTCTTTAACTTTCTCTTAGATTCTTATTAACTAAACTTTTACTCCTCCTTTATTCCGTTTAAATCTCAAAGAACTAATTGTTTTCATTAACATTGGCTCGAGATGTGGCATGAAGTCAACCGATATTGCCCACTTCAAGGACAACACCAGCTGACCCTTAACTTAAACCCCTAAATAGTAGACAACAGTAGAAGCTAACTCATAAATTTTAAACACAATCGGGTAAAACAATTTTTATTAAACGATCTTTATACAAGTTTTCACAAACAAAAGGTAACCTTATTCACTTAAAACAAAGCCTAACAATAGCTTTCACAAAAACCTAAGTCTTTCATTACAAAAGACAAACTGATCACGAGTACAAAATAACAGGACACATACAATAACAAAACGAAATCCTTCAACAGATAGATAGCAGCAATTCAAGTTCCGAGGACACGGTTTCTACCTAGAAAGTGGGAAAACATTTTGAAGAGTGTGAGCTAAATGAGCTCAGTGAGCGATAGTTTTCTAAATAACTTTTCATAAACTGTTTAGAAATCATGATTCATAAATCCATTGAAACAGTAAATGATAAACAGTAATATGAAAGCTTAAACTCAAAGCATTAAGAAACAGTAACATAAATCTTAGTTTTGCTCTAATTCCAAGTATCTACTCCTGGGAGGTGGTAGAGAATACTCGATACTAGCTCCAAATCTCAGAGATGGGCATCCCCAGTCCTTGTTCTTGGGAGATATGCATCGTTAGCTCCAATTCTAAAGATAAGTGTCCTCACCTTAATTCCTTGGCGCCCCTTAATCCTGCCTCGTTAAGGGATAATTTGAGACATCTTGGTATTAAGAAAAAACATTTATAAAACCATAACCTTAAACTTCCTCAAAGAATCATTTTGCATAAAGAGCCTTTAAATCTCATAATACTTGATCAATTTGTTTTTCGGTAAACCTTAAACATTCCACAGTAAACAACATTCTTGAATAAATACTTTAGACAATAACATGCTTGAAAACCATTCATATAATAGCTTAAACATTTAAGATAAATCATTCATGAACAATAACTTAAGTACATGCTTGAAATCATTTTAATAAATCCATTTTTCACTCACAAATTCAAGCTTAAGTCCTCGGTCTATAATCTTTTCTTGACTTGAAATAATGGTAAAATAATCCAATCTAACTTCCTTTGACCATGAAAATACCAAAAATGTACTTAAAAATTCCAAAAACCACCAAAAAGGCTCAAAACACATGTCTTGACAAATGCTGGCGCGTAGGAGGTGGGAAGCACGCCTTACCTGGCTGTGTGCTTCGCGTTCGGTGTAGCCCTCTTGCGCATAGGGCTTGTTGCACGCCTTCTTCGTAGAGCACGTGTACATCCATCACATGCCATAGCGCACACTAAACTTTCTGATTACTAAAACGTCTGCCCATCTTGCCTAACTTACCCTGTCATTCAACTAGCCACCAACCTGGCCAGAACCTCATTTTTCGTTAGGAAACATAACCCAACTTTGGTAACTAATAACTAAAAATCCACAACTCTTTTGAGGAGATGTCCTTCTACAAAGTTTTGCAAAAACATCTAAACTTGATTACCTTAACTTTTCAGCTTCAAATTCTAAAGGATGAGCTTTGTAGCCTTCTGGAAGTCCACCCTGCTCAAATTGACCCAAAAAATGACCTTCTTCACTTTCTTCAACTCAAACTTAACTCTTTCTTGCTCATAATCGTCCAACATCCCAAATCTAAAAACTAGACTCAATTTTGGATCATTTGAGAGTAATTTCAGCAAAAATATACGAGTAGTTTGGGAGAAATGTTCATCTGAAGTGACCTATTTATATACTAAACCCTACATGAACCTTTATTAACAACACCTACTTGCCGAAATCTAATTTAAGGATGAAAGGACACCTGTAAAGCACTTCACTGACTCTATCTCTTCATCATCTCATCTAACCAATACGTCCAATGTCGCTTAACAAGCCCAAATGCCTAGTCAAGCACATACTTACTCTTAGCCGCCCATGACAGTCATTTAGAGGTTTTCTTCTCACCTAAAGAACAACCATCAAGCCTTGGCCGCATATACATGTACAAAACATCCACTAACCACTTTAGAGGTTATTTTCCTTCCCTTGGCTAGCCAATACACAAGCAGCTAATCTCTAAACACCTTGCACTTCAACCCTTGACACTTAGCAAAAATTTTCCTTCTTTCTAAGACCCATGACACTTTTAGTTCCTTTTTATCCTTAACTCTAATAAACTCTTATCCTTTCAAGCTCTTCAAGTAACCTAAGTTTTCCTAAGATCCACGATTTACTGAAGAGGTGTTTTCTAGACTTGAATCTTCCTTAGTAAATATACATCGAATTTATCGAAGAAATAGTGAGACCAAGCTCTTAAACTATCCTTCTCATTTGTGAATTGAGATAATAGATATCACACACAACTCATCTTGTATCTTTGAGTTTTATACGTTTGTGTCCATTTTGGTCTTAGACAAAATCCTTAATTAATGAGAGCTTTAGAAAACATAAGCCATTTGAAAAGTTCTCAGAGAAGAAATCTAATGTCTACTCTCACATATTGATTAAGAGTATTATGTCAAATCCTCTTGAAAAATAAGATATCAATATAACCTTAACATCAACAGATCACACACTTTGGAGCATCATAGAAAGAGAAGAAACTATATGTTTCTTAGTGAGTCCACTATGAACCATCCAACTAGTTTGTTTATTGAATCTAGATCTTGGGATCTTCAGTTAAGTATGTTAGGTTACCACCAAATAACTCATTTCATACGCTTTAGCCCCATGTCTCTCAATGTATATACGACTTGCTCTCTTGACAATCCTTTCATTAAAGGGTCCACAATATTCTCTTTTGATTTCACATAATCAATGAAAATTATTTCATTAGAGAGAAATTGCCTTATCGAATTATGCTTGCGTCTAATATATCGTGACTTCCAATTATAGACAGTATTCTGTCATAGAAGTCGCTAAATTGTCACAATAGATACATATTGCACCTGTAGGTTTTTGGCCACATTGGAATATCTTCAAGTTTCAGCTTCTTGTGCTTTATCAAGAGCTATAAACTCTCATTAAAATTAAAACGTGCTAGACATGTCTATTTTGAATATTTCCATGATACGATGACTCCACCTAAGGTAAAAATATACCCACTGTCGATTTAGTTTCCATGTTATCAAAAATCCAATTAGCATTGCTAAATCTTTTCAGTACCGGTGGATACCTCGTATAATGCAATTCATTGTCTAGAGTGTACTTCAAGTGTGAAACCCACATTCTTGAGAGGTTGGAAGTTGTAGATATTAAGTTTAAAGCTTAGGAATTTTGAAGAAAACAAGCGTTCTGAAGGAAACAAGCGTTCTAGCTAAATGACGTGAGGAAGGTGTAGTTAGGCGTTCTGGCTAGGCTACGTGAGGAAAATTTGAGCTAGGTGAGGAGAGACCAGGCGAGGAAAGAAGGGAATTTGAAAAGATCCATTAATCTTAATTAGTCAGCAAGTTGCGGGTAAGATTAAAGCTAAGCATGATAGAAAAATATTAAACCTACACGCGTAAGTTATAAAAAAGGAGTTGGCAAGCTAAGGTGGATTTAAGGGTGACTAATCTGGTTTAGGATTAGTATAAATAGTATTCGTAAATTCAAGGAAAAAGTTACAAATAAGTTGTAATCAAAACTCTATCAAAAGAAAGACTAGGCGATAGGAGGAATGATGGAAGGTCAAGCGGCGATATGAAGGAGTAGAAGGGAAGGAAGTGTTTTAAGCTTTGTGAGTGATTCTTCTATATGAAGTGGCAAAGTTTTCTAAGTATTCCTTTCAAAGTCGTGTTATGTTGTTACATAAAGTATATTACTTGTTGTAATTTTATTTATGATTTATATGAAAAGTATAATTATTTGAAAGTATTTTTATGAGTTAAAAGTATTTCTTATAATGCTTGTATGCGAGTAAACCATTAACTTTATTCCTATTAAGAGTTAGCTATTATGTACGCATAAGAGTAGTGGTTACCCTACATTGAGTGGTCCGTTTAGTAGAAGGATGGATGAATGCATTGAATGGTCCGTGTTCAATTCTATCGCCTGAGCAACTGTAATTGGATGAGGGTCCATAAGGATACTGGTGGTGAAATGTGAATCATCACAGTAGTCTGTGCATTGAAAAAGTTCAATGTCCAAGCGAGAGGAATAACTAGAGGATAATAAGTTTTGTGTTATTTAACATGTGGTGAGACGTTAAGAAATTTCTTAAAATGAGAAAGTTTTTATTGTATGCCTATATTCCTCTGAAGCTTTTCCTAAAATATCACTTACTGGGTATTAGACTTATGTTTTAAGTTTCTCTACTCCAAGCAAGCGAGGCGAGAAAGCTGCTAAGAGGAGGCAAGCTGCTAAACTACTAGGTGTTGAAGTTTTGGAGCATAAGTTTTAGTTTCATTTAAAGTGATACTTGTATTTATATAAAGATGTTGAGGAAATTATTGATAAAGTTGTTAAGTTTTTCCGAAGTTTAAAGCTTTACTAATGTTTATAGGCAAGCATGTTCTGAAGAAGTTAAGTTCAAGTTCAAGTTTAAGTTTGGGCATTCTAGTGCTTCACCTAGAAGCATTGGAGTTGCCCAAATTGCATTCGCGCTAGAGAATGCAAGGGAGGGACACATTCTGGCTAGGGGCAAGATATCAAGTACCTTAGAACTTTGACTAACACGTTCAAATGGTCATGCCTATGATTGTTGGTGTATCGTGCTAACCTTTCTATTGAATAGGCAATATCAAGTCTTGTACAATTCATTCTATACTTAAGCTACCAATAACTCTAGAATATTCTAGAGACGACATACCTTTTTTAACTTACAATTTGGATCAAATAGAGTAATAGCCCGTTTACTCTTTAAACTGATCAAATTTTCTCAACACTTTCTATATATAGTGAGATTAAGAAAGTACGAATCTTGGATTTCTTGTTATTCAAATTCCAAGGATAATATCAGCAAGATCAAGATCTTTTGTATCAAAGTTGGACAACATCCTCTTGGTGGAATCAATAGCACTCCTAAGTGTGCCTATTATTGTAACGACCCAACTTTCCAGACTAAGCTGAGGTCACTACTCGGTACTAAGACTCGACCACAAAACACACAAACTCATAAAGGACCTGTTACGATTCATTAAAAACGTTTTAGAAATATTACAAAAAAAATAGTTTCGGGCCCTATTTTAAATCACAATCACGAAAGTTCCAAAATACAGTACTCAACTCATCAACAACAAAACCACAAACCAAATATTCTAAACATGACTCGATCCAACAATAAAAATAACGAGTAACAAAATACATCAGCGGAAGCATAAAGAAAACGAGACACGTCCATATGGCCTTCACACATCCTTCTTGCCCCTCGTCGGTCTGCCCCATGCTGTACCCTTACCTGAAAAGTTAAAGAGGAGAAAGGGTGAGTATAAAATATACCCAGTAAGGGACCCACTATTGGGCCCGTTAGGGAATAACAGTTAACTTCCAATTCAGGGGTACCCTACATAAACAGTCTAGTGGTTTCGTAGAACGCACACATCAATCTCGTGATCTCGGAGGATGCACGTATCAGTCTAGTGATCCCGAAGGATACACGTATCAGTCTGGTGACCCCGAAGGATACACCTATCAGTCTAATGATCCTGAAGGATACACATATCTGTCTAGTGATCCCGAATGATGCACGTATCAGTCTAGTGATCCTGAAGGATACACATATCAGTAAGGTACACTACCCCATAGATGAAGCTAACCGTTACCCCTCTGTCCATACTAAACCGTCTACAACAGTCACACTCCGACAACGTTCATATTACAATTTTGTCATAGACTTCGCCAGTCAGATAGTATAGGTTTAAACAACCGTATCCTCAGTTGCTATATGCGTATCCAATTCACACAACACTGTGATATTCTTTCGATCCAGTCAACTAGTCAAATCAGAAACGGACTCACAGTCCTTCCAAGACATAACTCCATAGCCAATATCCTGACAGTAGACTACCACATACCTAATCTTAAGACTTTAAAGTCCATCGACATACAATTCCAGTTCACAACATAGCCCATTAACATAACTACTATACACAGAACATCCGGGCATCGGTGTCTATCCGTAAAGAACTCATTACACACGATGGCACACAAGCTACAACTAGCGGTCACGTTACCTTTAATCAGGCGAGAGCATAAAGCGATATTTAATAGTCAAACATGCGTCAATTCATTCAGTACAATTACTAACGTATAACCTCCTGTGGATTACTACGTTTCCAACCTCGATCCGAGGTCCAGTAGTAGGAAATCCCTTACCTGAAACTTGGTTATGCCCCTCGATCGAGTCCACGCTCAACGAATCCACCTAAACGAAATCACAAAGGTTTAAACGATGATACTAATAAAAGTCATTTTTAAATGGTCCTAACCAACATCCGTTTACTTACCCGAGAAAAGGAGAGCTATCTCCAATTAAGCCTGTCGCGGAACCCGCGAACTTAAGCATCAACTCCCTAATACCTTCAAGGAACGAAAGGTAGGACTCTGCCTTACTCCAAAATCTAAACTCGAACTGGTTATAGCAACATTAGGAAATTCACCAAAATAATCCTTAACGAAGACTCACTGTAATCCCGATATTTTCTTGGTTTAATTTCTTTAAATGTGGAAAGAAAAAAAAAGAAATAGAAAATGGAAATTAAGTGTAAATATATATATATATATATATATATATATATATATATATATTTATATATTAAATAGTTTTATTAAATAAAGTAAAGAAAAGAAAGAAAAGAAAGGATAAAAAGAAGAAAAGGAGAAGAAAATTTCATTTTTTCTTTTCTTCTTCTTCTTCTTCTTCTCTTCCCTTCACCGCCAAGATTTTGAAGACATCCAAGTTCCATTTTTTTTTTCTTTTTCCTTCTTCAATTTGCAGAGAACTTCTAAGAGAGAGTTTGGAAGAAGAAGAGAAATTTTACTAGAATTTTTAGGTTGAAGAAGAGGAGGAGAACTCAAGCAAAGTGTATCAATGGCTGAATTTTAGTTGATTCTGCACATCACTGGTTTTTAATTCGGTTTGAACTCTTCAAAAGGAATTAAGAAGTGAGATTTACATTTACTGAAAGTTAACTCATTTTTAAACAAACTTTATGAAGAACGTTGGAGCAAATTCGGATATTCATTTGGTGCTTTTTGATGAAGAAAACAGGGCAGTTGGTTTTCACTCAAAATCAAGAGGTCTCTGGTTTTTCTTGTATTTCAGAGTGTATCGGTGGAGTTAGAATCTCTATTTGGTATGGTTGGAAAGCTTATTCAATTTACTACAACTTTCATGAAGAAATTGTAAACCAAAAACGACTAAAAATCAGTTAAATTGTAGGGAAAAGTTAAAGAGGTCGTGTGCGCACGATTCTGGAAGTGGTTCTGTTTTGAGGGTTATATGTGTTTATGCACGGGGAATCAGATTTATATGTCTTCAGGTAAGTTTTAGAGGATCTCAAAATGAAGATTTTGATATAAAGAACACTCATTTGGGTTAAGTATGGAGAAAGTTATAGTCCTTTGAAGTTTATGTTAGAAATCTGGAAATTTTAGAGAATGGTTGAAATAGGATTTTATTTCTTAAGCTTTGTTTTCGTGAGCGTCATCTTTGGTGCGACATGTTATGTATATCTTTAGGAAACCAGAATGTTTAGAGTTTTAATACTCGGTTGGGTTGTTGGCAGGCCGAGAAGAATTAAACCGAGCTTATAGACCAAGGATCTAGCCCAAGACTGTGAGTGACAAAACCAACTTTGAAATATTTTCCATAATTGTTATTATGATTGAATGCGATAAATGTTTATTTACGAAGCCATGAAAGGTATTTGAATTTCATGACTATTTTCAAGTATACATTTGGAGACTAGATTTCTTAAAGAAATTTATGCTAGCACGTAGATATTAAATGTTTGGAAAGTATTTAAACCACAATATTTTAAGCAAAGCATGAATTAGTATGAAGTTTTGTTTTAAGAACTACAATTTTCCACGAAAGAGCTGAGTAAAGTTCGAGCTTTGTGTAAAATTTATAAGCAGGCATGTTTTAATATTTAAAGATGATTTATGAAATTTTCATTAACTACATGACTGAGATCTTGAGCCTGAGGCTAGAGATTACCGTGTGCACACTGGTTAGATTCCGTTGTTGACGTTGAGTGTACTCCGTAACAACGATGCTATCGTGAGTGCTGGGCGGGCCCCACTACGACAAAGATGATGGGAGTGCTGGGCGGGCCCCACTACATCGTAGTGCTTGTAAACGTTGTTGTACTAGGTGTACCCTACACAACGTAGATTCGTCATGTTAGTTAAAATGCTTCGATATACTTGATATGCCTTGCTAGATTTCAATGATGAACATGCTGAGTATTTAAGGAAGCTATTCTTACTACTACACATTTACATTTGCGACTTGTATAAACAGATTTATATGTGTAAAGTTTTCACGTGCTCTTATCTTTAAATTCATAGTTTTAAACTGAGTCACTCACTGAGCTTCATAGCTCACCCTTTCCAAAATGTTTTACCCATTTTCCAGGTAGAGATCGACTTGCCAGTGCCTGATAGACTACCTTAGTCTGCGGAAGCTTCATTATCGATTGCCAGTACGTGTTTTGAGTTGGGCATAGAGTCTGTTGTGTTGTGGTGTATATACACCCTTGTATGTTATAGATACTCGACAGTTTGTATAAGCTTTAGGAGCTGTAGTTGTGTAAATTTTGTTGGTTATATTTTGATTAAGGTGTCTTTAGGTTTACTCGTGAAATCGGTAAATTTTGAGGTACACTTCATGTATGTGTTTGACTAGCTGTGTTTGACTAGCCTAGGATCCGCTGTGTTTTGTGGCATGTACAATAGTTTATATACTAGATTGGCAAGTTCATCACATGAAAGTTTTAAGCAGAGTCGACAGATACAGGTACAGAAAGCGTTGTTCATCGGCTTCACGCCATCTTTCGGTCTAAGGTAGCAGGTAGTCCGGGAGGGGGTGTGACACTCACCGTGACCCGAAGTGGAGGAAGGAAGGCTTTAGTGGCTCGGTGAACAGGGAGCTCGGCTTGGAGGTGATCGACTCGGCTCGGCTCGCGGCTTGGGTTGGTCAGTTCGCGGCTCGACTCGATCCTCGGCCTGGCTCGGCTCGGCTTAGCTCGCGGGTCGCGGCTCGTCTCGGTTATACTCGCGGCTCGCGGCTCGGCTTGGTCCTCAGCTCGGTTCGGCTTAGCTCGCGGCTTGCGGCTTGGCTCGGTTTGGCGTAGCTCGCAGCTCGCGGCTCAACACGTGGCTCGGCTTGGTTTGGATTTGCGGCTCGGGTCAGCTTGGAGTCACGGCTTGGGTACGAATCTTTGCTCCATGCGACAAGGGCTGAATGAGGGACGTCAACGACGGAAGTGAGCAGCTCCCCTGTGTATTTTGGGCTGCGTCGGGAACACGGGATGGGGAGAGAGAAACCGTCGGAGGTGGCGGAGACGAAGCGAGAGGGAGAGGCGTCGACTGCGAACGATCGAATGACCGATTCGGGGATTCCGTCGGTGGCTGGCCGAGCGCGGATGGAGAGCAGGGACGTGCGGACGGTGAAGAACTACCGAGCTGGTGACAGAGAAGAGGTCGAAGACGAGGACGGAGGCAGAGGCGTGCGTGAACGGAAGAGGAGTGGATGCGAGGCGGCGGCGGGTGAAGCACGGAGGAAGAAGAAGAAGAAGTCAGGGGGGTGGACACGCGCAGGTTAGGGTTTGAATTAAAAATAAGAAAAATATTATATATATATATATATAATAATAATAATAATAATAATAATAATAATATAATATTAAATGATAATAATAATGATATTAAATAATAATATTAATAATAATAATAATAATAATAATAATAATAAATAATAATAATAAATAATAATAATAAATAATAATAATAATAATAATAATAATAATAAATAATAATAATAATAATAATAATAATAATAATAATAATAAATAATAATAATAATAATAAATAATAATAATAATAATAATAATAATAATATAATTAATTTTATATTATTATTATATTAATTTACACAAAATTAAATTTAAAGAAATTCATATCCTTAAATTTCTTTTTCTTCCCTCTTCAAAACCAACCAAGAATTTACACCAAAATTTTAAATTTCCGAAAATTTACATAAAATGATAAACATTACCTCGAAAAATTTGGGGTGTTACATTCTTCCCTCCTTAAGGAACTTTCGTCCTCGAAAGTTTTATTCCTCAAATAATTCGGGATAACGGGACCTCATGTCATCTTCTCGCTCCCATGTAGCCTCTTCGACCCGGTGATTGCACCATAAGACTTTAACCAAAGGAATTTCTCTATTCCTCAACATTTTCACCTCCCTAGCTAGCACCTCAACGGGTTGTTCTGTATAGCTCAAGTTTTCATCAATCTCTAGTGGCTCGTAATCCACTACATGGGATGGATCTGGCACGTACTTCCTCAACATAGAAACATGGAACACATCATGAACTACCGAGAGTGATGGTGGCAACGCCAAGCAATACGCTACAGGGCCAATCCGCTCCAGAATCTCAAACGGCCCAACAAAACGGGGACTCAGCTTTCCTCTCCTTTCAAATTGTAACACACCTTTCATAGGTGCTACCTTCAAGAACACCTTGTCCCCCACATCAAACTCAAGATCCTTTCGTCTCACATCCGCATAACTCTTCTGCCTACTCTGTGTGGTATGCATACGTGATCTAATTTTATGTATCGCTTCGTTAGTAGACTGAACTAACTCAGGACCCATCAATCTCTGCTCACCCACCTCACCCCAGCAAACAAGGGATCACATTTGCCGTACAAGGCCTCAAATGGTGCCATGCCAATAGTAGCCTGAAAACTGTTATTATAAGCAAATTCCATCAAATGCAAGTGGGAGTCCTAGCTACTTGGAAATTCCAATGCATACGCTCGCAACATATCCTCTAAAACTTGGTTCAGACGCTCAGTCTGACCGTCAGTCTGTGGATGGAAAGCTGTACTAAAGTCTAACCTCGTGCCCATAGCAGTCTGCAAACCCTTTCAGAATTTGAAAGTGAAACGGGCATCTCAATCCGAAACAATTGACACTGGCACTCCATGTAGTCTCACTATCTCAGTCATGTACAGCTGTGCCCACTTAGTGCGCTGATTTGGTAAGCCTGTCAACCACAACCCAAATCACTATGAAACCCCTCAGAGTTCTTGGCAGTCCTGTAATGAAATCCATGGACACATTTTCCCACTTCCATTCTGGTACGCTCAAGGGTTGTAATAAACCCGCTGGTCTCTGCCTTGGTGTTTTAACCTGCTGACACACCAAGCATTTACTAACAAATTCTGCCACCTCTCTCTTCATATCACGCCACCAATAAACCCGCTTCAGGTCCTGATACATCTTCGTACTGCCCGGGTGCATGGAAAATGGGGAACTGTGAGCCTCAGATAATAATTCTGTTTTAACCGCACTATCTGATGGCACACAGAGACGCCTCTCAAACAAAAGTCCACCATTAGAGGATATGGAGAACTCAACAGCTTGCCCTGCCTCTGCTAGGCCACGCTTCTCAACCAAATAAGGATCGTTACTCTGAGCATCAATGATCCTTTGCCTCAAAGTCGGCTGTATCGACAACTGAGCTAACTGCATAGTGACTGCCCCTACTGACACTGCAATCTCAGCTCTCTCTAGATCTCGATGCAATGGGGCCTGTCGGGTAATAAGTGCTGCTGAATGTGATACCTTTTTACTAAGAGCATCAGCTACCACATTTGTCTTGCCTGGATGATACAGTATCTCACAATCGTAATCTTTCACTAACTCAAGCCATCTTCGCTGTCTCATATTCAATTCCTTCTGAGTAAAGAAGTATTTCAAGCTCTTATGATCCGTGAAGATCTGTATCTTGTCACCATACAAGTAATGCCTCCATATCTTCAATGCAAAAACCACTGCTGCCAACTCTAAATCGTGTGTAGGGTAATTCTACTCATGACTCTTCAACTGACGAGAAGCATAAGCGACTACCTTACCTTGCTGCATCAATATACAACTCAAACCCTTCTTAGAAGCATCACTGTAAATCACAAAACTACCTGAACCATCAGGTACAGTAAGAACCGGTGCAGTAACTAGCTTCTGTTTAAGGTTCTGGAAGCTGTCCTCACATGCCTTGCTCCTAACAAAAGGAGCTCCCTTCCTCGTTAACTGAGTAAGAGGAGTAGCTATACGGAAAAAGTTCTCCACAAACCGTCGATAATAACCTGCTAAACCCAGAAAGCTACGAACCTCACTGACTGTGGAAGGTCGGGGCCAACTGGTGACTGTCTCTATCTTAGCTGGATCCACAGAAACTCCAGCCTTAGAAACCACATGGCCTAGAAAGGACACCTGCTTCAGCCAAAACTCACATTTCGAGAACTTTGCATACAATTTATTATCCTAAAGGGTTTGCAGAACCATACGTAAGTGTTCCTCATGCTCGGCCTCCGTCTTGGAATATATCAAGATATCATCAATAAACACGATCACAAAAGTGTCTAGGAACTCCCTAAACACTCTGTTCATCAAGTCCATAAACACTGCCGGAGCATTCGTCAAACCAAAAGACATCACAATAAACTCATAGTGTCCGTATCTGGAATGAAAGGTCGTCTTCGGTACATCAGCATCCTTAATCCTCAGCTGATGATATCCCGACCGAAGATCAATCTTAGAGAACACTGTAGCTCCCTGTAACTGGTCAAAAAGGTCTTCGATCCTGGGCAAGGGATATCTGTTCTTAACGGTTACCTTGTTCAACTCCCTATAGTCAATGCATAGGCGCATCGATCGATCCTTCTTCTTAACAAATAAAACTGACGCACCCCAAGGTGACACACTCGGTCGAATGAAGCCCTTATCAAGCAATTCCTGTAACTGCACTTTCAGTTTTTCAAATCTGCTGGGGTCATTCTGTACGGGGCTCTGGATATAGGAACCGTGTCCGGCTCCAACTCTATGGCAAACTCAATCTCTTTGTGAGGAGGTAACCCTGGAAGTTCTTCAGGAAAGACATCCGGATAGTCCCTTACCACTGGTTCTGATGACAGGGATACATCAACCTCTCTAGTATCCACCACACTCGCTAAGATACTCCAAGTACCCTGGCTGAGCAGTTTGCTGGCCCTCATGGCTGAGATTACCTTAGGTAACGACGTTGACCCTTCTCCCTTAAATTTAAAACTGGCCAACGAGGGAGGGTTAAACGCTACCTCCTTACGGGAACAATCTATGCTGGCATGGTTAGCGGCTAACCAATCCATACCCAGAATTACATCAAAGTCGAGCATGTCCAGGACTAACAACGTTACTTCAATTGAACATTAACCCAAGAAGACCTTTAAATGAGAGGGAAAAACAAATCTGGGATTCCATCAAAATTAGCTTGCCTCAGATTCAAAGCAACAGAGGGAAAAGTAAGCCTTCCTGGAATCCAAGCGACAACAACGTCTACTCGGTGGCATCAGCAAAAGAGCTAGCTTTCAAGGAAACCTCAATTCCAAGGGAGATAAACTGGGAAAATGAGCTCAAACACCTCTGGAGGTCTCACATTCCACAAAAATGTAAATTCTTCATCTGGACCATGGTTCACCAGAAGCTCAATACTATGGATAATATCCAAAAGAGGAACCCAAGCATGTTCCTCAACTCAAACTGGTGCATCTCTTGCTGATCCTCAAACGAAGACATGAACCATTTATTCATCCTCTGTCCTATAGCCCACGGACTTTGGAATCTTTGGAGCTCTGAAACAGGCATTCCTATGAGCAGCACAAATGTAAAAGACCTTTGCCTATGCCTCTGCAGGTTAACAGGCAACAGTGCAAAGAACATCATCAGCTTCAATGCAGCCATAGCTACCTTATGGACAATTTAGATACGAAGAAACAATCTTATCTTCTCGGAAAAAGTCTCAACCTATCAAAACGCTTGGGAAGATATTTGCAACCTCACTGGAAGTTGGTCCTCAAAAAGCAAAATACTCAAAAATTACAATCAAGCTACATTAACATTAAACATAAATGCCTTCTGTAATCTTCCTATGTAAAAGAACCTTTGCAACTCCTTATGGTAATAAAATTTATGATAGGGCAGCTCTTCTCTAGCTCCATTCACTAGTATCCTTTCAAAAAAAAAAAAAAAAAAAAACAACGTTACTTCAATCACATGGCCTGCTATCTCAATCTGGCATGCTTTCACTTTTTCTTTCGACAACATACACTCCCCAGAAGGAGTAGATACTGATAAAACATGGTGTAGGGGCTCTACCTCTAAGCGGGCATGCAACACAAATGCAGAAGAGATAAAGGAATGTGACGAACCCGAATCAAACAAAACTAAGGCGTAATGCCCCAATACTGGAAGCATACCTGTCACCACCGTGCCTGCCCTCTCAGCCTCAGTCTTATTGGTAACAAAGACTTCACCCTGATGTGGAGCACCTGCTCCCTGATTCTGCGCATTCTCGGTAAGCCTCATCGGGCATCTGTCAGTTGTGTGCCCCTCTTGCCTACACTTGAAGCAAGTCCTGGTCCCAAATAAACAACGACCCAGATGATGCTTCCCACAAGTGGTACACAACGGCTTCCCTCTGACAGCTTTCCCTACCTCAAAAGGTTTCTACTGGAAGCGGCGAAACTCACCACCTGATCTGAAGTTCCGCTGTGGCACTGAAATAGGCTGCTGCTCAGCCTTCCTTTTCTGTTCTGAGGCCAAACCTCTACCTGCAACCTTGGACGAGTTAGCCCTCTTCTGTAAATTGAGATCCACTGCCAGGCGCAGTGCATCGACATGAGTGGTGGGTCGGAAGGCTCGAACCAAACCCTGGATGTCTAACCTAAGGCCTCTAACAAACTTGTCAGCTATGGTCGCCTCAGTCGCTATCATCTCGAGAGCGAAGCGGGATAACATGTCAAACTCCGCATCATACTGCTCTACTATCATGTCGCCCGGCTCTAAGTTCAGGAACTCCTGCCGCTTGGCATCTCTCAAACTAGCGGAGAAGAATTTCGCATAGAAACTGTCCTTGAACTGTTGCCAAGTGATCTGACCCATGTCACCCCCTAGCATTCTCTCTGTCGTCTCCCACCATGCAGTACCTCTGTCTGTCAACATGAAAACAGCGCACTGAACTTTCTGATCCTTAGAGCATTTCATATACCGAAATATGGTCTCCAAAGAAGATAACCACAGTTGAGCCTTGGTGGGGTCCTCCAAAGACCCATCGAATGTCGTGGGGTTATACTTTCTGAAATCCCTCAAGTGCTTGGCCTCTGCCGACAATTGATCCGGCACGATCTGGGGCACAACAGGAACTCGAGCAGGAGCTGGCCGGACAGGCTGCTTCTGCTCCCGCATCTGCATAATCAAATCCCGGAACCTCTGCTCCATAGCAGCGAGGTCTGCATGAGTAACTGGGCCAGGTGGGTCGGTGGCTTGGGCTACAGGCTGCACCTCAGGTTGAACACCTCCTGCTCCCCTTCCTCGGCCTCCTCGGCCACCCCTACGTGCACCTCTCCTTGGCGGCATTTCCCTAACAACCACCAATGATCCCTTTAGTCACATGTGATAATTAACAACGCAGTTTAACTTATGTAAGGTAATGCATATAGAGTTATACATATAATTTCATGAGAGCGTACCTGACGAGTGGCAAGGATCGTTTTAGCCATAAAGACACAAAACACAGACTCACATCATAAGTCAGTCTACAGAACCTAAAACTTAGTCTCTAATACCAACTGTAACGACCCAACTTTCCAGACTAAGTTGAGGTCCTACTCAGTACTAAGACTCGACCACAAAACACACAAACTCATAAAGGACCGGTTACGATTCATTAAAAAGGTTTTAGAAATATTAAAAAAAAAACAGTTTCGGGCCCTATTTTAAATCACAATCACGAAAGTTCCAAAATACAGTACTCAACTCATCAACAACAAAACCACAAACCAAATATTCTAAGCATGACTCGATCCAACAATGAAAATAACGAGCAACAAAATACATCAGCGGAAGCATAAAGAAAACCAGACGCGTCCATATGGCCTTCACGCATCCTTCTTGCCCCTCGTCGGTCTGCCCCTCGCTGTACCCTTACCTGAAAAGTTAAAGAGGAGAAAGGGTGAGTATAAAATATACCCAGTAAGGGACCCACTACTGGGCCCGTTAGGGAATAACAGTTAACTTCCTATTCAGGGGTACCCTACATAAACAGTCTAGTGGTTCCGTAGAACACACACACCAGTCTCGTGATCTCGGAGGATGCACGTATCAGTCTAGTGATCCCGAAGGATACACGTATCAGTCTGGTGACCCTGAAGGATACACCTATCAGTCTAGTAATCCCGAAAGATACACATATCAGTCTAGTGATCCCGAAGGATACACATATCAGTAAGGTACACTACCCCAAAGATGAAGCTAACCATTACCCCTCAGTCCATACTAAACCGTCTACAACAGTCACACTCTGACAACGTTCATATTACAATTTCGTCATAGACTTTGCCAGTCAGATAGTATAGGTTTAAACAACTATATCCTCAGTTGCTATATGCGTATCCAATTCACACAACACTGTGATATTCTTTCGATCCAGTCAACTAGTCAAATCAGAAACGGACTCACAGTCCTTCCAGGACATAACTCCATAGCCAATATCCTGACAATAGACTACCACATACCTAACCTTAAGACTTTAAAGTCCATCGACATACAATTCCAGTTCACAACATAGCCCATTAACATAACTACTATACACAGAACATCTGGGCATCGGTGTCTATCTGTAAACAACTCATTACACACGATGGCACACAAGCTACAACTAGCGGTCACGTTACCTTTAATCAGGCGAGAGCATAAAGCGATATTTAATAGTCAAACATGCGTCAATTCATTCAGTACAGTTACTAACGTATAATCCCCTGTGGATTACAAGGTTTCCAACCTCGATCCGAGGTCTAGTAGTAGGAAATCCCTTACCTGAAACTTGGTTATGTTCCTCGATCGAGTCCACGCTCAACAAATTCACCTAAACGAAATCACAAGGGTTTAAACGATGATACTAGTAAAAGTCATTTTTAAATGGTCCTAAGCAACATCCGTTTACTTACCCGAGAAAAGGAGAGCTATCTCCAATTAAGCCTGCCGCGGACCCCGAGAACTTGAGCGTCAACTCCCTAATACCTTCAAGGAACGAAAGGTAGGACTATGTCTTACTCCAAAATCTAAACTCGAACCGATTATAGTAACATTAGGAAATTCACTAAAATAATCCTTACTGAAGACTCACCATGACCCGAAATGGAGGAAGGAAGGCTTAGGTGGCTCGGTGAACAGGGAGCTTGGCTTGGCTTGGAGGTGATCGGCTCGACTCGGCTCGCGGCATGGGTTGGTCAGTTCGCGGCTTGGCTCGTGGCTCAGCTCGGTTTAACTCGCGACTCGCGACTCGGCTCGGTTTAACTCACGGCTCGCGGCTCAGCTCGGTTTAACTCGTGGCTCGCGGGTCGGCTCGGTCCTCGACTCGGCTCGGCTCGGCTTAGCTCGCGGCTCGCGGCTCGGCTCGGTTTGGCGTAGCTCGCGACTCGCGGCTCAACACGTGGCTCGGCTTGGTTTGAATTTACGGCTCGGGTCAGCTTGGAGTCGCAGCTCGAGTACGGATCTTTGCTCCACGCGACAGCGACTGAATGAGGGACGTCGACAGGAAGTGAGCAGCTCCCCTGTGTGTTCTAGGCTGCGTCGGGAACACGGGATGAGGAGAGAGAAACCGTCGGAGGTGGCGGAGACGAAGAGGGAGGGAGAGGCGTCGACTGCGGACGGTCGGATGACCGATTCGGGGATTCCGTTGGTGGCTGCCGAGCGTGGATGGAGAGCAGGGACGTGCGGATGGTGAAGAACTACGAGCTGGTGACGGAGAAGAGGTCGGAGACGGGGACGGAGGCAGAGGTGTGCGGGAACGGAAGAGGAGTGGATGCGAGGCGGCGGCGGCTGAAGCACGGAGGAAGAAGAAGAAGAAGTCGGGGGGGGAAGGGCGGACGCGCGCGGGTTAGGGTTTGAATTAAAAATAAAAAAATTATTATATATATAATAATAATAATAATAAGAATAATAATAATATAATTAATAATTATAATATATAATTATAATTATAATAATATTAAATGATAATAATAATATAATTAATATTATATTATTATTATATTAATTTACACAAAATTAAATTTAAAGAAATTTATATCCCTAAATTTCTTT
Organism: Cucumis melo; assembly: GCF_025177605.1. Taxonomy (NCBI): domain Eukaryota; kingdom Viridiplantae; phylum Streptophyta; class Magnoliopsida; order Cucurbitales; family Cucurbitaceae; genus Cucumis; species Cucumis melo. The sequence continues at coordinate 23,823,656 of NC_066860.1, read as the reverse complement.
TTCTTCCCTCTTCAAAACCAACCAAGAATTTACATCAAAATTTTAAATTTCCGAAAATTTACATAAAATGATAAAAATTACCTCGAAAAATTCGGGGCGTTACAATTATTAACATATCATCCACATACAAGCAAACAATGACAAACTTTTGATCTATAATTTTTACATAGATACATTTATCATATTCATTTATCTTAATTCCATTTCATAATATAGTGTGATCAAACTTTTCATGTCATTGTTTTGATGCTTGTTTCAATTTATAAAGAGACTTAAAAAGTTTCCAAACTTTGTCTTGAAGTCCTTTAACAAACAAACCCTTCAGGTTGTTTCATATAAATTTCTTCATCTAAATCTCCATTTAAAAAGATGTGATTTTTACATCCATTTCATGTATTTCCAAATTATGTAAAGCTGCTATTGCAATTAACATCCTAATAGATGTAATCCTTGTCACTAGAGAAGAGGTATCAAAGAAATCTAGCCTTCTTTTTGGCAAAAGCCTTTACCTACTAAAAGAGCTTTATATTTATCAATAGTGCCTTGAGTTTTTTCTTAAAAATCCATTTACTATCGGTTGGTTTGCTTCCGGGAGGAAAATCAACCAATATCCAAGTATCGTTCTATAAAATGGATTCTAGTTCACTATTGATAACTTAGGAGATGTTACAACTTCTTGAAAAGTTTGAGGATCACCTTCTATCGTATAAGCTGTGAAAAATCATGTCCAAAAGTAGTTTTCTTAGCATTTTTGCTTCTTCTAGGTTCAGACTCAATTTTCTAATCATCTTGATATTTCAAAGAGCCTTATTAGCTCTTTTGGCACCAATAATTTTATGTCCTTTCTTCTTTAAATTAAAAATATCCTTAGAGAATTCAACTTCAACAGATTCCATTATGATACCCTTATTCATATTAGATATTTTTTATTTAATCATAAAAAATCTATAGACAGCACTATACATTGCATAGCCTATTAAGATAATCGATTCTTTTAGGTCCAAGTTTGGTCCTTTTTGTTAAAGGATCTTGTACCTTTGTCAAGCATCCCACACTTTTAGCATTTTATATAATTAGGGCGACTTTCCATTCAACACTTCATAAGACGACTTATTAGTCTTCTTATATGGAATTCTATTTAATGTTAAATTTGTTGTAGGTGAAGCTTTCCCACACAGATTGTGAGGTAATTAAACCTGAACTATTTAACATGAAATTAATCACGTTTTTTAAAGGTTGGGTTTTTCTTTCAGCTACACCATTTTTTTGTGATGTATAAGATGTTGTAATTTAATGGATTATACCATAGTGTTGATGATTCATATTCACCACCTATAGTTGATCTAAAAACCTTTTTTTCTCCTGAAGTTGATTTTCAACTTCTACCTTAAAATCTTTAAAAACATTAAAGGTTTCATCTTTACTGTATAATAGGTATTCATAATAGTATTTACTTCAATCATCAATTAATTTGACAAAGTATCTCGTACCACCTCTAGTGGGAGTACTTTTCATGTCACATATATTATTGTGGATTAAATCAAGTAACTCATTACTTCTTTCCACATATAAAAACAACTTTTTACTAAACTATGATTCAACACAAACTTCACATTTGTGTTTGTTATCAATGTTGAAATTTGGGCAATAGTCCTAAGCATACCATTCTATTTAAAGAACCATAATTGACATGCCCCAATTTAGAATGCCAAATATAACATCTAAACTATAAGTAAAAGAGTTGATATTATGATTATTATTCTTTAGTATTTGTGACAATATATTCATTTTGAACATGCCATCACTTAAATAGATTTTTCCCACATAAATAACCCATTGTCAGAATAAATTTATTTGACATAAATACAAACTTAAACTCAATAAACGAGTAGAGTTTCTAACACTAGATTCTTTCAAATCTCTGGCACATGCCACGAAACATTGAGGGTAAGTATCTTTCTTGAATTTCATTTTAGTAGGATCTTCTCTTTGCCTTCCACAAAGGGAGTTGAAGCATTTCCCATATACAACTTATTGCTGCCCTCTTGGTTCTGATAATGTAAAGAACAATGGGTTGTCCTTGCAAATGTGCCAAGTAGTACCAGTATCAAGTCACCAACCATTAGTGTCTGAAGCCATATTTACCTAAAAAATGATGGCACTAGATCGCCATTTTCCTCAACGTTGGCCTGATTGTTGGAACTTTGTCCCTTCTAGCGTTTGCTAGCTCATTGCAGCAATATGACCACTCTTACCATAAACCCAACAATTTTCTTGAATGCACTTGTCAGCATCATTCCCATGATTTTACGATGGGTGATCCCATCATGGCAGAAGCAATAGCAAGATTGATGGAGAAGTTGGCAGCCATCCGTTCAAATACTAACTGTCTTTAGATTGTTGAGGGAAACTTTGAATATAATATAAACTAAATACACTAGCCAACTGATTACAACTCAACAAATACACTTAAGCTAAATGATATCATAAGACTTAGATATGAAAAAAATCAAATACTTGAAAGAACCTCAAAACCTTTTATACTCAAACTGTAGTTGAGGCATCCTTTTCATAAGCGTTGACTTGAAGATGATTATTAGTTGTGCACGGGCTTGCAAACACTACAACAATCGTCTTAGCAAGACACAACGACTGACTCTTGTGGAACTACACCCATCTAGAAAAATTCCTGGATACTTGCTCACAACTCAACTCAATAATGAAGGAACAAGTTGCTATTTATAGGTTAGCAACTTAGTAGCTCCAAAATACAAAATAAAATCAAATAAATACAAAAGTTGAAACATTTATCAAATTTAATTCAATTTAGTTGTTATTTGACTAAAATCAAACATAACTCATTCAAATTGAAGAAACTACAAATTTAACTTTTATACATATTATTATTTATACATGAAACGACATCTTAATTTCATGACTTCAAACCAACTTGAACTTGAAGCTTCTAACAACTGAATTCAATTTACACAATTAATTAATCCAATAAAAAATTCAATTTACACAATTAATTAATCCAATTTTTTATGTTTCAAAATTTACCAAATTTTGACTTTCTTTTACTATAAATATCCAACAAGAAATATTTGAATTGATATGAAAAGAAAATCAAATGTGTCGAAAACAATAGAGTTGAATTTTTATTAAAAAAACGATAAAAAAATAACTTGTCGGGTTTGAAAATTTAAACTCAACAGTGAAATCACATGATTTTTTTCGAATGTCAATGAAGAACACCTACTTCTTATTCAAACGCATTTCAAATTTTTATTTCGAATATAGTTCTTAAGGACAATTGGTCAAAGATCATTTTCAAACAAACTATTCAAGGGACTAAGTTCGTTTTTAATTTGAAAAAGAAAAACCGAAAACATATATTTGTTATTAATTTTTCCGCACCAAATAATGATCCATCTTTTTAATTAATATGGTCAATTTTAGACTTATTTAGAAACCTATAGTTATTTTGAAATATATTTGGGGTGTTTTCAAATACAACACAATAAAATAAAATATTTACAAAATATAATAAAATTTCAGATTTTATAAATAATAAACGGTTGTAAAAACGAGGCACAATCGGAATATGAAATCGAGAAAATATAATGTTAAAATAATAAAATATAATATATAAATAGATAGATAAATAAATAAATAAGAAATTTTGGAAATTAAGAAAATAATTAGGAAAAGGAAAATCTCCAATTTCTCTACTTTCTCCCACTTATTTGGTTTTCTCTCCATCTTGGTGTATCTTTACAAATCCACCAAAGCCTTTTATTTCTATTTATAGGAAAAGTGACAAGTAGGTAGGTGGATTACTTGACCAAGAAGGGTGAGTATTTGATAGACACATGATAAGAATACTGGATGAGGTTGACATGTGGCTAAATAGTATTTATAATAGGAAAATTGCATCAGATGACAAAAAGATTTAGAAAAAACAGCTTATAGCACCTCTTTTTTGCTTATTGCAAATACGACAAATATAACAAGTAATTAATGATATCAAACGGCTATCACATGGCTATCGGAGGGCTATCAGATGGTTATCCTATTTTAAATTTGCTACTTTTTCAATTTAAAAAATGTAGAGATATGACCCTATAATCATAAAGTTTTTTGCTATTTTTGCAAATGTCCCTTTATAATACTCCACCTTAGATGCTCATTACATATATGAAATATGCCTTGTTAAAATCTTACTTGGTAAAAACCCAATGGAAAAAAAAAACTAGTGAAGGAAAAATAGTACATATTTCATATATACTTACAAAAATAAAATTTACTCCCCTTCATGGACACATCATTTCAGATCACGACATTCCAATGTTGTGCATCAATTTTTCAAAGGTTGCGGTAGGTAGTGATTTTGTGAATAAGTCTGTCAAGTTATCCTTTGGACAGATTTGTTGTACTGTGATGTCTTCATTTTCTTCAAGATCATGAGTATAGAAAATTTTCGATGAGATGTGTTTTGTTCTATCAACTTTAATATAACCTCCTTTTATTTGAGCTATACATATCGTGTTTTCTTTGTTTGTTGTTGGAAGGAGTTTACAAGAAGACAAACCACATGATTCCCAAATGTGTTGAGTCATCGATCTTAACTATATACATTCTCGACTAGCCTCATGAATAGCAAGAATTTCGACATGATTTGAGGAGGTGGCTGTTATGGTCTGCTTTACTGTTCGCCAAGATATAGTAGTTCCTCAACATGTGAATAAATAACTTGAAGGAGATCTAGCTTTGTGTGGATCAAATAAATATCCAGAATCTGCAAAACCAACTAGGTTAAAATTTGCTTTATTTGAATAAAATAATCCCTCATCAATTGTTCCTTTGAAATAACGAAGTATATGTTTAATTTCATTAAATGCCTTTTTTGTTGGAGAGGAACTGTATCTAGCTAATTAATTTACTGAAAATGCAATATCTAGTCTTGGATTATTAGCAAGATACATAAGTGCACCAATTGCACTAAAGATATGGTACTTCTGGACCAAGGAGTTCTTCATTTTCATCTCGAGGTCTAAATATATCTTTTTTCACATCTAGTGAACGAACTTACACTGGGATGTTCAATGAATGTGTTTTATCCATATAAAATATTTTCAAAACATTTTCTATATAAGTTGATTGATGAACAAATATCTCATTAGCTAGATGCTTAATTTGAAAATCATGGCAAAATTTTATTTTTTTCGAGATCTTTCATCTTGAATTCTTTCTTAAAATACTTTATTACTTTCGAAAGCTTGTCAGAACATCCAATTATATTTAAATCATCAACATATACAATTATAATAGCAAATCCCGACTATTTTTCTTTATAAAAATGCGCATAGACATATTTGATTATTTTGATATCCTTCTTTCAACAAAATATTCACTCAGGCAATTGTACCACATTCGTCCTGATTGTTTCTATCCATATATTGATCTCTATGACTTTATTGAATATAGTTCCCGGGAACTTGATTGATATTTTTCTAGGTATCTTAATTCCTTCTGGGACTTTCATATAACTATCATTATCAAGAGATCCATATAAATATGTTGTGACTACATCCATAAGATGCACGTCTTTCATATACAGCCAGGTCAATTAAAAATCTTAATCTGATCGAATCCACCACCGAAGAATATGTCTTCTCATAATAAATATTAGGTCTTTGTGAAAAACCTTGTGCAACTAAACTTGCTTTATATCTTGTGATCTCATTATTTCATTTCTTTTTCTTAAAAATATCATTGATATCACATAGGTTTGATATCTTCTGGTGTTTGAACTACTTATCCAAAAACTTGTTATTTTGAAAGTGAATTTAATTTTATCTCAATTGTTTCTTTTCACAAAAACCAATCTTTTCTCTATCAACATTCTTCAACAAATTTTGGTTCAAAATCCTCATTTTCGGATATAATATCAAGAACAATATTATATGAACTACTATGTTTGTTTGGTTTCATCTTTTTCTTGTCATGACATAGTTTTCGAGATCTAATTATTATCCTTAGTTGTTTTATTTTCTTTGACATTTTTGTCAGAAGTCAAATTTTAGATTTCTTCTAGAATATCCATATCCTTAATTGAGTTATTGACTTGATTTCTTTTAGCAAGATTTTTATCTTTGGAACCTACTGGTCTACCACGCTTCTATAGGGTTCCAGATTCATTAATGACAACATGTTGTGTTGGAATATCAATCTTTGATGGGACATTTGCTGCTACTATATATGCAATTTAGTTACTTTCTTTGCATCTACAAATGCATCTGGTAACTGATTCGTTATACTTTGCAAATGAATTATTTTCTGAACTTCAAGTTCACATTGATCTGTACGAGGATCTAAATGAGACAATAATGATATATTTCATATAATTTCTTTATGATGATCTAAATGAGATAATAATGATACATTCCATGAAAATTCATTTTCCAGCTTCTTAATTCCTCCCCTTAATGTTGACAAATTTGTCTCATTAAAATGAAAAACAACAAATCGTTCAACAATTGTATTACTCCTTAGAGGTCCAAGAAATTTAATAATTGTTAGGAAATCAAATCCAACATATACTCCTAGCCTCTTTAATGACTCATCTTAGTACGTTGTGGTGGAGCAATTGGATGTATATTGCACATCCAAATATTTTTAAATGAGAAATATTTGACTCATGGCCATATGCTAATTGTATTGGTGAGTATTTGGGATAAGCTGGTTAAGTGACACAGCATGGAAAATAGCATGTCCCCATGTAGATGTAGAGAGTTTAGCTCCCACAAGCAATAGTCTAGCAATTAATTGCAAACGTTTTATAAATGATTCTGCTAAATCATTTTGTATATGAACATGAGCTGCACGATGTTCAATACTTATCCCACTAGACATATAATATTATCAAATGTTTGGTATGTAAATTAACTAGCATTATCAAGACGATTGTTCTTAATTGTATAATTTGAAAATTGTGCTCTTAACTTAATTATTTAAATAAGTAATTTTGCAAATGCAAGATTTTGACTTGATAATAAGCACACATGCGACCATTTATTGGATGCGTGTATTAAGACCATAAAATACTTAAATGGTTCACTTGGTGGACTAATCAGTCCACAAATATCACCATTTATTCGTTCAAAAAATGTAGGTGATTAGATTCCCATTTTAGCTAGTGATGATTTAATTATTAATTTGCTATAAGAGCAAGCATCACATGATAATTCATTAGATTGAAGAACCAAAATCCATTTGAATTTGAATAATTCTTCTCATCATTATGTATCCTAGATGACACAATCAATTATGTCAAATTACAAATATGTCGGAATCCATGAAGTTCAGGTTTATTGTTGCATATGTTTCATTTACTCTTGTATGAGTATAACATAGTCTCCAAGATAAAGCAAACAACATTTCTAATATAAGTTTTTCATTTAAGATAGCAGATTTAATATAAAGATATTATATTCCATTCTTTCTATCAGTCTCAATATGATAACCATTGCAACGTATATCTCTAAAACTCAATAGATTTAGCTTTGATTGTCTAGAGAACAATGTATTATCAATTGTGAATTTTGTTCCTTGAATTTTTTTCCTCTAGAAAAAATAATATTTGCTTTTCCAAACCCTTCAATCAAGTTTATAGAACTTTATATTGTATTGACTTTTGCTTCCAGCACTATAAATTTAGAAAAATATTTTTTTATTTATAAGTATTGTGTGTGTAGTTGCACTATCTACAAGATATAGATATTCTTTGTTCATCTCTGAATCATCTAGCATATGAAAATGATTCATATTTCTTCATTTAAAAGTAAATAATTACAATAAGTAAAATATACTTGTATATTAATAAAAACAAAACATGAAGAAAGATAACAAAATAACAATATTATTCTAAATATTTTCAAAGTCAAAAGAAACACTTGTTGTTCCACCAATTGTGTCTATTTTCTCTTCAAGAGTTTCAAATAAATCTGCCACATCCAAATTAGTCATGTTGGATGGATCGAATATATCATTCACTAGTACAAATTTGGGTTTTAACGACACTACAAATCAAAACATTGTGTTGTTAAAAATAAAAAAGGGGTAGGATAGGAGTAAAATGCGTCATTGAAAATAGAAGTGACACACTATTCCTTGACACAATTCTATTGTCACAATTTAATTTTTCTTGACACATTTAAAGTGTCGTTAATTAACGATAAATTCTTTGTGTCATTAAATAAACTTTGGAATAAATAAACCAAAAATTCAAAAATTTTCAATTCCCTCTTCGCTCGACACTCAAAAAAAAGTTTTACAATTTGCTCAACCTTTTCTCTCTCTCCCTACCAAAAAACGAAAAACAATGTAACTCATCTCCAAATCTAAGAGACTGTCGTCAAACCCACTAATCTCACACCGTCGAACAAGTAAACACCGTCGAACAAGAAAACATTGTCTAAGAGACTGCCGTCGAACCCACTAATCTAAGAGACTACCATCGAAGAATCTTGGCCGCTCTGATTTCTCTTCTCCCCCAGCTACTAAAAAAGGGTTTTAATGACACTACTAATATAGGTATTGTGTCGTTGAAAATAAAAAAGATGGGGTGAGGTACAATTTGTGTCGTTGAAAATTATTTATTGACACAATTTCATTTTTCTTGACACATTTAAAGCGTCGTTAATTATCAACAAATTTTTTGTGTCATTTAAAAAATTTCGAAATAAAAAAACCTCAAATTTAAAAAATTTTTAATTCCCTCTCTCATGCAATTAAAATTATATGACAATATCATATTTTCTCTCAATGTTTTCTCTTTCTACCAAAAACGCGAAAGTCTAGGCTCTCTCTACCTATATCATGCATATATTCATTATTTTTATAATTTTATACAGAATTAGAATTTAGACTCTATTACGAACCCAATGCAATGAAAAACACTTAAAACAAAGTCCGAACAAACAAAAACGGGTAAATCGAAGATTAGAGACCAATTGGTAAATAACAAAAAAGATTCAATACTTCCACGCGCATATACACCTCAAGGTCGTGAGTTCGAATCTCAGCCCAGCGTATTCCTTTATTCCCCATTTTCGAAAGACTTCACGCGCGCACCTTCTCCACTCTTCAGCCAATCTACGCATGCCACGTGTCATCTTCTCCTCACGCGGGCACCTTTGATGTCCTGTGTTCGAATCTCATAGCCTGCAAATCATTTTTTCTCACATATTTTCAATGACAATCTTGTAAATATATAACAACTTTCCGAAAATCCTCTCATTTTCGTTAAATTAAGCGTGTGTCTGGCCCTGAAGTTATGAGTTTGAAACCCATGGAGCGGTTATTTTCATTGTTTTCTATATATAACTCATTTTTCCATAAATGTTAATCAATTTTCAGGTATACTTGATCCATTCATAAATTCAACTCCAATTTTCACCAAAATTCTCTTTAAATATCATTTTTTCATAACTCTCCCATCTCATTCTGTCATTGTTTCTCTAAAAAATATTTCATCAATCTTTTATTTCAATAAAGGGTAGTCTTCTAAGAGGTAAGAGGATCATGGATATTCAATTTATTTGATAGTTTCTTCTATTTTTCTTCTAATTTAGCATGTTGATTCTTTAATTTTTGTTCAAGAACGAATTCAATTCCATGTGATCTCTATGAAAGAATCTTTTAATTTGCTCTTGATTGTTTAATTAGTATGCAAGATACATTTTGTTTAAAAAATTAAAGTGCAAAATTCAATTGATTATCTTTGTCTAGGGGTAATCTTCTAAGAAGTTGTAGATACAACTTTTTATCCTTTATTTATTATTTTATTTTATTTATTTACTTTATTTACTTTATTTTTATTTTATTTTGAAAGTTAGATTTGAATTTGAATTTGAATTTTTCTTTTTAAAAACAAAAACAAAAAAAATGAATATTAGTCTCTTCCCTATTTTCCCTCAACTCACTCAATTTTCTCTCCCACTTCCACCTTCTCCACTCTCTTCTCTATTTTCCCTCAACTCACCCAATCTCCATCCTCCTCCCTATTTTCCCTCAACTAACCCAATTTTCTCTCTCAATCCACCTTCTCCACTATAAAAACAAAGGAGGATCTTTTTTTTTGGAGGGTACTTTTGAGATCAATTGGAAGGGTTGAAAAAAAATAAGGAAACTATTCTGTCAAAGGTAACTGTTTTTTTTTTTAATTTCCTCTTTTCAAGTTTCCTCTTTTCTCTTCCCTTTTGACGGTTGAAAAAAGCTAAATAAAACTATTCTATCAAATTGGTCTTCAAATGTAACTTTTTTTTTTAATAATTTCCTCAATTTCTATTCCCTTTTGAGAGTGCGATCAATTATAATTTTTTTTTGTAATTTAGTTAATTAATTTTTAGGTGACTTTAATTTTGTTAGGGTTAGACCCGTTAGATTTAGGCCAATTGGGTTTACTGTGCTTTTAAATTAGGTTTATTGAGCTTTTATTGTTTGTATTGTTTTTTCAAATTTAGGTCTATTGAATTTATTGTTGTTTAGGTCAATTAATTTCAATGTGCTTCGAATTTGTTAGATTTAGGTCATTTGAGCTTTTAATTTTGTTAGATTTAGGTCAATTGAACTTATGGTTGCTTCAAATTTAGTAGATTTAGGCCAATTGATTCAAATTTGTTTGATTTAGGTCATTTTATTATATATTCTTTAAATTTGTTATGTTTCCAATTGATTTAATTTGGTTAATGTTAATTTTTTGGTTTACTTGTAAAAGACAGAATAGTTTGTTAGGAGTTTGATATTTATTTCATTATTTCTCAACTTGTATATTATATTAGATGTATTATTTTATATTATATTAGATATATTATTTTATATTATATTAGATATATTATTTTAAATTATTTTAAATTATTTTCCATATATTATTTTATATTATTTCCAATATATTATTTTATATTATTTCCAATATATTATTTTATATTATTTCCAATATATTATTTTATATTATTTTCAATATATTATTTTATATTATTTTCAATATATTTATTCTCGATCTGTATTATTTGCCAAATCATTTGTCAACCTATATTATTTCTCATCCTATATTTGTCATATTTCACATTGTTTTGTTATTATAATAATAATTATTATTATTTATTTTTCAATTTCTATAATTGTAAAATGTATGAAAAATTCATTTGTTTTTTTCCATATGTATATAAAAATTTGACACGGAAAGGAATAATGTTCATTTATGGATTTTATGGTTCTTGGCTTGCAACTAGTATATTACATTTTTCAATTAGTAAAAAAATTTCATTTTTCCTCAGATGACTTTTTTTGCGTTTTCGAACTTCTGCCAATCTATGAAGTATCATGCTATGTAAGTTTCATTATCATCTAATTTAAACATTTACGAATAGTGATAGACTAAATTAAAAACTATAAAAGGATAAGATACAAAAGTAGGACTTCTCAATTTAAGCCATTAAAGATTTGCTTATGTGTTGAATATCAATGATGATGTTTTCTTGTTTTATGGTTGCCAGGAAAAAAAAAGATTATTTAGATCAATATATTGTCTACTCGATTTTTTGGGTTGAATTTGATAGAAGAGGAACTACAAAAGATCTTTGATAGCAACACTTCCCAATCTTCATGGTATTTAAGAAAGTTTTGAAACTTACTTATTTTGCAATTGGATTTTATATATTATTTGGATTTTTGGAGTATGTAAAATTTTGAAGTGCTTGTGATTTGTTACATTGTTTGTTGTTTTCTCATAACATTGGTTGCAACTTTTGTTCATGGAATAACTTTGAGAATGATGTTAACTTAATTTATCATGAACTTCATTAGGAATCAAATAATGGGTTAATATATTGCATATGAAACAATAATTGTATAACTTACATAGTTTGCTATTCATTATTAGGGCTTCTGAACTTGCAAGAAAGAAGAAGCCTCTGTGGATGGTAATTAAGATATAGGGGTGGAGATTTAGTAAAAAAAGAGATAAGCGTGCTTTATGTTTTGTAACGTAACTTAACTATTTTATTTTAGGAATCATGTTAACATGTATTTAAGAATGTTGCTTTGACTATTCTGCAGTGGTAGCCATTGAAAATCTATTTTGTGGGATCCGCTTAGACATATGTTTTAAGAATCATGTTGACTCGTACTTATGAACTTGATACTTTGTTGTGTTAACTATTCTGTAGTTATGGTAGTCATTGAAAAACTATTTTGTTCAATGTGCTTAGACATATGTTATAAGAATATGTTGTTTTGTATTTACTTTGGAGGACGGGGGCTAAGGGTAAGTGTATGCTATGTTTCAATTTAATGCAAACTAGAACATTGTTTGATCTGTAAAGATTGAATCAAAACTTACATTTGCAACATTTATATACTATGTTTATGCCTGTGCTTATGTAGTCAGTGTTTTTTTTTTTAATCTTTTGCATTTCTTGTGGGCTTTTATTAAAAACCTCGGCAGTATGAACTTTGGAGGCTTATTTTGAAAAGTTTATTGGTATGCTTATTAAGAAGGTGATTTTTGTTTGGAATGTACTTAATGTTTATGCTTATGCTTATTCTTATGCATTTTCCGTAATGAATGTTGGCTAAGGTTCATTTTCTTCAAATTTGTAGGTAGTTGAAGAATCCATGGATCATGGTATCGATCAAGTTCTCATTTATGCGTCAGTTTGATTAGATTAGGTCACACATACATGTAATATTACAGTAAATTTATCTTTTGGATTATTGTAAAATCGTTACCGATAATGTAAGTTATATTTTTTATTATCAAAATAAATATCTTTCCAAACATACATGGATAATGCTGAAATTTAGTATTTAATTTTTTTGAAAGAAGAAATATATGACAGCAAAATATGTGTTGCGAAAATGAAGAATAACGGCACCAAACATGTGTCGACATATAAGCCTTTATTAAACAGAAACAGTGTCGTTAAAGCACATTTCTTCATAACAATTTTGTGTAGCGAAATATTTACAACGACAATATATTAGTGTCGAGTTATATTGAAAGGTGACACACTTAAAACGTCGTTATAAGAGTATTAATGACAATATATTGGTGCCAAGTGATAGATAACTGTGACACATTTAAATTGTCAATGTAATAGTATTAATGACAATATATTTGTGTCGAGTGACAGATTACGGTGACACATTTAAAGTGACAATGTAAGGGTATTAATGACAATATATTTGTGTTAGGGTATAGATAATGGTGACATATTTAAAGCGTCAATATAAGGTTATTAATGAAAATAAATTCATGTCGAGTAATAGATAATGGTGACACATTTAAAACGTCAATCTAAGAGTATTAATGACAATATATTAATGTCAAGGTATAGATAAATGTGAGACATGATTTTCGTCAATGTAAGGGTATTGATGACAATATATTGGTGTCGAGTTATAGATAACGGTGACATATTTTTTGCATCAAGGTAAAGGTATTAATGACACAATTTTGGTGTCATCTAAGCATATTTAATGACACGTTTTTCAAAGTGTCGTTAAATAGCCTTTCTTGACAGTGACTTCAATGACGCAAAAATTGTGTCGTTCAATGTTAAAATCCATATTTGTGGTAGTGATTCTTTTGATAGGCACAATTGGCTTCTACATTTTTCCCTTTTTTCTTCTCTAAGGAAGCTTGATATAGGTCAACCAAGTGTTTCAATGGACGACAAACACGTGACCAATGCCTAGTCATACCATATCGGTACCATATTTCTTCATCACTTTTTGAATTTTTATTTTGTGGAGCTTTCCCTTAATGATCATCGTTCCGTCTGGTTCTTTTGAAATTTGGATTACAAGAATAACCACCATGGAAATAATAATTGTTTCTTCCTCTTCCACGATCTCTACCTCGGCCATGACCAAAACCACGACCTCATTCACGATTAAAATTCACAACATTCACTTTAGGAAATGGTGTTCTTCCAGTTGGTTGGGATTCGTGATTTTTCATCAACAACTCATTATTTTGTTCGACAACAAAAAGACATGAGATGAGTTTAGAATATTTTGTAAAACCTTTCTCTCAATATTGCTGTTGTAGAAGCATATTTGAGATATGAAAAGTAGAAAATATATTTTCCAACGTATCCATATCAGTAATTTTTTCTCCACACAACAACAATTTTGAACTAATTTTGAATAATTCAGAATTACAATCACTTGCTGATTTAAAATCTTGTAGCCTCAACTCTATCCAACCATAACGAGTTTGAGGAAGATGTGAACTAATTTTAAATGATCATACATTTCTTTCAATTTATTATTCCACAACGTAAGAGGATTTTTCATAATTAAATATTCTGACTTAAAATCTTCATGAATGTGATAACGAAGGAAAATCATGGTTTTCACTTTCTCTTGAGTGGTCGTTGCATTTCCTTCTTTATTTGTATTTTTAAGATTCATGGTATCTAGATGCATCTCAGCATCAAGAACACATGACAAATAATTGCTACCGTTAATGTGAAGAGTCGTAAATTCTAGCTTTGTAAGATTTACAATGGTAATACTAATAGAATATTATAATTATATTAGAAATTTAATATATATTAAATATGCAAAAAAATATTTATTATATTAATTATAACAAGTATGAAAAAACCGACATACTGTTAGGACTTACCTTTGATATAGGAGGTGAGTGGATCTCGTGCCGATAACATATTGTAAAAACGAGGCACAACCAAAATACGGAAACCAAGAAAATATATTATTAAAATAATATAAATAGGTAAGAAAATTTAAAAATTAAGAAAATAATTAAGAAAATCAAAATATCAAATTTCTCGGCTTTCTCCTACTTATTTGGAGTTCTCTCAAATTTTGATGTATTTTTATAAATCCACAAAAACCCTCTATTTATAGGAAAAGTGGCAAGTAGGTGGTGGATTACTTTGGCACTAAAAGTGAGTATTTGATAGATAAGTTGCATGAATGTTGGACGATTAAACGATTGATATGTGATTGTACCCATTAAGCACACTAATGGGCATCTATTATTAACTGTATTTATAATATAAATTAAAGTTTTCGATTCTTGCTTCTTCTTTTACTTTTGCAAGAAACAAAGATTCTTAGATTTATTAAAAATAAAAAAAGTCACGTTTCTTGTCTATTAGACATAAGCGAATTTCTATTTTAACAGCGTAGAGATAGGGGTTGAGAAATGAATATATTCGTCGGTTAAAAGACATGATGACGATCAACGACAAAGACATGGATCTGAATAGTTACTTACAAAAAACTATATTAAGTTAATATAGTTATAAAAAATATACTATTAAAACAACAAAATCAAATTTCAAAACAACTATATTTTCTTAATAATTAGTTTAAAAATAATAACATTAAAAAGATCCAATTAATGACTATAGACACGTTCTTATGTTGGCACTTTGATCATATGTCTGATTTCTTTTCTTTTTTTCTCTCTCTTTCTTTCAAACATGAATTCATTATCCAGCCAACGAATTATATGTTTTGAACTCTTTAGAGTGTGCAATAATTTTTTTAACTTTTTTCAAACTTGTTTTGTAATGTAAAATATCTTTAATTTTGTATGTAATATTAAAATAGGACTCTAGACCTTTTTTGTAAAAAAATAAAAAAGAAAAAGAAAACCTATTATATCCTATTAACAAAAAATCAGAAGATTAAAGATGTATAAACCACAAATAATTTTGAAGTTCCGTATTAATCTAATAGATCCCAAATTTGTAAAAAGGAGCCTTTTATGTATACAAAAGCAATAGTCAAACACTTTTAAGCTACTATACGTATACTAAAGTTATTGATTGAGTATGCGGTACAGAACTTATATACAAGGATTGATTAAATGTAGATTAGAAAGTAGAAACAATCCATCAACTATTTTCAAGTTTAAAATTGCGCCTAATTGACATCCTATAATTTTTTGAAGCTTTTATAAAAAAATAAAAATAAAAATTATTATGAGTGGGTTCTTGAGTAAAAACCACCTAACAAAAGAGAATTTCAGCAAATTAAATAGAGACCTAGAGTATAAAATGGGTTGAAGGAAAAGAGGTGATTGGACTTTGAACTAGAATAGCTCGATCCACCTCGAACTCTGCCAACGATGAGATCAAGCCAAACTTCTCTGTTTGATGTTTGGAGAATTCTAGGACCTATTTGGGCCAATTAAAGGAATGAAATTCTCATAGTGGAAGCGTATAAATGCCATGCAAATGGAATTCAATTTGAAAAAAAAAAAAAAAAATTCAAAGAAAACAAAAAATTAAAACTCAACATAATTTTCTAAAGAAGAAAGTAAAAAGAAATCTAACCTTTGTAGATTCCTCCCAAGAAGTTCCTTAGTATTATTCTCAAGGTGAAAACCACATACATAGAGGTGTGGCTTATTATGATATTGATTTGATGAAAGAAAAACTTTTGAGAGATTTGCATAGTAGAGAGATCGTGAAAACATAGGAGAGAAGTGAAATTAATAATAAAAAAATAAGTCTCTATATCTTAATCATTTTTAAGAGAGATGGAGGGAGAAGTTATCAAATAACTCACTCCCTCACTAACATAGAATAACTCCCCAGAGTGATTAATTAACATAAACTATATTAATTTAATTTAATACTATTAATTAAATTTATATTAATTAACATAAAGGGATCTTTTAAAAAATACAACAAAACGGCAAAATATTTACACTATATAGAACAATCAATGTAAGAAATTTCGCCTTTAATGCTAGTTGGCAAACGACATCTTTACGATCATTATTAAAGGCCTTTCATGTCGTTTGGGATTTAATGTCAGTTTATAACCATAATTAAAGGCCGCAACCGACATTAAAGGCTTTCCATGTTGCTTATAAATCGACTTCTTTGATGCTGTTATTGAAGACCTTACTGTCAGTTAGCCTTTAACGTCGATTTAGAACCCACATTAAAGATGTCTTTAATGTCATTTTTAAACCGACATTAAAGAGGCCTTTAATGTCGGTTTGGAAATGACATTAAAGGTCGACATTAAAGATGCCTTTGATGTCGTTTCTAAACCGACATTAAAAACCTCTTTAATGTCAGTTTATAAATGACGTCTTTGCCTTGTTTTGTCTATTTTTTATGATGAAACTGACATTATTTGTCTCGAATTATGTCCAGAAATGTTCGTCATCGTATATTGTGAAAAATAAAGAAATTAATTGGACACTAGCTGTAGAA
Source organism: Cucumis melo (assembly GCF_025177605.1). Classification (NCBI taxonomy): domain Eukaryota; kingdom Viridiplantae; phylum Streptophyta; class Magnoliopsida; order Cucurbitales; family Cucurbitaceae; genus Cucumis; species Cucumis melo. The sequence continues at coordinate 23,806,383 of NC_066860.1, read as the reverse complement.
TGCCTACTACTCAATGGCAAACCTTATATTTCAATTTCACCTGTAATGCATACAAGAATACCTAAAATTCCAGCATACACTTTTTCATACTTCCATATAGAACTACAACAAATACGCATCATCCAACACCTACATATAATCACACATCAATAAACATAACTATATTTAAGACATCAATAAACACAACTATATTCAACACCATAAGACCAACTACTCCAAATCTTCTAATATATCCACCTATATATAATCACATATTGAAAGGATATTATTTGAGGTAAGTCATTATCAAAATGATAGGTTGTTATGGATGTAAGTATGCAAAACAAGAATTTATTCCTAGTCTAAAATAAAAGAATTCAAGAATAGACAAAGACTAGATGAAATATGAGGGTTAGGGATTACCTCAATTACCTTTCAAAGTTATCTTTTTAACCTTCTTACCTTTGTGGAAATTGAGAGTAGTATGGGGAAGAAGGGTGTCGAACCCTAGAGAGCACTTAGGATTCAAAACTTCAAGACTCACAAACAAGGTCGATTAGTAGCTTCAAGATCTAAAAGAAAATTAGAAACACAAAAAAGAGGGGGGTTTGTGGAAGTAATTTTTGAACTATAGTAAAGAATGAGTATTAGGGAATGATTTTAGTGACAACAAGTAATTCAAGTAAAGCTTTTCTTTCGAGTTTAGTAGAGGGACTTTTTCTTGGGTAATTACCATGTTTCTTATCATTGAAAAAGAAAGAAGATTAATTAATCTTTTCTTGCATTTACAAGTAGGGGTGAGCATCGGGCGGTCGAGGTCGATTTTCCGACCAAACCGCCCCGAACAGACTACAAGTCGGCACGAAAGTATGAAAATCGGCCTCGACCGCCGGTTCTAACCAAACCGGCCGGTCCAACTGGCGGTCGAGTCGGTTCGGGTCGGTCGGTTTTCTTTTTTTTTTCCTCTCCTTCTTTCCTGTTTCTTATCCTCCTCCTCCTTCCTTTTCTATGTTTCTTGCTTTCTTTTTGATAAACAAACAATTTTAAAAACTAAGAATGACGTTATTATGTTTTATTTCACTTTTTAATTTCAATAAAAAAAGTCTACGATATATATTCTATATTGTCTTAAAATCATATAATTGTGATTAAAAAATAAAATCAAGTTCTATTAATTTCAATGCTTAGTTCATAGGTATTACACAAATTAATAAAATAAACAACATAAAAATAAGAATCTAAACATACTACCAAAATGAAATATATATCAAATATTATAGGGTTAGAAACATCCAAGTTCAATTCAGTTCACCACATTACTATTAATAGTCACAAATACAACCAAAGTATGAAACAAAAACACTATGATAATCTAGTCAATAGAAATATTACAAGTCTTGGATCAGAATTAGTTAATAATCGGTAATTGACAACTTATCAAAATCTGGAAGGTCTTCAAGCTCCTTTTCATTCTCCATAACCACCCGAAATCCTACATAATATGTAACGACCCAACTTTTCCGGACTAAGCTCAGGTCACTACCAAATACCAAAACTCAACTATTCAACGTAAAATTTTAAACGAACCAGATACGATTCATTAAAACAGTATAAACCTTACAAAAGACAGTTTCGGGCCCTATTTTAAATAATTCAAAAAGAAAATCACAAAATAAAATGTCAAGTCACCAGTCCAAAAAATCATAATCAAAATATTCTGACAAATACATAGCGGAAGCGAAAGAAAAACGGACGCGTCCATATGGCCTTCACGCATTCTTCCTGCCTCTCGTCGGTCTGCCCCTCGCTGTTCCCCTACCTGAAACGTTAAAGAAGAGAAAGGGTGAGTATAAACATACCCAGTAAGGGACCCACTACTGGGCCCGTTAGGGAACAACAGTTAACTTCCTATTCGGGGTTACCCTACATAACAGTCTAGTGGTTCCGTAGAACGCACATATCAGTCTAGTGCTCCCGAAGGATGCACATATCAGTCTAGTGCTCCCGAAGGATGCACATATCAGTCTAGTGCCCCCGAAGGATGCACATATCAGTCTAGTGCTCCCGAAGGATGCACATATCAGTCTAGTGCTCCCGAAGGATACACATATCAGTCTAGTACTCCCGAAGGATGTACATATCAGTCTAGTGCTCCCGAAGGATGCACCTCTCAGTAAGGCACACTACCCCATAGATGAAGCTAACCGTTACCCCTCAGTCCTTACTAAACTGTCTACATCAGTCACATCTCAACGGCATTCATATTACAGTCCCGCCATAGACTTTGTCAGTCAGATAGTATAGGTTTAACATCTACACCCTCAGTTGCTTTATGCATTACCGATTCGCACACCAATAGGGAAACCCTAGGTCCAAACGACTAACCAACCAAAACCGGACTTACCGTCCTATCCCGTCCAAACTCCATGAACCACATCCAGACCAGTGTTTAATACATACTAAACCATAACTTTAAGGTCCATCAACATATAATTTCAATCCACAAATAGCAGTCACAGTATATTTTCATCAGACAAAAATATAATATCAGTACTTAACAGTCAACACGCATACAGATATTCAGTACAGTCACCAACGTGTAATCCCCTGTGGATTACTACGGTGTTAACCTGGACTCGGGGTCCAGTAGTAGGAAAACCCTTACCTGAAACTCGGTTATGCCCCTCGATTGAAAACTACGCTCAACAGATCCACCTAAACGAAACACGAAGGTTTTAGTGGATGGCCTTAGTAGCAGTTGATTTACAAGGTCATCCGTTGACTTACCCAAGGAAAGGAAGCTATCTCCAACCAGGTCTGCCGCGGAACCCGAGAACTTAAGCGTCAACTCTGCACTACCTTCAAGGGAGAAAAGTAGGGCCATATCTTAATTCAACATTCAAACTCAAATCGGACGAGGTAACATTAGGGAAAACATCAGAACAATCCTTACCGAAAACTCACCGTGAACCGAAATGAAGGAAGGAAGGCTTAGGTGGCTCGGCTCGGCTCGGCTCGGCTCGGCTCGGCTTGGTTCGGCTCGCGGCTCGGCTCACTCGGCTCGCGGCTCGGCTCACTCGGCTCGCGGCTCGGCTCACTCGGCTCGCGGCTCGGCTTGGTTCGGCTCGCGGCTCGGCTCGCGGCTCGGCTCACTCGGCTCGCGGCTCGGCTCACTCGGCTCGCGGCTCGGCTTGGTTCGGCTCGCGGCTCGGCTCGCGGCTCGGCTCACTCGGCTCGCGGCTCGGCTCGCGGCTCACTCGGCTCGGCTTGGACAAGGATGGCGGCTCGGCTCGAACAAGGATTGCGGCTCGGCTGGGCAGCGATCTCGGCTCGACTTGGACCGCGATCTCGGCTCGGCTTGAAGCGGATCCGTGGCTCGGGTCGGACGAAAACGGCAGCCACGGTTTGAGAGTTCTCTCTTCCGGCGAACGACGGCGGTACGAAGGCCGATGGCTTGCCCTCACGTCGATGCTGGTGGCGGAGAAGAAGCCGGCGGTGGTAGAACGAAGAGAGAAGGCTGGAGAAAGAAAAGGAAAAAGGATGGTTCGGGTGGCGGTGGCGCGGCGGAGAGAAAATGAAAACGGAGGGAACGGAAGGGAGATGGTGGCGGCGTTGGTTTCGTGAGGGCCGACGGACTGCCAGGCGAAGCACGGAGGAAGAAGGAGAAATGGATGGCGGCGCGCGGCAGACGAACGAAGAGGAAGACGAAGGAGTTCGGGCGTCGGGCGGCTGCGGGAGAGAAAAGAAATTTCGGGGGGTAGGCGGCGCGCGGGAGAAAGCTAGGGTTTCTTCTTCTTCTTTTTTTTTTTGTAAATTATATATATATATATATATATATAAACTTTATTAATTATAAACAATTAATAGTTTAAATTAAATTTAATAATAATATATATATTAAAATATAAATAATAATAATAATAATAATGTAATAATAATAATATATTAATAATATTAATATTAATAAATAATAATTTATTTTATTGTTTTATAAAAACAATATTTCTATAATATTAATTAATAATAATTATTATTATAATATTAATATTATAACAAATAAAAATAAATATTAATAATAATAATATAATAATATTATATTATTATTATATCGACTTGCAATTTACATAAAACGAGAAAAATTTTACCTTAAATTTTCGGGGCGTTACATAATAAATATGAAGAATTTACTAAATAATTTAAGATTTCACTAAAGTTACACATTACAACTACAAAAGATATCATGTAAAGATTTGAAAATACCTTCTTCAAACTTTGAAGCCTCTTTCAATTCAGGTTGAAATTGAAGATGTATTGGATCAGAATTTAGCCAATTTTGAGTACATATGAGAGCCTCCACTGTTTTAAGAGCCAATGAGCAGCGTGATGAGTCAACAACACGTCCTCCAGTACTAAAAGCCGACTCAGACGCTACAGTAGAAACTGGAATAGCCAAAATATCTCTAGCCATTTGACCAAGAACCTCAAATCGATCACTGTTCATCTTCCACCACTGTAGTATGTCAAAATCACCTTCGGTCCTAACATTGGCTTCCAACAAATAGATATCAATCTCCGATGATCCCTGTTCGAAAGGTGTAGTAGAATCATCTTCAAATTCCTCAACAATCGTGTCGTAGACAAAATCTTCACCCACATTTTCATTCGAATCAAAATCAATATTAGCATCCAAGCCTGAAACAGTTTGTGTACTAGTTGTACTAGTACTACTACATCCTTGCCTACTCCCACTTCGAGTAGTACTATACTCATGAGAGAGATGTCTACAACATTGTTCCACTACATTTCCCATGGATTCAACAACCTCGGGACCAAAAAAATTTTTCAAACAAAAAGATACAAATCTTAATTTCTTTCGAGGATCCAACACAATAGCAACATACAACAACAAATTATTCTTTTCATTGTTTCCCCAATATTTCTCGAATTTTGCCTTCATGTTATTAGCCATTCCAACTAACAATGCATTTGCACTACCCACATTCAAACGTATACAATTCTGAACCACTGTAATCTGATGGAAAACCAAGTTCGAAGTAGTATACAAAGAACCCGAAATCTTTAATGTGACATCATAAAATACTTTTAAAAATCGTATTAACATCCTAGCATTTGTCCAATCTTCCTTATTCGGTGACATATCATGTCTATACGAGGCACCTTCATCTTCTAATCTATCAAAAGCTTTTTCAAACTTAACAACAGCTTCAAGCATCATATATGTGGAGTTCCATCTTGTAGGAACATCAAGACACACATAACTCTTACAAGCAATTTTTTCAAGTTCAATGCACTTTTTAAATTTCAAAAAACGAGCAGGAGAAGACCTTATAAATCGCACAGCATATCGAATCCTATCAATACCATCATTATGTTCCTTAAAAGCATCAGTTACTATAAGATTCAATATATGGGCACAACAATGAACATGCAGAAATTCCCCACCAAATAATAATCCTTTATTGAATCTCTTTAAAAGATAAGCAACAGCAGTGTCATTCGAACTTGCATTATCAACCGTCAAAGTCATTACCCTCTCAATGCCCCAATCCTTCAATTTTTTTTCAATGGTTTTACTGATAGTATCACCTTTATGATTCTCAATTGGAGAAAAACTAAGTATTCTCTTATGTAATTTCCAATCAGAATCAATGAAATGGGCTGTTAGGACCATGTAATTAATATTTTGTCACGATGTCCAACAATCAGTGGTGAGAGAAACTCTATACTTATTTTTTACAAACATGTCTCTCAAACGATTCTTCTCATTAACATACAACTTAAGCACATCTCTAGCCACAGTAAATCGAGATGGAACAACAAATCTAGTATGATTTCCACATGTTAATTTATCCACAAACTTCTTAAATCCCTTACCCTCCACAAACTTAAAGGGCAATTCATAAACTATTATCATCTCAACCAAAGCATCCCGACAACCATCTAAACTAAATGATTCACATACAAGTTGTGAAGAATTATCTCCAACTTTGTCTTTAGGTTTAAAAGCTAATGTCATTTGAGTTTGGTCTCTCTTTTTTTTGGTAAGGGTACTTTTTGCAATTTTCTAAATGATGCTTCATAGTTCCAGTACCATTACGTTTAGAATGACATGTATAAACAACTCCACAATATTTACATTTAGCACGAGGGTCATTAGGATCACCTTTAAGCCTCTCAAAGTGGTCCCAAACCATTGATTGTTTGACATTCTTCCTTATTTTTGGGAGATTTGGAACATCTTCTCTCCCATATGAATCAAGATTAACATCAATGGTTTTACACTTGCCATCCGTATCTTCGTCCCTTATGATTTTTGAAGCTTCACAACTCCCATTACACTCTAACTCTGTATCCATTGAATCCATTTGATTTAACTGTAATGAGAGTAAAAAAAGATATTCCATTTTAGTGTGTGTGGGAAGAATAAAAGAAACCCAATACATATCTCCAATTATTTCACAAAAAAATAAAATTCAACTAAGACAATAGCTCATGAAATCGTATATAGAGGACAATAATTTAAATACTACAAAATGCTAAAGGGCTCATTTCTAGTCATTTATGGTCACAACACTAAAACTTATCAAATTTAACTATGATCAATAAATACCACTAAAACGTTTGTGTATAATATAATGAGCTACTTAGAGAATGAGTTAGATTTTCTTACTTAATCAACGATATAAATTTTAATCCAATCTCAAGTAGTGTTTATAAGCTTGATTTTGAAAATCCAAATGGTTAGAAACAAAACCTAAGTAATTGGCTTCGCACTAATTTATTTTCTTGTTTTCTATCAAGTTCTTCTGACAACTTCATCTTAAAATTATCCTCCACCATATAACAACCTAATAATCACCGGCACAGAAAAAGATTGGTGTTATGTGCTCTCACATTTTCATTCTTATAGTAGTTGCTAGAAAAGATTAAAAAAATGCAACTATTATAAGGAACTAATATGAGTGCATTTGTGATCGAAACAAAGAATCCAATTGGACAATCTAAACATATTCATAGCTACGATCAAATTTCCAAGTTGGAAGTTTCACAGAAAACAAAACACAAACAGGTTAAGAGCATTTTCATCCTTTTTCTTCATTTGCATCCAAAAATCCCTGACCCACAAGAGGGAAAATGAAACTGGAAATGAAGCAGATTGAGATGAAGATGAAGATGAAGGTAAAGGCAACCAAATCTTGATCTCAACAATGGAGGTGAAGAATAGGAAGAAGATGAAGATAAAGATGAAGGTATAGATTCCATTATATACAGACTTATTGTGAAGCTTAATGTTAACAAATTAGAATTACATACATCCCAAATACAGACTTTTACATGAAAAGTTATGCCATTCAAATGTTATATTCTAAATCTCCAACAAAGCAAACTTGTTTTTTCCAAAATTAGTCATTCAAGAACAGAGCAAATTAAAAGTTATCAAAACACCAATCTGATTCATATCATCATAAAAATTAGTTTTGGTTCGGTTTGGGCGTGCGACTGCGGTTCAATTTGGACACTTTTCCATCACAGCGTGCATTCGGTTTTTCTTTTCCTTCTTCTTCTCACCCCTAGCATACACTGATACACATATATTTAGAAAGAAAAGAAAAAAAAATACCTAACGCAACGGGTGGGCGTGCGGTTGAGCGAACGGGTATCGGGTTGGGCATGCAGACGGCGTGCGGACGGCGGCGATTGCGGCTGATGGCGTGTGGACGGCGGCGATTGCGGCTGATGGCGTGCGGACGGCCAGACAGGGATTGCAAAAACGATTGCCAAATCGAGGACAGGGACGGCTGATGGCGTGCGGACGACGGCGATTGTGAAAACGAGGAAAAATGGGTCGTCGGAAATGAGGACGAAAGAAACCTAAATTTACAAAATTATATTATATATATATATATATTAAAGAGGGAGTCGGTTCGGTCGGTTTACCAAACCGACCGACCTCCTATCTTGAACCAACCGACTCAAAGTCGGTTTTCAAATTACAAAACTCGAAACCCGATCGCCCATACTATTTTCTGCCCGCCCGACATCGGTTCGTTCGGTTTCGATCGGTCGTTTCGGTTTTTCGGCCCACCATGCTCACCCCTATTTACAAGAATGGATTTTTTACAAAAAGAAAATAACAAAATCTTTATTAAAACATGATTAATCTCAGCGACCAAAGCATGTTCAAACTAAGGCAAAATTTATCCTATTCAAGATTTGCTAAGGAGGGGATAGCCACTACCCTTTGCAAAATTAATGCCCATTTCAAACTTGTTATGCAAGAATCAATTAGTAGAAAATTAAAGACAATCTCAACAATTAATTCAACGTAACAAACCATTGCAAATCAAAATTTAAGTTCAGCACTTTAAGAATTTGTAAAGAAATTTCAATGAAAAATTGATGGGAAAAACTTATTTGTTTTATTGAAATTTCAAAAGAAATTTCAAAGGGAAACAAGCAATGAAATAAAAAATTGAAAAGATATAGAAAGGAATTTAATTCTCAAAGAAAACATGGTAAATTAACCCAAGAAAAAGTCTCAAAAGATTACCTTAGCCCATGAAGATTGATGAAATTCTTGAAAAAATGTTGAGGGAAGAATCCATTTATTTAACAAAAGTAATCTTTATTGATAGAGTTTCAAGAATTTTCTACAAGAACTGAATGAGAAAGAGAGTTTTTTTTTTTTTTTTTTTTTTTTTTACTTGGAATTTCTTATCTCCCTCCCAAAATATATGAAGGATTTTATAGAAGGGAAAATGGAAGAAAAAATGGAATTAGTTTTAAAAACTGCCAGCGACGTGGCGCGATCTGGTTTGTCAAATTTTCAAGTTTTTCCCTTAACTTGTTTTCTACCGTTCTTCTTCGTTATAACTTCGATTTAAGTGATTTCAGTTGCATTGGATTCGTATCGGAGTGAAGTTTCATATTCTTCATAAAAATGACATTTTATTGAGTAAATGAATAAAGGTTGGGAAAAATTAGTCTAATAATGTTAGGTTTAAAATAGCCCTAACAAAATACCCCCAACTTAAGACTTGTTCGTCCCGAGCAAGAAAATAAAAAATGTGCTAACATTCAGTCATTCATCATGCAAGGGATTCACACATTATTTTGCAAGAATTGAACTCAAACAATCATGTAAAAATTTTGATGATGTTTTCAAACAAATATGCAAAGGATGTTACTCATGCCTTAACAATTCAACAAAGTAATTTTTTATTATCAATTAAATATTCAAGAGAAGCAAGTAGTCAATTTAAGATTGATTTTTAATAAAGTTAATTTATTGAAATTATGTTTAGATAAAACATCTAAGTTTTGTTATTTCGACTCATTAGACATGCTTCGAAAGAATTAAAAAATGCCCTAAGCTTGTTTTCCCTCTACTTTGAAGCGGGAAGGATCCCTCCTTAAACTCGGCCCTCGGTCAAAACATTAAAACTAACTAGAAAAATTCTAAGATAGAATTGTACAGTACTATTAAGGCAAAGGATAGGCTTTTTCCGTAGGGATTCGTACCTTACTAACATCGGGTAATCCTAACATTCGATTTTTGGTAGCAAGCTTTTTGCTTAGCTCCGGCTTGGCTAACTCTAATCTTGGATTTAATCTATTAGGTTCTATGATTGATCGTTTTTTCGAGGTGACAACAAGCGAATTTAAGCATTCTATCCTTTTCTAAAGAGTTCTAGGTTCGTAATGGCTCGACAAAGGGGTTTTTTCTAATTCATGAGTCAAAGGGATGAAAAGTTAAAAATTAACCTCAATTTCATAAATGGTTCTTTATCTTTTTTAAAATCAAAGTAAAAATTGCTAAGAGAGGTGTATCATAGGCAATCATCATAAGAAACTTTGCAAAAAAGTTAACATCCATGCATTTTCTTTTGCAAGCATTCATTCAAGCAAACAACATTCATTTCATTCATGCATTCAGAATAATACTAAAAAACATTTTGGTCAATTTTAATCTACCCAAGTTATGCAAATGCTTAAAAAAAAATAGCAACCTAGTTTAACAAGTTACCCACCTCCAACTTAAAAACTTTGTTTTGTCCTCAAAGCATATTTATGTAAAAAAAATGTATGAAAATACCGAGGAACAGAAAATTCCCCTGGATTTGAGAACTTTGATTTTAAAGCTTGCTTCAAAGCGAAGTGGTTGCTTCCTTTTATGATTCTTTGATTTCTTCAAGTAAAGTTGCCCTACATATTAAAAAAGGGATTTCTCTTAATTTTATTCAATGCGAAACTAATCTAGGAAAAATTAAAAAGATGAAAATTAAAGAAAAGTAAAGACAGAAAGCGATAAAATTTTTTGCGCCTGGCTGCTTCGGCTTTATGTGTAGAGGGAGAGAGAAAGTGTTTCTATAGAACATTGTTGTACGGATTGCCCTTCATGGAATATTTTCAATCTATGCCCATTTACTTTGAAAAATTTTCCTGTGTCGAGACTTTTTATGGAAACTACACCAAAAGTAGAGAAATCAATCACAACAAAAGGACCAAGCCATTTAGATTTTAACTTTCCGGGCATGAGTTTAATAGAAGAATTATATAAAAGAACTTTTTTCTCTATTTTAAATTCTTTTCTTAAGATTTTTTTATCATGCAAAAGTTTAGTCTTTTCTTTGTAAATGCTAGAATTTTCATATGCTTCTAATCTTAATTCTTCTAATTCTAGCAAATCTAGGAATCTTTTCTCACCGGCTTCTAAGAGAGATAAATTGCATTGCCTAATAGCCCAATATGCTTTATGTTTTATTTCTACAAGGAGATGACAAGGCTTACCGTACACAAGCTTGAACGGAGATGTGCCAATTGGAGTTTTATAGGCCGTTCGGTATGCCCATAGTGCATCGTTGAGGCGGAGGCTCCAATCCTTTCTTTTTGTGTTGACGGTTTTCTCTAGGATATTTTTTTATCTCTCGATTAGAAGTTTTGATTTGTCCATTCGTTTGAGGATGGTATGGTGTGGAAATACGGTGCATGCAAAAAGTGGGAGATATGCCCTTCATGTCATCAAGAGTCCAACCAATGGCTTGCTTTTTCTTCTTCAAGACTTCGATAAGTCTTTCTTCTTGTTTTTGGTTTAGTTCCCTTGAGATGATTACGGGAAATGTATTCTTTTTTCCTAAGAATATGTATTTCACGTGTGGTGGGAGAGTTTTGAGCTCAATCCCTAGTTTCTGTGGAGAAAAGAAAAGATTATCACAATTATTTTTTTCTAAAGCATAGTCAACATTGGTTCTAACAATTCTCTATTTCAACCATTTCTTGTTCAAAAAATTCATCATGTATAGACAATTCATCAACTTCATCATGCAATTCTAATGAACATAAAGACAAGCATTCATCCGAATATCTCATGGATTCAAAAATATTGAATGTGACAATGCCTCAATCAAACTTTACACTCAAGGAACCTTTATCAACATTTATAATGGCTTTTGCAGTTTTAAGAAAAGGTATTGAAAGCAATTAACAACAACCCGAGACTTACGTGGAAACCCGAGAACCGGGAGAAAAACCACGATACTTTAGTTTTTATTATTTTTCTTATGAACAAAAACAATAGGTACAAAGGGAGTATAAATAGAGTACAATAGGAATAAGAAAGGAAAAGATTTAGGAAATATTTAGGAAATAAAATCTTATATTTTATTTTTTCCAAAAGTACTAATTCTAACACTCCCCCTCAAGTTGGGAGGTAAATATCAATGAGTCCCAACTTGCTAACGCAAAGGTCGAAGTGTGGTCGGAGAAGCCCCTTGGTAAGAACATCAGCAATCTGTTGGCTTGAAGGAATGTACGGAATGCATATGCTTCCACTGTCAAGTCTTTCTTTGATGAAATGCCGATCAATCTCAACATGTTTAGTTCTATCATGTTGCACTGGGTTGTTAGCAATACTAATAGCGGCTTTATTATCACAAAAAAGCTTCAATGGTGTCTCACATTCCTGATGAAGATCTGACAAGACTTTCTGGAGCCAAATTTCCTCACATATTCCCAGACTCATAGCTCTGTATTCAGCCTCAGCACTGCTCCTGGCCACAACACTTTGCTTCTTACTCCTCCAAGTTACAAGATTGCCCCAAACAAAGGTACAATAACCGGATGTAGACTTTCTATCAATAACAGATCCTGCCCAATCTGAGTCAGTATATGCCTCAATGGTCTTTCTATTTGTTTTTCTAAACATCAACCCTTTACCAGGTGTATTTTTCAAGTATCTCAGGATTCTGTTAACAGCTTCCATATGTTTCTCATAGGGAGCCTGCATAAACTGGCTGACAACACTCACAGCAAAGGAAATATCCGGACGAGTATGGGATAAGTAAATTAATTTACCTACAAGGCGCTGATATTGTTCTTTATCAACTGGAACTTGATCATCAGAGTTTCCTAGTTTACAGTTGAATTCAATAGGAGTATCAGCAGGACGACATCCCAACATACCTGTCTCGGTTAGCAAATCAAGGGTGTATTTTCTCTGAGACACGGAAATACCTTCTTTTGATCTAGCCACCTCCATTCCAAGGAAATATTTCAGATTTCCCAAGTCTTTGATTTCAAATTCATCACCCATTCTCTGCTTTAGTTGACTGATTTCTGTTTGATCATCTCCAGTCAAAACAATGTCATCCACATAAACAATTAGAATAGCTATCTTTCCTGTTTTGGAAGCCTTTGTAAATAAAGTATGGTCAGAGTGCCCTTGACTGTACCCTTGGGACTTGACAAAGGTAGTGAATCTGTCAAACCATGCTCTCGGAGACTGTTTCAGACCATATAGAGATTTTTGGAGTTTACACACCTCCTGACCAAATTGGGCTTCAAATCCTGGTGGGGGGCTCATGTAGACTTCCTCCACAAGGTCTCCATTCAAAAAAGCATTCTTAACATCCAGCTGGTATAGAGGCCAATCTTTGTTCACAGCAACAGATAGCAGGACTCTAACAGTATTCAATTTAGCAACTGGAGAAAAAGTTTCCGAATAGTCAATACCATAGGTTTGAGTGAACCCCTTTGCAACTAACCTTGCCTTGTGTCTATCAAGCGTACCATCTGCTTTGTATTTGAGAGAGAATACCCATTTGCATCCTACAGTTTTATGTCCCTTGGGTAGAGCACAGATCTCCCAAGTTCTATTCTTTTCGAGAGCCTTCATCTCTTCCATAACAGCATTCTTCCATTCAGGACACTCTAGAGCAGTGTAGATATTTTTCGGTATTATGGTAGAGTCAAGGTTTGCTGTAAATGCTCTAAACTGTGGAGAGAGATTATCATAGGAAACATAGTTGCAAATGGGATGTTTAGTGCATGATCTGGTACCTTTTCTCAATGCAATTGGAATGTCAAGAGAGGGATCATACTCATCAAGTTTTCTTGTATGACCCTGTTCAGCTTCATCGTTACTGGTTTCTATTCTCACCTCAGTCTCATCATCACGGTTCTTTTCTTCCATATTTTCAAGAACAGCAACATCAGACTTGTCATTCTCACTCATTGTATTATTAGTACAAGGTTTTGTAGGGTTTTCCATACCTTGGTCTCGAGGAGGTTCGAAATTTTGGACTGGAGCCGGCGGTTGACTAGTAGGGGACCCAACTTCCTTTCTGAGATTCCTCCTGTAATATGTTTTCCAGGGAACTTGGTTTGTGGGTAAGATTATGGGATGAGGATCAATGTCAGACACGGTAATAAGAGTAGGTTCAATAAATTCAAAGGTGTTGTTAGACTCTTCACTCACATTCTCCCCCTGAAGATGGCTAACAGGAAAGTATGGTCGGTTTTCACAGAAAGTAACGTCCATAGTGACAAAATATTTCCTAGACGGCGGGTGAAAACATTTATAACCGTGTTGGTGAAGGGGATACCCAACAAACACACAGGCCTGAGCCCGAGGGGTAAATTTGGTCTGATTAGGGCCGAAATTATGGACATAGGCGGTGCACCCAAACACACGAAGAGGAACCTCAGAAACAAGACGAGTAGAGGGGTAAGACTCCTTAAGACAATCTAAGGGAGTCTGAAGGTGGAGGATACGAGAAGGCATTCTATTGATTAAGTGAGCAGCTATAAGAATAGCATCTCCCCACAGATATGATGGAAGGGAAGTGGAAAGCATAAGTGAGCGGGCTACTTCCACAAGGTGTCGGTTTTTTCGTTCGGCCACTCCATTTTGTTGAGGAGTGTAGGCACATGAGGTTTGGTGAACAATCCCCTTGGAGGCTAGAAATTCACTAAGGTTATGGTTTTGGAATTCCCGACCATTATCACTTCGAAGAATTGCAATTTTTGTATGAAATTGTGTTTTGATAGTATGATAGAAGTTTTGGAAAATGGATGGAACCTCGGATTTATCTGAGATAAGGTAGACCCAGGTGAGACGGGTATGGTCATCAATGAAAGTTACAAACCACCGCTTTCCCGAGGAGGTGGTGACCTTGGAAGGACCCCAAACGTCACTATGGATGAGGTTAAATGGTTGTGTAGGTTTATATGGTTGTGAGGGAAAAGAGACTCGATGTTGTTTTGCCCGGATACACACATCACAAGATAGAGAAGAGACATCAACTTTAGAAAAAAGGTGGGGAAATAAATGTTGCATATATGTAAAGTTTGGGTGGCCCAGTCAAAAATGCCACAACATACAGTCTTGTTCAGAAGTGCTAAAGTAGGATGACAGTAAACTAACCCTAGACAAACTACTACATGAGGTATCATCATCAAGGATGTAAAGTCCCCTGCTATGCCGGGCAGTGCCAATCGTCCTCCCCGAGCTCATGTCCTGAAAATAAACCGATTCAGGTAAGAAGATAGTTTTACAATGCAACTCACGAGTGATCTTGCTTATAGATAACAAATTGTAAGACAGTTTAGGGACATGCAAAACATTCTGGAGAGCAAAACCGTCAAAGGGAACTATTTGTCCTTTGCCAGCGATCGGAGCTAGAGAGCCATCGGCTATTCGGATTTTTTCATTACCGGCACACGGGGCATATGAGATAAAGTGTTCTGAAGAACCTGTCAAGTGATCTGTAGCCCCCGAGTCTAAGATCCAGGGATTCTTCCCATCAACGCTAATAAGCCCAAGGGACTGAGGCATACCTGACTGAGCAATGGCACCCAGAGTAGGAGTCTTGGTCTGGCTCACAGTAGGATCAGTTGATTGAGAAGTGCTAGCAGGTGTAGTCTCACTAATGTAGGCACGTCCTGAGTTCTGTTTCTCGTTGGAGGACCGTTTCTTACCTCCTGGGGGACGACCGTGGAGTTTCCAACACTGATCCTTGGTGTGCCATTGTTTCTTGCAGTGCTCACACACAGGAATTGACTTCCCATTATTCTTGTCACTGTCATGATTTGAGGACCGAGCGCTAAAGGCTGCGGAGTCAATGGTAGGGGTAGTCAATACACCCATGGCATTAGTGCGATCCTCTTCCAGGCGGACTTCAAAACAAACTTCCATTAGGGAGGGAAGAGGTCTTTGTCCGAGTATACGACCACAAACATTATCAAATTTGGGATTAAGTCCTGCAAGGAAGTCATAAACACGGTCAGCCTCTTCAAGTTTAGCATATTGTGTACTGTCATTTGGTGTGTCCCAAACTGTCTCTCTGCACAAATCCATCTCTTGCCAGAGGAGAGAGAGCTTGTTAAAATAGGTAGTTACGTCCAAGGTCCCTTGTTTGCAATTATGGACCTGTTTTCGCAGTGTATATAACCGAGAGGCATTCTGTCGTTTCGAGTAAAGGGTCTGAGTTGTATCCCACAAATCTTTTGCTGTGGCTGCATATAGTAAAGGCTTGCCGATCTGTGGTTCCATACTATTAATCAGCATGGACCGAATAAATGAGTCCTCTCCTTTCCAGAGTCGTTCCAAGGCGTCTCCCGGTGGAGGACGTACAGTCTCTCCAGTTAAGAATCCGAACTGGTATCGACCTTCGAGGAACATCTTTATTGATTGGGACCAAGAAAAATAATTTTGACCATTTAATTTTTCGCCTGAAAAATTCCCTGTAGACGAACCCAAAGAGCCAGTTATATAATTTGACTGTGAATTAGGGAACGAAGTTACCGGGTTCTTGGAATACATCGGCAACTCGGTTGGTTTGGAATGCGTTGAAGATTCGCCCGCTTCAATGTCCGATCTGTTTTGGGGTTGATCAATTCCGTTACCAGAAAACAGCGGTTGCTGTAAAGGGTCAACGTACAGCTGCTGCTTACTGTACTGATTTGACAAATTTACGGTTGAGGGATGCTGTCCGGAGCTCGTAGACGGCGCATGAGGATGCGGATGGCCGGAAGGGTTTGACGGCTGGACATCCGACGGTGCGTAGAAGGGAACGGGATGGGCGGTGACGTGAAACGGCGGCGGCGCGTGGGCCCACGCGCCGGACACGAGCGGCGCGTGAATCAACTTCTGGTCAGACGGCGGCGCGTACGGCTGCGGAACCACTCCCGTTGGGTAGATCGGCGGTTTCTGTAGGTTCTGGAGCAGTTTCTCCATGGCGGCGGCGACGGCGGCGTCCACGGCGGCGGCGATTCCGGCGGCGGCGGCGGCGGCGGCGGCGACGGGTTCAGTTTCGATCTGGGTTTCTCCTAGGTTATTTTCTAGGGTTTCGTTATTGCTTTGCTCTGATACCATATTGAAAGCAATTAACAACAACCCGAGACTTACGTGGAAACCCGAGAACCGGGAGAAAAACCACGATACTTTAGTTTTTATTATTTTTCTTATGAACAAAAACAATAGGTACAAAGGGAGTATAAATAGAGTACAATAGGAATAAGAAAGGAAAAGATTTAGGAAATATTTAGGAAATAAAATCTTATATTTTATTTTTTCCAAAAGTACTAATTCTAACAAAAGGTCTTCCTAATAAAATAGAGTAAGATGGTTTTAGGCATGCTTCATTTATTTCTAATATGTAAAAATCCGTCGGAAAAATTAGTTCGTCAATTTTCACAAGGACATCTTCAACTATTCCTAATGGTGAAATAAAAGATCTATCCGCTAGTTGTATGCATACACTAGTTTTTTGCAAATTATTGAGTTCTAGATCTTTAAAGACATTGTATGGCATGACATTTATGGATGCTCCTAAGTCAAGCATTGCACGAGAAATTAACCTATTTCCTATTACACAAGGTAGAGAAAACATACCAGGGTTATTGTATTTTTCCAGAATATTACTCTTAAGAAGAGCCGAAACATTTTGACTTACCATTGGTCTTTCTTTTGTTTTCCTCTTGTTGGTACACAACTCCTTTAGAAACTTTGCACACCTCGGGACTTGTTGGATTGCATCGAGAAGAGGCAAGTTGATTTGCACCTTTCTAATCATCTCCAAGAGTTCTTCCTCCTTGGGTGTTTCCTTTTTTTTTGGAGTCAACCTAGAGGGAAAAGGAGGTTTAGGTATGTAAGGAGTAAAATCATTAAGAGGAGATTTTTCATTTTTAGAATTAGATGGTGAGGGGTTTGTTTCAACCTTTTCTTCCTTGGACTCATTCTTACTATTAAGAGGTAAGGGTTCGGAAGTTACCTTTTTCTCTTTGGTGGTGGGAGTGTTAAGAATCTTACCACTCCTTAGTGAAATGGCACTTACATTAGCATGGTCCTGTTGAGCCAGAAGTTTGCCTTTCCCTTCCATCTTGCTTATTGCGGTAGTAAGTTGAGTTATTTGTTGTTTCATCTCTTGTTGAAAAGAAAGAGTGTTAGTTGCCAAAGCTTTGATAATATCTTCAAGATTCGTACCTTGGTTTGAAGAGGTGGATGGTGCTTGTGTATGCTTTTGGTTGTCATTCCCCCGTCTTAAGTTTGGGTTGTCTCTCCACCCCAAATTGTATGTATTACCGTGGGATCATATCTTTGAACAATGTTTACATCCTCGATCACCTCGGGACATTTGTCATTTGGATGACCAACCAAGCCACAAACTCCACACTTGGTTACTTTAAGAGGAGTACCTTGTACAAAAGAAGTAAGAAGAGCAGTCATATTTAACATTTGCGATTTTAACTCACTTACCTCTTTTGTTAGAGAATTGTCAAGCTCTGATGCTCTATTCCTAAAGCTTTGAGAATTTTCCACCATTCTTGAAATGAGCTCCCGTACTTCGATGAGGGTCTTGTCGGCTAAAGCTCCTCCCGCCGCCGTATCTACCGTATTCCTGTCGGAAGACAAAAGACCGGAGTAAAAATATTGAATTAAAGAAGGGTCAGAAATATGATGGTGAGGAAAGCTAGCATAAAGCTCTTTAGATCTTTCCCAGTATTCCGAGAGGGATTCTCCAAAGGCTTGTCTTATCCCATAAATTTCTTTCCTAATATTGTTTGCTCTAGAGGCGGGGAAAAATTTCTCTAAGAATTTCTTTTTTAGACTACTCCAAGTGGTTATGAAATCCGGTTCTAAGTAGTAGAGCCATCTCTTTGCTACATCCGTAAGGAAAAAAGGAAAGGCTCGTAAATTTAGTTGTTCTTCCGAGATGCTGTGAGGCCTCATGGAACCACAAACCATATGGAAATCCTTAAGATGTTTGTGTAGGTCCTCTCCGAAACTTCCTTTAAAGATGAGCAAAAGATGGATAAGTCCCGATTTTAATTCAAAAGGTTGAGTGGTTGAGGGTATGACTATACAAAGAGGTCTTTGGTCTTCATCGGGCTCGGCAAGCTCTCTAAGGGTCTTTTCTCTAACTTCACCCAGATTCCCTCTACCAAGGTTTGGATCTAAAGGAGAGTCTAGGCTAGGTTCTAAACCTCTTAAAGGTTCTTGGTTAGAAAGATTGTGGATGCTATTCTCTTCTCTCCTTTCTCTTCTAATTCTACGAACCTCCCTATTTAAATCTTCAAAGTAAGAAAATTTTAAATTTGAAGAACGGGTCATGCAAGAAAGGAGAAGAGAGAACAAAAAAAATTCTACACGATCTCTTTATGCCTATATATTTTTTTCTTTTTTTTTTTATTACAAAATGAATATAAGAATCAAGAAGCTTTAAAAGAAAGTTCGAAATCAAAAAGTCTTGAAAACTACACCGTGCACCCCGGCAACGGCGCCATTTTTTAAAGGATATTATTTGAGGTAAGTCGTTATCAAAATGATAGGTTGTTATGGATGTAAGTATGCAAAACAAGAATTTATTCCTAGTCTAAAATAAAAGAATTCAAGAATAGACAAGGACTAGATGAAATATGAGGGTTAGGGATTACCTCAATTACCTTTCAAAGTTATCTTTTTAACCCTTCTTATCTTTGTGGAAGTTGAAAGTAGTATGGGGAAGAAGGGTGTCGAACCCTAGAGAGCACTTAGGATTCAAAACTTCAAGACTCACAAACAAGGTCGATTAGTAGCTTCAAGAACTAAAAGAAAATTAAAAACACAAAAAAGAAGGGGGTTTTGTGGAAGTAATTTTTGAACTATAGTAAAGAATGAGTATTAGGGAATGATTATTGATAACAAAAAATTCAAGTAAAGTTTTCTTTCGAGTTTAGTAGAGGGACTTTTTCTTGGGTAATTACCATGTTTCTTATCATTGAAAAAGAAAGAAAATTAATTAATCTTTTCTTGAATTTACAAGAATGGATTTTTTACAAAAAGAAAATAACAAAATCTCTATTAAAACATGATTAATCTTAGCGACCAAAGCATGTTCAAACCGAGGCAAAATTTATCCTATTCAAGATTTGCTAAGGAAGGGATAGCTACTATCCTTAGCAAAATTAATGCCCATTTCAAACTTGTTATGCAAGAATCAATTAGTAGAAAATTAAAGACAATCTCAACAATTAATTCAACATAACAAACCATTGCAAATCAAAATTTAAGTTCAGCACTTTAAGAATTTGTAAAGAAATTTCAATGAAAAATTGATGGGAAAAACTTATTTGTTATATTGAAATTTCAAAAGAAATTGCAAAGGGAAACAAGCAATTAAATAAAAAATTGAAAATATATAGAAAGGAATTTAATTCTCAAAGAAAACATGGTAAATTAACCCAAGAAAAAGTCTCAAAAGATTACCTTAGCCCATGAAGATTGATGAAATTCTTGAAAAAATGTTGAGGGAAGAATCCATTTATTTAACAAAAGTAATCTTTATTGATAGAGTTTCAAGAATTTGCTACAAGAATTGAATGAGAAAGAGAGTTTTTTTTTTTTTTTTTACTTGGAATTTCTTATCCCCCTCCCAAAAAATATGAGGGATTATGTAGAAGGGAAAATGGGAGAAAAAAGTGGAATTGGTTTTAAAAACTGCCAGCCACGTGGCACGATCTGGTTCGTCAAATTTCCTGTTTTGCCCTTGAACTTGTTTTTTACCGTTTTTTCTTCGTTATAACTCCGATTTAAGTGATTTTAGTGGCGTTGGATTCGTATCGGGGTGAAGTTTCATATTCTGCATAAAAATGACATTTTAGTGAGTAAATGGATAAAGGTTAGGAAAAATTAGTCTAATAATGTTAGGTCTAAAATAGCCCTAACACATATCAAACAACGCATGCTATTCTCCATGGAAAACCAATAATAAACACATGCAATGCACAAGATGCAACACCTAAAATTCTATCATACACTTTTCCACACTTCCATATAGTACTACAACCAATACACATCATCCAACACCTACACATAATCACACATCAATAAACACAACTATATTCAACACCAACCAACTACTCCAAATCTTCTAATATATCCACCTATATATAATCACATATCAAACAATGCATGCTATTCTCCATGGAAAACCAATAATAAACACATGAAATGCACAAGATCCAACACCTAAAATTCTATCATATACTTTTCCACACTTCCATATAGTACTACAACCAATACCCATCATCCAACACCTATATATAATCACACATCAATAAACACAACTATATTCAACACTATAAGACCGACTACTCCAAATCTTCCAATATATAATTACATATCAAACAACGACGCATGTTCTCCTCCATGGCAAATCAATAATAAACACATACAATGCACAAGATCCAACACCTAAAATTCTAGCATACACATTTCCACACTTCCATACAGAACTACAACAAATACGCATCATCCAACACCTATATATAATCACATATCAACAAACATAACTATATTCAACACCATAAGATCAACTACTCCAAATCTTCCAATATATCCACCTATATATAATCACATATCAAACAACGATGCATGTTGTCCTCCATGGCAAACCAATAATAAACAAATACAATGCACAAGATCCAACACCTAAAATTCTAACATACACTTTTCCACACTTCCATATAGAACTACAACAAATACACATCATCCAACACCTATATATAATCACATATCAGTAAACACAACTATATTCAACACCACAAGACCAACTACTCCAAATCTTCCAATATATGCACCTATATATAATCACGCATATCAAACAACGCATGCTGCCCTCCATGGGAAACCAATAATAAACACCTGCAATGCACAAGATCCAACACCTAAAATAGTACTATGACAAATACGATCCTTCAACACCTAAAATACTAGCACACTTTTTTTATACTTCCATAGTGATAAACGAAACTACCTCAATCATGTTTGAGAACTTCCCTTATCCTAGGTGAACACCTACAACAATAATAAGAATAACCCCGATTAAACAGTTAGTTAACAACTCCAAGAAAGCTAAACAGATTTGGTTTGGAAAGATTGATCAAAAATCAAGAAGAAAGTAGAACTTGTTCCTAACTTCACGATCAAAGTAGATTGAAAGTCCTAAGCATGCATTCTAACACAAGCATACAAAGGAAAACATAAAGCTTGAGAGAAACACCCTATGAGAAAATTTCATTCAAATTCAAGTTGTGTTTAAAGTGCAGAAACTACAACCCTATTTATACTAATTTCAAATGTTACATGAAAGGATACAACATTTAATTTTATGCCCTTTTAACTACACTAATAAATGAAAGTACATTCCATTAAACAGGTACATGCTAAGGATGTGAATGAATCTAAAAATGCATTAAAAAATGTGAATGAATCTAGAAATGCATTAAAAATGTGAATGAATCTTAATTTCTAAATTCATTATGACCCTTGGGGGTCCAAGTGACTCTTGAAGTTCCAACTCTTTATTGAAGACAAAAAATCTAGCTTGTAAACAAACATTTAGTCCATCTTGAAGTCTTTTAGTTCTAGCTTTTGTCATTGAGTCTTGAGTCATAATGATTGCCTCTTGATGATTGGTTTGACTTTTAAAGTTCTATGAATTTCCAGCACGTGCTTCATTTTCCTCTTCATTTGAGTTAGTGTGATCTCACTGTTCAACATCTTATCATTCTCCCCCTCTTCGAAAGGATTCGTCCTCGAATCAAAGTTACCTACATCAAACAAGGATAAGTCAGCGACATTAAATGTAGCACTTACATGATACTTACCCCGGAGATCATCTTTGTATGCTAATTCGTTGATCTTTTCTAAAACTTGAAATGGTCAATCTCCCCTTGGATGTAAATTGGACTTCCTTTGGTTTGGAAAATGCTCCTTCCGAAAAAAATCCAAACCCAATTTCCTAGTTTTAAAATGAGTGGTATCCTTCCTTGATTCACTCGTTTGGCCACCTTGTCATTATGCTTTTCAATTCTCTCTTTTACTTTCTTATGAAGCTTCTTGACAAACTCAGTTTTTGATTTAGCATCAAGATGTACAAACTTGTTAGTTGGCAATGGCAATAAATCAACAGGTGTCAAACCATAGGCTATTTCAAAAGAAGAACATTTAGTTGTACTATGGATAGCCCTATTATAAGCAATCTCAACAAAAGAAAAAATTTCCTTCCACATGCGAAGATTCTTTTCAAGAATTTTCATAAGCAAAGTTATTAACATTCGATTGACAACCTCAGTTTGGCCATCAGTATGTGGGTGACATGTGGTAGAAAATAACAACTTAGTTCCCAACTTTCCCCATAAAACTTTCCAAAAATGACTTAAAAACTTGACATCTCGATCACTAACTATTGAACTTAGAATGCCATGCAACCTCACAACTTCCTTAAAGAATAAATCAGCAACATTCTTGGCATAATCAGTTTTATGACAGCCAATGAAATGTGACATTTTGCTAAAACGATCAACAACAACAAAGATGCTATCATATCCTTTCCTAGACCTAGGAAGACCCAGAATAAAATCTATAGACAAATCAGCCCAAGGTGTATTAAGGATAGGCAAAGGTGTGTACAATCCATGTGGCCTACATTTAGATTTAGCTTCTCAACATGTAATGCATGTACGACAAACTTTGTGAACATCATGTTGCATATGTGGCCAATAAAAATGACTCTTGAGTTCTTCAAATGTTTTAAATTTAGAAAAATGACCCATTAAACCACCCACATGTGCTTCCTTTACAAGCAATTCTCTATATGAACCCTTTGGAATGCAATGTTTATCTTTCTGAAACAAAAATCCTTAAAAAACATAAAAATTATTTATTGTTGTTCCATTAACACATTTGGAAAACAAATTACCAAAATCATCTTCATCATTTTCATACATTTCTTTCTAAAACTCAAATCCCATTAATTTTGAAGATAGGGTGGATAGCAAACTATATCTCTTAGATAATGCATTAGCAACAACATTTTCCCACTCTTATACCTTATCACATAGGGAAATGATTCAAGGAATTCCACCCACTTAGCATGATGACCATTTAACTTATCTTATCCTTTGAGATGCTTGAAACTTAGCATGATCAGTATGGATGACAAATTCTATTGGCCATAAATAATGCTGCCAAGTTTGTAATGCTCTTACCAAAGCATACAACTCCTTGTTGGATAGTTCAAAGCAGCACCATTCAACTTCTCGCTAAAGTACATAATAGGTTTATGTTCTTACATTAAAAAAGCTCTAATCCTGATTCCACTAGCATCACACTCAATTCAAATGTATTTTCAAAGTTAGGTAATGCTAACAAAAAATGCAGAACTTAATTTTTCTTTCAAAATATTAAATGCCCTTTTTTTAGGCTCTCCCTATTGGAAAACAACATGTTTCTTTAACAATCTCAATTAGTGGTGTAGCAATGATACTAAAGTCCTTGATAATCTTCCTATAAAAACTAGCTAAGCCATGAAAAGATCTAACTTTGCTAGAATTTTTAGGTTGTGGCCATTCTTGGATAGCTTTAACTTTCTCATTATCAACTTCAATACCATTTATAGAAATAACAAACCCAAGAAAGTTTATCTTATCAAGACAAAATACACACTTTTTCATATTGGCAAACAACTGAGCTTTTCTCAAAGCACACAAAACCTGTTTAACATGTTGCACATGCATTTCTAAAGCCCGTGAATAAATCAAAATATCATCAAAGTAAACGACCATAAATTTTCCTATGTACTCACACAAAACATGATTCATGAGACGCATAAATGTACTAGATGCATTGGTAAGACCAAAAGGCATAACTAACCACTCATACAATCCATGCTTAGTTTTAAATGGAGTTTTCCATTCATCACCAACTTTCATCCTAATCTGATGATATCCAAACTGAAGATCAATTTTAGTAAATAAAATAGATTCATGCAATTCATCTAACAAAATAGATTCATGCAATTCATCTAACATATCATCAAGTCTAGGTATAGGGTGACAATATTTTACCATAATCTTGTTGGTGGCTCTACAATCCACACACATTCTCCAAGCCCCATTTTATTTTGAACCAAGATAACAGGAACAGAACAAGGACTTAATCTTTCCCTCACATATCCTTTTGCAAACAATTCATCCTTCACCATCTTGAATTGTCATTATCCTTTTATTTGGACAATCTCTAGTGACATGACCTAACCCTTAACATTTTCAGCACTTAATATCTTTATTTCTCTCCTTAGACTCTTTGAATTTGGACTTTCCTTTCATAGAAGACTCACCTTTTTCTTTAAGACTTCCACTCACAAACTTATGTCTACTTCTATATTCACTTTTGTTCTCCTTTTTCCATGATGAGTTGAAGAAGAAGGTTTAGAAGAGTTGTACCTTGTTCTTCTTGTACTCAATTGTTTTTCCACTTTGATGGCAAGATGCAACATCTCCTCTATGTCAGAATAGGCTGCAAATCAATCTTGTCAGCAATCTCCTTATTGAGGCCATTAAAAAAATCGTGTCATGAGAGTCTCAATTTCTTCATCAGGATCAAGTCGATCCATCAAAATGTCCATCTCTTTGTAGTAGTCTTCCACCAACTTGCTACCTTGCCTCAATGCTTAATGCTTTTGTGCCATGTCTCTTTAGAAATGATTTGGAACAAACCGCTTCTTCATAGATTCGTTGAATTCATACCACGAATCAATTAAGATTTCTTCTCCTTCTGGACATTAATTTGTCCCAACAAGTTTGAGCATAATCCTTAAATTTGGAAACACAAAATCTAACCTTCTGCTCGTCGCTAAATTTATGACAGGTAAACACATTCTCCACCTCTTTTTCCCACTGAATGTACTCTGTTGGATTAGTTTTTTCGAAGAACTTTGGAATTTTAAATTTGATGGCTCCCATATTAAGCTCAAACTGAGATGCTTCTTATTGAGCTCTCCTCTAGACATTTTGATAAGCTCTCCCACGACCTCTTCTTCTAACTACTCTATGTCCCACATGTCTCAGCTCCCCAATAATGTAACTTGGTCATCGTCTAAGCCATCAGAACCATCACCCTTATATTGGTTATCATTATGGTTAATTGCCATAGGTAATGCTAGAGGTGGTGGCATTCTTTCTCTTGCTCGATTTTCAATCTCCAACCTCTCCAAACGATCTGTCAATGCTTCCATATTACTAATCATTCGTGCAATAACTCCTTGTTGTGCCTCTCTTAGTCATACTTCGTTATTTTGATTGTACGTCCTGCAAAAGAAAAACAAAGTAAAGAAAAATAGACCTTACCAACACTCCCTTACATGATTACACTCTATAATATGAAAGGTCACTCATGTTTGCACTCACTAAAATTCATAGGTTTACTTTAAGACTAGAAATATCTCATACTTCAGCAAGCCTTGTGACATTCTTATGAGAATCATACAAGAACAATGTCAATTTAGCTAGAATGTGAAAACTTACGAAAATCTCAAATGTAGAAAACAAGTGTGGCTAAGAACTGGAGCAAACTTTTAAGAAGCAAACAAGTAATGAAGAGTGAAGAAAATATATGTATAAGAACGAACGGAAAGGTGTGAATGAAAGATGGGAATGCCAAAAAGATGGAAATATGAGTTTATATGGATACAAATCACAATGCTTCAATACTTGCTTGACAAATTATATATATATATATATATATATATATATCACCTTAAACAAGTGACACAGAATTTGAAAAGTCAAAACGATGATAAGTCACTCTTTTTTTTTTTTTTTTTGCAAGCATAAATAAATTATGAAGCAAGAAAAATTGATAAGATAAAGAATGACAAGAATTATGGAAAAAGATGAAATGATTTAAAGCAAAAAAAAAAAGATAACATGGAAAAGAAAATAAGAAAGGATATAATCTGTTTAGAGCCAAAGCTCTGATACCAAATGATAAACGAAACTACCTCAATCACGTTTGAGAACTCCCTTTATCTTAGGTGAACCCCCACAACAATAATAAGAATAACCACGATTAAACAGTTAGTTAACAACCCCAAGAAAGCTAAACAAATTTAGCTTGGAAAGATTGATCAAAGATCAAGTAGAAAGGAGAACTTATTCCTATATTCAAGATTTCGAACTCTCCACAATCTAATTGATCAAAGTAGATTGAAATTCCTAAGCATGCATAACACAAGAATACAAAGGAAAGCATAAAGCTTGAGAGAAACACTCTATAAGAAAATTTCATTCAAATTCAAGTTGTGTTTAAAATGTGGAAACTACAACCCTATTTATACAAATTTCAAATTTTATATGAAAAGACATAACATTTAATTTTATGCCCTTTCAACTACCCTAATAAATGAAAGTACACTCCATTAAATAGGTACATATTAAAAATGTGAATGCATTTAAAAATGCATTAAAAATGTGAATGAATCTAGAAATGCATTAAAAATGCGAATGAATCTCAATTTGAATCTAGAAATGCATTAAAAATGCGAATGAATCTTAATTTCTAGATTCATTATGACCCTTAGGGGTCCAAGTGACTCTTGAAGTTCCAACTCTTTATAGAAGACTGAAAATCATGCTTGTAAACAAGCATTTAATCCATCTTGAAGTATTTTAGCTCTAGTTTTTTTTCATTGAGCCTTGAGTCATAATGATTACCTCTTGATTGTTTGACTTTGAAAGTTCTCCCATGAATTTTGAGCATGTGCTTCATTTTCCTCTTCATTTGTATTGGTGTGAGCTTCGTTGTTCAACATCTTATCACATAGAGTACTACAACAAATACAATCATCCAACACCTCTATATAATCAGATATTTGAATAAACACAATATATCCAACCACTGTAAGTGAAAACTCATAATCTAAAGATAATATATAAGATCATTATTAATAACTAATGTATATGAAGAACAAAAAGTTCCTCCACTAACTAAAGTATATGTATAAACTATATAACAAACAACAATTAGTACGAGACCGCCCGCCCTTCCAAAAACTATAGGATATTGTCCGTCCCTACAAAAACATAATTCAAAAGTTCAAGCGGAGAAACCCAAAACTGAAGTATTTACAAAAACTAGTTCCTTCACAAACTAAAATCAACTACTAACTTAACTGGATGAAAAAAAAACATTTAAAAGCTTACCACAAATTTGCCAACAAAACCTGCCCATTTTATTCGAATCTCGTCAATCTCCTCTTGTCTATATGCACTTTTGGTATTGAACTACACACAGAGAGAAAGATATGGAAAGTATGAATTTAGATCATATATTGTAGCATATAAAAAGTGAAAGTAGAAACTTACAAGGCTAGTAATAGGAGTACTAGAATTATGCACTATCTCCTGTATGTACTTTTGCACATAGTACCCACAGTCTACAACATCCAATTAACAAGGGGGCACTGCATGTATATAAATTAGATACAAATTATTCTTATGTTTCATCGAAAATAATTATGAGTCAATGCAAATTACCTTTACAGGTTTCCATTTTGGAGTTGACCGATAACATTGTAGATCGTGTTTAGCTTGTCATGTCTTCAAGCCTCTAAATATTTTGAAACATTAGAAGACAATAATGTGAAATAAGAAGTAATAAAGTGAATACACATACACATTTATGACTTAATGAATGTCTTCATTGACTTTACTTCAAAGAGAGTCCAAAACATAAACCAATTTTCTCGAAGATCGATGACATGCAATATCCAATAAAAACTACAATAAGAAACATCTTAAATGTGAGTACACATTCAAACCCAATAGAAAAAAAATTAATGTGTTCCTCTTTTTTATTTACGCAGTATTATATGGAATTAGAACTATTTGTTCCAAGCTAGGTGCTTCTAACTGGTTAGCTAGATTTCTGGATCGAAGATCACGATCCTTGATATGTGATGGTATTTTTTGATTGGTCAATAACAAAAACTTCCTTGCACAGTCACATTCATCCCAAAGATATCTAAGTAAAAGCAACCATATATAATTAAAATATGAGCAAAATAACTACAATAGTAGTATTGGAGATAAAGATGAGTAAAAGTTGTCTTATACTTACGTAATGTAAGCTAGTATACACAAATAGCCTATTTCAACCATGCCGCAGTAATGCAACAATTCTTCATGAGCTAAATAAACAAATTTATCTCTTTCAAATATTAGCTCGTTCATTGGGATGTGAATCATGCCAACATCCTTCGTGTTGTTCACGACATGTCTATTTAAGAGCTTAATAGCCCGGTTAACATCAGTGTAATTTGAAGAATACACGACATCCTTCATGGTTGAATGCTCCTACCACAACCAAGGTCAAATAAAATCAAAACTTAAATAGTAAAAAAGAGACACACTAGTTTATCATTAATTGAAGAAATAAGTCGATGAGGTCATTCTATAATGTTTCCAAATGCTTGATTTAAGGTCTCTATCTTTCCCTTTACTAGATTGGGTATACTCAAATTTTCTCCAGTAACCACGTCTACTAAAACTTTAACATTGGGACAACCAATGTAATCATCAACTACCATGTCAATGATATTATTAATGGATTTTGTATGTTGAAGAATTTTTCTAAAAGATATTATTAAATTATTCTTTAACAGATAAGATAATTATTGGATAAAAAGATTCTTCTTGATTTTAGGAATCTTGCTAATTATCTTTAAAGAAACAAGATTTATGCATATAGATCTTATATGTACAAATAGGGCTTTCAAAGATAGTGTGCATGTACAAAAAAATATCAAGAAGATTATTTACGGCTGAAGGCCTTCGAAGAACTAGTTGTAGAAGCTGCAGGAACGAAAAGGTATTATGATCTTATATCTATAAGATCAGCATGTTGATCTAAGTTGAGATCGTCGATGAGTGATAAAAAGGACGAGACAGTGGTCTGTGTGGTCACAATAATCTTTAGAAGTATATAAAGATATCATCGAAGATATTCATTCATGCATTCAGGGGGAGCCTGAAGTCAAACATCATGAAAGAGGGTAACTTATACATTCAGGGGGAGCCTAGAGTCTAAAGCTAATACGCATGTTACTTAGTCATATAATTGAATAGAGTTTATCTGTTGTATCGATGTATATTGACTTAAGTGAATATTAATAAAATTACTCATCAAGGCTATGCGCAACTCCCCAAACGTAGGCAACATTGGTCGAACTGGGTTACCAAAGTTTCTTGTGTTATTCTCTTCTGTTGTCCCTCTAGCTATTACAATAGTTATTAGCTTTAGTATTAACTCAAGGTTTATTTGATTATCTCACTTTGCTTTTTCAATTGGTATTAAAGTAAGGTTGTAAGATCATGGAGCTAATCAGAGAGGTACCATCAGCTTCTTGTCCTCCTTTACTGAATGGAAAAAATTACTCATATTGGAAATCTCGTATGATATTTTTTATTAAAACATTAGATGAAAAGCGTGAAGAGTCCTTGTTATTGGTTATGAACCTCTGATGATTACTGTGGATGGTGTATTAGTGCCAAACCTGAGGTTGATTGGACTGATGCTGAAGAACAAGCATCAGTTCGGAATGCGAGAGCTCTTAATGTGATATTTAATGGTGTGGACCTAAATGTGTTCAACTGATAAATTCCTGTAGTACAGCCAAAGAAGCATGGAGAATATTGGAAGTTGCTTATGAAGGGACTTCTAAAGTCAAGATATCCAGATTACAGCTGATAACATCGAAATTTGAAGCATTGAAAATGTCTAAAGATGAATCAGTTTCTGAGTACAATGAGAGAGTTCTAGAGATTGCTAATGAATCTTTGTTGCTTGGTGAAAAAATCCCTAATTCTAAGATTATGCAGAAAGTGCTTCGGTCTCTACCGAGGAAATTTTACATGAAGGTCACTGCTATAGAGGAAGCACATGACATTACTACATTAAAACTTGATAAGTTATTTGGGTCCCTGCTTATGTTCAAAATGGCTATATTTGATAGAGAGAACAAGAAAGGTAAGAGGATCACGTTTAAATCCACATATGAAGAAGAGGCAACAGTGAATCATTCTGATACTGAAGCTAACATGGATGAGTTAAAAACTCTACTGACCAAGCAGTTCTCTAAAGTGGTTAGGAGATTCAAAAATATGAATACTATAGGATTGAATGCTCAAACTTCAAATCAATATCAAAGAAATAATGGTGAGAACACTACAAGAAGGTATAATGAAGAGTCAAACAGGAGGGGTAGTGATTATGGAAAGAAAAAGGAGGGAGAAGGAAGGTTTTCAGATGTAGAGAATGTGAGGGAGTTGGCCATTACTAGGTTGAATGTCCCACATTTTTAAGAAGACAAAAGAAAATTTATCATGCTACCTTGTCAGATGAGGACACTAATGATATTGAAAATGATAGTAGCATGAATGCCTTCACAACATGTTTTATCGAAATTGATCTCGAAGACAATAGTGGATGTTCTGATGAAGATGGTGATGAAGATCTAACTTTTGAAGAACTCAAGATGTTGTGGAAAGAAGATATTGAAGCTATAGCAATTCAAAAAGAGAGAATTCAAGATCTGATGGAAGAAAATGAACGATTAATGTTAGTCATATCATCTCTAAAGCTAAAATTGAAAGAGGTTCAGAATGATTATGATCAGAAAATTAAATATGTTAAGATGTTAAACTCAGGAACTGAAAACTTAGACTCAATACTAAAATCAGGATAGAACAGTTCAAGTAAATATGGTTTTTGGTTTTGATGCCTCAGTAAGTAGTCTTAAATCTACATCTGGAATAAAATTTGTTTTTGCTTTAGGGAAACCCGAAACTGAAACAACTCTAACAACTACTGTCGGTAGCCCTCCTACTAAACCTCCCAGAAGGATTTGTTATTATTGTGGTCAAAAATGCCATATCAGACTTTTTTTGCTATAAGTTACGAAGAGACTTATGGTATCAGCAGAAGATTGTTTATGGAAGTCAAAAACATAATTCTACATTTTCAAAATGGAACAGAAGTAAAAGAAGTGCCATGGTTTGGAGAGTTAAATCATTTGAAAATTGCAATATTGCATTTACAATTGTTCAAACCATGATTGATGCTTGGTACTTTGATAGTGGATGTTCTAAACATATGACTGGTAACAGGACGTTCTTTTCTGAATTAAAGGAATGTGTCTCGGGTCATGTTACTTTTGGCGATGGTGCAAGAGAAAGAATTATAGCTAAAGGAAACATTGATAAAAAATAATCTAACCTGTCTAAATGATGTTAGATATGTAGATGGATTAAAAACAAATTTGATTAGTGTAAGTCAGCTAAGCGATGAAGGCTACAGTGTAAATTTAACAAAACTGGTTGTGTTGTTACTGACAAAGACAATCAGGTTCTTATGAGTGGTAGACGACAGGTAGATAACTGTTATCACTGAAGCTCTAATAACTCAAATATGTGCCACTTAATTAAAGAAGATCAAACTTAGTTGTGGCATAGAAAGTTGGGACACATTAGCTTGAGAAGCTTAGATAAAGTTATAAGAAACGAAGTTGTTGTGGGCATTCCTACTATAGGCATCAATAGTAAATTCTTTTGTGGTGACTGTCTAATTAGAAAGCAAACTAAAACTTCTCACAAAAGTCTAAAGGAATGTTACATAAATAGATTACTTGAACTTCTACATCTAGATCTTATCGGTCCTATGCAAACTGAAAGTCTGGGAGAAAAGAAGTATGTTTTAGTTGTTGTAGATGATTATTCAAGATTTACTTAAGTTCGGTTCTTGAAAGGAAAATCAGATACTGTTAAAATTTGTATCAGTCTATGCTTGAATTTGCAACGTGAAAAAGGAAAAAAGATAATCAAGATCCAAAGTGATCATGGTAAGGAGTTTGATAATGAAGATCTTAATAATTTCTGTCAGTCGGAAGGTATACATCATGAATTTTTTGCTCCCATAACTCCTCAGCAAAATGGAGTAGTGGAACAGAAAAACAAAACTCTACAAAAGATGGCTTGAGTCATGATACATGCCAAAAAATTACCTTTGAATTTTTGGGCAGAAGTTGTTAACACAGCGTGTCACATTCGTAACAGAATTACTACTCGATCTGGAATGACTGTCCCTTTATATGAACTTTGGAAGGGAAG
Source organism: Cucumis melo (assembly GCF_025177605.1). Classification (NCBI taxonomy): domain Eukaryota; kingdom Viridiplantae; phylum Streptophyta; class Magnoliopsida; order Cucurbitales; family Cucurbitaceae; genus Cucumis; species Cucumis melo. Next base: position 23,773,617 of record NC_066860.1, on the reverse strand, counting down.
AAAGCCAAACGTAAATTATTTTCATGTATTTTGAAGCACTTGTTATATTCTAGCTTCGAGAATATCATCGAAAGTGGGATGTGAAATAAGAATAAGGAATCTTTCTTTGATATTCTCATAATAGTTGAGCTTATAATGTCTTTAATAATAGATCTGGTACAGTTATGGAAACAATCAATGTTGTGGTAAAGGATTTTGAATCAATTGCCATACGAACTTATGATAAGGATGATGAGACTCTAAATATGCCTGTGGATTCTTCTACGCTCCCTACGGAAGTACCTAAAGTTGATGCTCAGACAAATGGTACTAATATAAACTCATAAACAATATCTATGGAAGTTATAGCTGATAACTCTGCTTTTGCTCCATCTGCACATGTAAGAAAGAATCATCCACCAGGTTCTATAAGAGGTGATCCTTCAGCTGGAATTATTACCAGAAAGAAAGAGAAAGTAAATTACTCGAAGATGATTGCTGATTTATGTTATACATCTGCCATTGAACCCTTAACTATTGATGTTGCTCTTAAAGATGAATATTGGATAAATGCAATGCAAGAAGAACTACTTCAATTCAGGTGCAATAATTTTTGGACATTGGTTCTCAAGCCAGAAGGAGCGAATATTATAGGTACAAAATGGATCTTCAAAAATAAGACTGATGAAGCAAGGTGTGCGACAAAGAAGAAAGCTTGTTTAGTTGCTCAGGGTTATGCTCAAGTCGAAGGGGTTGACTTTGATGAAACCTTTGCACCTGTTGCCAGGCTTGAAGCTATTCGCTTGTTACTCGAAATATCTTGTATTTAAAAATTTAAATTATATCAAATGGATGTAAAGAGTGCTTTCCTGAATGGTTAATTAAACGAATAAGTCTATGCCGCTCAATCTAAGGGATTTGTCGATTCTGAATATCCTCAGCATGTATATAAGCTTAATAAAGCTCTATATGGACTTAAGCAAGCTCCTAGAGCTTGGTACAAATGATTGACGATCTATTTAAGTTGTAAAGGGTATTCAAAAGGTGAGGCTGACAAAACATTATTTATTCAAAGAACATATGATCCACTCATTATTGCTCAAATCTATATTGATGATATCATATTTGGGGGTTTTCCTCAAGATCTTGTTAATAACTTCATTGATATCATGAAGCCAGAATTTGAGATGAGCATGGTGGGAGAACTATCATTTTTCTAGGACTTCAAATCAAGCAGAAAAGTGAAGGTATATTCATATCTCAAGAAAAGTATGCCAAGAACATAATTAAAAATTTCGGATTAGAACAGTCTCGACACAAAAGGACTCCAGCTGCTACACATGTTAAAATTATCAAAGGTACTGATGGTGTAAGAGCAGAGCATAAACTTTATAGAAGCATAATTGGTAGTCTATTGTATGTAACTGCAGTCGACCTAACATAGCTTATGCTATTGAGATATGTGCTCATTATCATGCTAATCCTTGAACGTCACATTTAGAAGCTGTTAAATAGATCCTCAAGTATGTTCATGGAACAAGTGATTTTGGAATTATGTATTCTTATGACAGAACTTCAATTTTGGTTGGATATTGCGATGTCGATTGGGCAGGTTCTTCTGATGATAGGAAAAGCACCTCTAGAGGTTGTTTATTTCTTGGGAACAATATTATCTTATGGTTCAGTACGAAACAAAATTAAGTTTGTTTGTCTACAGCTGAAGCTGAATATATAGCAGTAGGGAGTGCTTGTACCTAGTTGATTTGGATGAAAAATATGTTGCATGAGTATGGGCTCACACAGGATATCATGACTTTATATTGTGATAATATGAATGCCATTGATATATCAAAAAATCCAGTTCAATATAGTTGAACCAAACATATTGATATTAGGCATCATTTTATCAGAGAACTTGTTGATATTCGATCAGGTTATTAAACTGGATAACTAAGCCACTAACTCCGTGAGTAGCAAATATTTTCACTAAGCCACTAGATGCAAACTCATTTGAGCATTTACGTACTGGCTTAAGAGTTTGTCGCATTTAACTCCGTGAGTAGCTAAAAGGATGGCGCATGTTTACACATTCAGAAATATTTATGGTGTTAGCACCGTCTTCGGAATTAATGGCTATCTTTTCGACACTTGAAGAGTTTTTCTTTTAATCATTATTAATTATTTAAACTAGCATTATAATGTTCGCTTCATCTTCGTCATTCTTCATTTTTAAAATTTTTTGCTCTAGGCTTTGGTGTAAACTGCATTATGGTGAATACTCGGAAGGGTACGTATATGGTGAAATCGACCGAAGATGAACTTGCAACTCAAATTTCGTCGCCCTCTGTACAAAATGGTGAGAGACCAGAGGTTCAAAAGTACTCCACCACGGAGACCTTATCGTCTCCCATCCAAAAAATCTCAGGCAGAGGTTTCAAGCAAACTGCCTCAGTCTTCTTATCCGGCGACTTCAAGTATATATGCACCGAATGTCCCTGAGACTCTTCTGTCTGATATGGATTCAGATGACCTGGATGATGTACCTTTGGCTTGATTGTTGAAGAAGACTACTACTCTTGAGGTTATTGTTGAAATGTCTGCTGCTCCTTCCGTGTCTGTTCATTCTTAAAAAAGCTCGTCAACTGAAGGAGTGTATATTCCTACTCCTGGTATTCTACATACTTCTAACATTCAACCTGGACGGTCAATTCACTCTCCTTATGCGTCACTTCTCTCTGAACCGAATGCATCTATTCATAGTGTGATGGTTCTGCTACACCTGAAGGAAGAACTGATGTTCGAAGTGATGAGAATAAGGTGGATCCTCCCAATCCTGACATTGGTTCTGAAGAAGTTCCCATCGATGCTGATAATAACCCAACTATTCAACTTGGTTCTCCTGAAATCCCTGTTGCACTACAGCCAGCAAAGCAGAAAACTCAACAGAATCGCCGCAATATAACTACCAAAACTGATAGAAAGAAGATTCCTCATAATATTCCATATGTTTCAATTGATGGAATCTCCTTTCATCATAAGGAAAATGTTCAGCATTGGAATTTTGTAGTTCAGTGAAGGATAGCAGATGAGGTAAATGTTTCCAACAAACATTAGTCATGCATGAGTATTATGGATCTTATTGAAAGGGCAGGTTTATCGAAAACTATTTCAAATGTCGGTCCATTTTATCCCTAGCTTATTAGGGAGTTTATAGTCAATTTTCCTGATGAATTAATGATCCAAGTAGCCCGAATTATCAGATGGTTCATATTAGGGATTTCAAATTTGCAATTTCTCCTACTGTGATTAACAAATTTCTAGGAAATGTTGTTGATATTGACTGTTCTCCGTCGTCTCCTTCAACTGAAGTTTTGGCTTTTGTATTATCTAGTGGGACTCTGTCTGTATGGCCTGTCAATGGAATACCTGCAGTCACTCTGAGTATCAAATATGCCATCTTGCATAAGATTGGTATTTCTAATTGGTTTCCATCCTCTCATGCCTCCAGTGTATCTGCTGGCTTGGGAACTTTCTTGTATCAAATCTGTAATGACCATAAGGTGGATACAGGCGCTTTTATATATAATCAGCTGTTAAGGTATGTTGGTTTGTTTGGGGTCAAGATTCCAATCGCTCTCTGCGATTTTTCTCTACTCTGCTCCTTCACTTGAATGTTGTTGTGATAACTGCATCTGATGCTCTTGGACCTAATCCTAAAACATTATCCTTCAGCTACAGATTCTTTTTAGGTAGTCATGGGTCTGATATTAATCATATGTGCATCTGTCTTGCGGCTCGTGAATTTTCGATACAAGTGACTGGGATGAGTATGCTGAAGGCTTCTTTGTTGTTCGAGAGTTGGCATCCAGAATTGTTAATTCACTTACTATTGAATCTCGAGCCTTGTCTAATTTTATCAATCTGTTATCAAAACAACGGCTATAGGTTAACTCTCTCATTCATGATTTAAAGTCTTTTGCACCGTCTACCAGTCGATGGGAACATGATTCTGATTGATATTTTTTTCTGGTTCAAAGGGGGAGCAGTAGTAGTAGGTGTAGGTTGAAGGATGGGTGATGTTGTGACTGAGGGATGTAATGTTTGTGTTACTGATGTGTTTTGGTTGGTTTGCTAATGCTTTGTTTTTAGTAGAAGTTTCCTTTTATTTTTGCTTTTGATTGAGCTTTTGTAAGAAAGAAGGAAGACATAAGTAGTTGTCTCTCTTAACTACTGATTTGTGTTGATTAAAAATCTTCTGTGGTTGAAATGGTGATCTAGTTTGATTAAGTGATGAAAGTGTATGATGATAGATACTGTTCATATTTTTTTGTTATGACATGGTAAAAACTATCTATATCAAAAGATGGTTCTATGGAAGCATAGTCTTGAACTAGGAAAGAAATTTCTTTTAGACCAAAGGGGAAGTTTGTTGAAGAATTTTTCTAAAAGATATCATTAAATTATTCTTTAAAAGATAAGATAATTAAAGGATAAAAAGATTCTCCTTGATTTTAGGAATGGAGAATCTTGCTAATTATCTTTAAATAAACAAGATTTATGCACATAGATCTTTTATGTACAAATAGGACTTTTGAAGATAGTGTACGTGTGCGGAAAAATATCAAGAAGATTATTTACGGTTGAAGGTCTTTGAAGAACTGGTTGCAGAAGCTGCAGGAACGAAAAGGTATTATGATCTTATATCGATAAGATTAGCATGTTGATCTAAGTTGAGATCATCGATGAGTAATGAAAAGGACGAGACAATGGTCTGTGTGGTCACAGTAATCTTTAGAAGTATATAAAGATATCGTCGAAGATATTCACTCATGCATTCAGGGGGAGCCTAAAGTCATACATTGTGAAGGAGAGTAACTCATGCATTCAGGGGGAGCCTGGAGTCTGAAGCTAATATGCATGTTACTTAGTCATATAATTGAACAAAGTTTATGTGCTGTATCGATGTATATTGACTTAAGTGAATATTAATAAAACTACTCATCAGAGCTGTGCGCAGCTCCCCAAACGTAGGCAACATTGGCCAAACTTGGTTACCAAAGTTTCTTGTGTTATTCTCTTCTTCTGTCCCTCTATCTATTATAATAGTCATTAGCTTTAGTATTAACTGAAGGTTTATTTGATTATTTCACTTTTCTTTTTCACTATAAACAACTGACATGGCGTTCCCTTTACAAATATTAAAAGCATTGTTAAGAACAATTGATCCTATATTGTTAAAAAATTAAAAGTGACAACAGAGTCAATTACCTTAACTCCTGTATTGCTAGGTGTGTTGACTATATCCTTATCAGCATCAAGATCTATGTTAATACTTCAAATGGATGACCTTGAGTGATTAATTCTCTTCTTGTAACTTCTGCATCTCAAGCCATCCTCTTCTTTATGACATATTTCAACTTCAAGAGTTATCATTTTCTCCTTCCCTTTTATAGTGTTGAAATATTGTAATTAAGAGACCAAACCACCCACACCTCTTACACGTCTATCGTGCCCCTTGAACCCAATGCGTCAGTCAAGATGTCTTCATTTTTATGTGTTGCAACTAATTCATCCTATAAAAATATATAAGTATTTTTCATCATTAGTTAGGTTAACAAAAGATTATGTATTGTAATCATAAGTATACTTACAATCCGAGAGGCACAATCTCGAGTACCATCATCAAAATAATAATTATTTCTTCCTTTCCGTGCTTCTTTCCAAAGAGTTGAATGATAGGAAACATCGTGCGTTATATTTTACAACCAAAGATATATATCTAAATAACGTAAACATATTAAGATAAATTCTTTAATTTAATTAGAAATACTCACAAGTTCATCGACAAGATTAGCATATCCCTTACGATACATGTGATGATCATTCTATACGCATTTTGACCTTCTTTCCCCTTGAATACGACTATAATCCTGTACAATGCATTAGTTTGTAGGTAGATACTAAAACAATATTATAGTGAACATGTAATTAAAATTATTTACCTCCCATTCTTCACTTAGTCTAGCATCCACAAACGATTCCTAATCTTCTTGATTTATATGAGAATAGATTTTAGGAAGAAACCGCAAGAGTGATTATTAATCCTTAGAAGGAAGTATATACTTCTGAGTCAACGTGGTCTTGAAAGTTCTAAACTTTCTTGATGCATATATAAGTATAGAATGTTTGGCATTGGGTTGTAAATTGAACGACATCTACACAATAAAAAAGAAAAGCGTAGTTGGACTTAGGGTGTAAATCAAACTACATTGTATGAAAAACATAATAATAGAATTTATATCGATATATAATCATAGATTTTATCTTTCAGCTCATCCGAAACTTCTTTTCAAGATTTGAATGTGATAGGAATCTGTTGTTGAATGCACAGACCAATGTAACTTTACATTTTCTTAGAAGTGGCTCCAATAGGTTGCGCGTGTTCATTATATTGAATGTGCAATCGTTGGCCAAAATTTCTCACTGATGTCAACTCGGACATAGTAGTTAGGCCACATAGAACAAATGATTTGTTTCTTACATTTGAAGCATTTCTTTTTCATCCTCACTGCTATCCTCCATCTATGAATCTGCAAAAAACAGACATACATTAGTAAGCAAAGTAGTGACATACCATAAGCATTGCAGTTATATTACGAACTTTAAACATAAATACATTAGAAAGCAAAGTAATGACATACCATAAGTACAACAATCATATTACGAACTCTAAACATAAATACGTTATAAAGCAATGTAATGACATACCATTATCACCCATCTACCCTCACAATCATGTCTAATATAAGTTGAAGTTGTATCATCAATCTTGTTAGGTGTATCAACATTGGGCATCTTTTGAATGGCTCCATAAACACACTCTTGAAGCATATCTCCTATTTCATCTTCAAAGAAATCATCTTCAATAGTTCTTTGTGGATGTGTAAAACCACTGACCATTCAGGATTTTGAAGAATCTAGGACATAGAATACTTATTTTGCTTGGGTGGCTAACATAAATCAGTTTGATTTATGCCCAATACATTTGAGATCCACGATGGTAAACCCAAGCTTTTCCAGTTTAACTCCACTCCTATTATCAACCCAATCACACTTAAATAAAATAAAAGATAATTAATGCTAATCAATCTCCCATATCTCTTATATTACACCATAAAACGTCATATCTGACATGATAGGGTTTTTGTCCTTAGAACTAAAGACTTGCATCATAGTGGTTGTTATACTAACTTCACTATTTTGAACTCTCCTAATATCATCACACCTTTTTGTGTGATAGTAATACCCACATCTAGAGAAGGTTCATGAGCTATCCATCGTAAAGAAGGCGTGATGCAATTTTTGGGAACTTCAAGAGCAAGTGAAACCTATAAAATATATTGGATTTAGTTAAGCCCAAAACAAACATGAAAGAATATGATTCTAGTGATTACCCGTGTGGACAGCCACCGACCGAATGTGCGATTATGCTCTTCTTGAATCCACTTTTTACTTCGAGCTTAACCAAAGTTAAGCTTACGCAAATTCTCCATACATTGTCTGTCATAAATGACAAGTTATTAAGTAATTACACAACCAACTTATGTACAATGAGAATAAATAAGGTTTAGCACGTACTCAACGTATGGTAGAACATCATTTATATTCTGAACGACGTAAAGATGAACTTGATCTAACTACTCCTTACTCAGTCTGATAAAAGAAGAAGCTGATAATGCTCTATCCATGTTCGAATCTGTTGAAGTGTTCTTTGTCTAAAAGAATATATTTAAAATTAAAAGAGAAGATTTATTTAAAAGAGAAGATAATCAATGAAAAATTAATTCTTATATTTAGCGAATCACTCCAACTATCTCCAATAATAAAATAAGTTCCTATTCTTTAGGGATCTTATTAGAAGATACAAGTCTGTTTATATATATGATTTTTGAAGAGGATTGAATGTGTGCGAAAATAGAGAGAAAAGTTTTGGGTGCTGAATACGAAGACGTAACTCCCGATTGATCATTGAAATGGTTGCGACTGTAACGAAATGTAGTTTATTTCTCATGACTTCTGAAGCAATAGGAATACCTAAAGTAGAGTTTTGCGGATGAGTAATATACAAAATGAATCTGTGGATGGTTTGATTAACAACAAAGTCACTCATACACTCAAGGGGAGCCTGACCATCAGACGCTGTTGACGGGAGTCTTCTTTATTCCAGGGGGAGCCTGGAGTCTGATGTTAATACACATGTCATATAGTTATAGTATTGAGAAGTATACATAAGCTATATTGATGTTTTGGTGTTTATGATGACTATTAATAAAATTACTCATCCGAGCTATGTGCAGCTCCCCAGACGTAGGCAATATTGGCCGAACTGGGTTAACAAAGTCTCATGTGTTACTCTCTTCTGATGTCTCGCTAGTTATTACAAACATTATTAACTGCAATCATAACTGAAGGGTCCTTGATTATACTTTACTGTTTTTCATTTGGTATCAGAGCGGGTTGAGAGATCATGGAGATAATCAGAGAAGGACCATCTGCATCACGTCCTCCTATTCTAAATGGTAAAACCACATCAAAAATCAAGTTTGTTCCTGCCTCAATAGGAGTTGAACATGAAACGACTCATACAGAGACTGGCATCAGGACTATTGTTAAATCTCTTAGGCTAACGTGTTACTATTGTGGTCAAAAAGGTCATATCAGGTCAATTTGTTATAAATTAGGACGAGATCAACTGCGTCAACAGAAATACTGGAATAAGAGCCATGCACAACCGCGCATGGTTTGGAGAATTAAAACTGCTGAAAGATGTAAGATTTCCTTTACATCCGTTCATACCACAGATGATGCGCGGTACTTTGATAGTGGGTGCTCCGAACACATGACTGGAAACAAATCCTACTTTACGAACCTAAAAGATTGTGTCATCGGACATGTAATCTTTGGTGATGGTGCAAAAGGAAAAATTATAGCTAAAGGCAACATAGACAATAATAACTTACCACGCTTAAACGATGTTAGGTATGTGGATGGACTAAAAGCAAACTTGACCAGTATAAGTCAACTGTGTGATCAAGGCTACAAAGTTAGTTTTGATGATGTTGGTTGTGTTGTGATGAATAAAGAAAATCAGATTTGTATGAGTGGTAAACGACAGACTGATAACTGCTATCATTGGAACTCAAATATGTCAGACACCTGTCAGTTGACAAGATCAGATCAAACATGGCTATGGCATAAAAAGCTGGGGCATGTCAGTATGAGAGGCTTGAAAAAGATTATCAAAGATGAAGCTATTGTAGGAATTCCTAATCTAGACGTAAATGGTAATTTCTTCTGTGGAGATTGTCAAATTGGCAAGCAGACAAAGTCTACTCATAAAAGTCTGAAAGAATGTTATACTAACAGAGTCTTAGAATTGTTACATATGGATCTTATGGGTCCAATGAAAACAGAAAGTCTGGGAGGAAAGAGGTATGTGCTGGTAGTAGTTGATGACTACTCAAGATATACTTGGGTCTGCTTTCTCAAAGGCAAAATAGATACTGTTGAAATATGTAAAAATCTGTGTTTGAAGCTACAACGTGAAAAATGAAAGAAAATAATCAAGATCCGAAGTGATCATGGTAAAGAATTTGATAATGAAAGCTTTAACAGCTTTTGTCTACTATAAGGAATACACCATGAATTCTCTACACCTATAACTCCTCAACAGAATGGTGTAGTAGAAAGAAAGAACAAGATGTTACAAGAAATGGCACGTGTTATGATACATGCCAAAAATTTACCTTTATGTTTTTGGGCAGAAACTCTAAATACTGCCTGTCACATTCATAATAGGGTAACTATTAGATCCAGAACGACTATTACACTTTATGAACTTTAGAAAGATAGAAAGCCAAATGTTAAATACTTTCATGTGTTTGGAAGTACATGTTATATCTTAGCTGACAGGGAATACCGCCAAAAATGGGATGCTAAGTCAGAACAAGGAATCTTTCTCGGGTACTCTCAGAATAGCCGTGCCTATAGAGTCTTCAATAATAGATCTGGGAGTGTTATGGAAACAATCAATGTAGTTATAAATGACCTTGATTCAGCTATCAAACAGATAAATGATGAGGAAGATGAGACTCCAAATATGTCTGAAGCTAGAACTACTAGCAGTGTAGAAGTTCCTAAAGCTGATAACCCATCTCATGATTCTGGCAAAAGTTTGGAAAAATCATCAGAAGAAAATATCACTAAGAAATCAGAACTAATTCTGTCTGCTCATGTGAAGAAAAATCATCCAGCAAGCTCTATTATAGGTGATCCGTCAGCTGGGATGCAGACCAGAAGGAAAGAAAAGATTGATTACATGAAGATGGTTGCTGATTTATGTTATATTTCCACTTTTGAACCTTCTACTGTTGACTCTGCTCTCAGGGATGAGTACTGGCTAAATGCTATGCAAGAGGAGGTACTCTAATTCAGACAAAACAATGTCTGGACATTAGTGTCAAAACCAGAAGGTGTAAACGTTATCGGTACTAAATGGGTGTTCAAAAATAAAACTGATGAAGCTAGATGTCGAAAAATAAAGCCAAATTAGTGGCTCAAGGGTATACTCAAGTTGAAGGTATTGACTTTGATGAAACGTTTGCTCCTGTTGCTCGACTTGAAGCCATTCGATTATTACTTGGTATATCATGCATACAGAAATTTAAATTGTATCAGATGGATGTAAAGAGTGCCTTCTTAAAGGGATATTTGAATGAGGTTTATGTTGCTTAACCAAAAGGTTTTGTTGATTTCAAGCACCCAAAGCCTTATATGGACTAAAGCAAGCTTTGAGAGCTTGGTATGACCGGCTAACTGTGTACTTGAGAGGTAAAGGATATTCCAAAGGAGAAATTGACAAGGCCTTATTCATACACAGGAAATCTGACCAACTTTTGGTTGCTCAAATTTATGTTGATGACATCATTTTTGGAGGATTTCCTCAAGATCTAGTAAATAATTTCATTACATCTCCACATCTTCACTCCTCTTTTGAACCGGAAAAGTAATGACATTAACCAGATGATGGCTACTGACGACTAGTAGATGGTCCTAAAGACTTCAAATGTCGAAGAAAAGCATCAACCTCTAATCGACGTTCAGATAACAGAGTGATGGAGGTAGTCAATGCACAAGATTCAGCAGTCAAAGAATTAACAATACAGGAAGCCAACTCCTGATCCACATAGAAGCCTCCAGCAGACTAATCCCAGTCGGTAGTGTCAAAAACACGTGGGCCCCGAGTCGGATGCACATCATGGTCAATATCAGGCACATGACTGCCTTGAAAGAGTCTGTAGCTAAGAGCAATTGTCTTAGGTTCAGGTCCAGGAGCATCAGTTGCAGTAAGCATAGCTCCATTTAAGTGAAGTAGCAGACTTGAGAACAACCGCGGAAGAGCAATGGGAATCTTGACCTCAAAAGAACCAACATACCTCAACAGTTGATTGTAAATGAAGGCACCCGTATCTACTTTATCATCATTGCAAATTTGATACAAAAATGTACCTTAAGCAGCAGATATGCTGAGGCATATGAGGAAGGGAACCAATTTGCAATGCCAATCTTGTGTAAGATGTCATACTTGATGCTTAGAGCAGCTGCAGAAATTCCATTTACAGGCCATGTAAACAAGGTCCCATCAGATAGAACAACAGCTAGAACCTCAGTAGTAGGACATGTTGGAGAGCAGTCAATATCAACAATATTTCCAAGAAAACCATTTATCACAAATTTGAACCCTCTAATATGAACTGTCTGATAATCAGCACTACTAGGATTATTAAACTCATCAGGCAAATTGACGATAAATTCTCTAATTAACTGGGATAGAAAGGACCAACATTCGAGATAGTTTTTTCCAAACCAGCCTTACGGATCAGGTCCATGATACTCATGCAGGATTGGCGTTTGTCAGATATATTTACCTCATCGACAATTCTCCTCTGCATCACAAACTTCCAGCGTTGAACACTTTCCTCGTGGTGAAAAGAAATTCCATCATTTCAGAATCCCTTTTTATTATAGTTGAGTTAAGTCCAATAGAACTAACTCCAGCAATAAAATTATAATAAAACTCTATAGCCTCTTCAACATTATAATTTTCTACCATACATCCTTCTGGTCTATTTCTGTTTCCACATAAGTTTCCAGAACTTTGGTATATCGCTCAAAAGGATACATCCACCTTTGATAAATAGGTTCACAAAACTCAAATTATCTTAGGAGGTGCACTACAAGGTGTACCATTATAGTGCAAAATGATGGTGGAAAATACTTCTCCAATAGACATAAAGTGACAACTACATCTTCTTGTATTCCTTTCAAGTGTGATGAATCAATTGTCTTCTTACATATAGCATTAAAGAAGAAGCATAGTCGAATAATTGCAAGTCTTACATGTTTTGGTAGAATACCATGATTGCCATAGGTAGCAATTGTTACATAAGAACGTGATGGTCATGCGACTTAAGTACATACAGTTTCAAATCTGTGAGTGACACTAAACTTTGAATGTTTGATGAATAACCTTCAAGTACTTTAAGCTCAGATAGTGTCTTACAAAAACTCAACTTCTTTGCTCGAAATAATGTATAACATGCTGGGGGTAAAAAGATCTTTTTCTCCCCTACTTGAGGGGCTAACTCTGATCTAATGTTTAGTTCAACCAAATCTAATCGACTTTTTACTTCATCTTTCATTTTACCTGGAATATCAAGCAATGTGTCAATGAGATTTGTACACACATTCTTTTCAATGTGCATTACATCTAAATAATGTCACACATCAAGGTACTTCTAATATTCTAACTAAAAAAAATAGATTTTTTCTTCCAATAAGTTCGTGAAGAACTCGCTTCAATGTTCTTTTCATTGATAGTTCTCTTACCAGATGAGTGTTCGTACTTATTTGTTTGTACGAGAATTTCTTCCCCACTCAATGGTTCTGGAGCCAATTCTAATTCTTGTGCACCATTGAAAACTTTTTTCTGTTTCCTATATGGATGATGACATGGTAGAAACTTGCGATGCCCAATCTATGTCATCTTTCTTCCTTTTGGCAAATAGCTGGATGAAGTTTTCTCCCCACAATTGGACATGCATGATATCCTTTGACCGTATAACCACACAAGTTGCCATACGTAGGAAGTTCATAATAAAATAGCTTTTAGCCTAAAAAATTGATCTTCACATGCATCATAACATTCCACCCCATCATGCCAAAGTTTTTTCAAATCATCAACTAACGAAGCTAAATAAACATCTATTTCATTTTCCTGTTGTTTGGGACCAGATATTAGTGCACTCAACATAAAAAAATTTCGCTTCAGACACAACCGTGGAGGTAGGCTATATGTCACTAACATTAATGACCAATAACTATATCTACTGCTAAGATCTCCATGCAGATTTACCCCATAGTTTGTGGAAAGAGCAAGATGTAGATTTCTAGGTTCCGACTCAAACTCTAGGCACAAATTGTCTATTCTTTTCCACGATAATGCATCTTTTGAATGTTGTAATAAATCACACACTTCTTTTTTTCTTGCATGCCACGTCAATAATCTTGATGTTTCTTTGCTTCAATACATTCTTTCAAATCTTGGAATTGGAGATAAATACCACATGACTTTCAGTGAACATTCTTAACTTCCTTCTTTGAACTTTTAGGAATCTTCAATCTTAACATACCACAAGAGGGGCGTACATTTGCATCAAACAGTTCTTTCCTAAACAAGCAACAATCATTCCTACATGCATGAATCTTCTCGTACTTCATTCCAAGAGTACATAAAATCTTTTTTGTTTCATAAGTAGAAGTAGGGCATTCATTGAGAGTAGGTAAGATGTCACAAATTAATTGAAACAACTCTATAAAACTCTTATCACTCCATCCAAATTTAGCTTTCAAATTATATTACTTTATCAATGTAGATACACTACAAGAATTGAGGAGACTCCCAATGCATAAAAACGTCGACAGAAGTGGTAAAGACGTCGGGAACCAAATTTTCAATGCAGAAAGGAATGTTGGGTAGACCGTATGAAGAAACGCATCGGGAGATCGATTTCTGATGCATCACCAATAAGGTGTCGAAAATAATCTTCTCCCGACGTAATCTTTTCGAAATCTTCGATGCATCGGCAACAAGTCATCCCTGACGTCCAAAGTTTTGACGTCAGTTATGCGTCAAAAATAACTACTCTCGACATTTGTATATCCGACATCATCCATGTATCGGGAATAACCATCCCTAACGTGACATTTGTAAGATATTCCCAACGTATGTACTGTGTCGAGAAATATTTTAAATATGTAATTTATTTTCATTAAGATCTATTTCTTGAAATATTCGCATTCGTTTTCGATTCAATTAAAGAAAATTTAAAATAAATTAAGAAATTAAGAAATACAAACACAAATTCTACAAAAAATTAAATGTTCATAATACAAAGAAATTAAAAAAAGCACTGTATACTGTCATTTCAAGAACTTAAGAATAACGGAAACATATATATGTTGCAAAGCTAGGGATCATATGGTGGTCCTTGTTGTATCTGAGTCATGTCTTCTATGAGCTTCCGCATTCGTTCCACTTCTTGAACTAACGCTTCATGATTCCTTGTCTGTTCTTCAATCTGTTGCATAGCTTGATCAAGCTTAGTCTATAATTGAAGCTCTACTGTGGACTGTGGACATGAGGTCGTGGAACTGCTCGCACTGGTCATCTTACGGGCCTTGGGCTTGGATCCTCAACCAAGACCTTTTGAGTAGCCCGATCGTCTACCTAACACCGTCTCACATATCTCGTCCCCAGAGAGTGGTTGACTACCCTATGAGGAAGGCTAAGACTGGAGTTCTAGCATTTGATTCTGCAACAAATTTAGAAACTATCATAGTTAGTAAAAAATATATTTTATATTAAAGAGGATAAATAAGAGCAGAAGTTTGCTTGAATAACTTACATGTGCATCCTCTGCAGAAGTTTGCTTGAATAACTTACATGTGCATCCTCTATAGCCTGAGACATGAACGTCCTCTCTCGAACGTGTGTTTGTCTGAACAACTCCACACGGTCGACCGACTTCCTTCTTTGCTCAGGGAGCTCGTGCTATCGTCTGTGATTGCTTCTGCATGAAAACAATTATATTGTTTATTTCTTATACATATTAAAATGTGAAATCATAATTAACCATGACAAAGGGTTTAGATGCTCACCTGGAATGCACAGCTCATGTAGTGGTTGTAGAGGTAGTGTCAATCCTTATCACGTCCCACCAATAGTGGTGGGTTGGCATGAGCCTCCTCGAGGTCCATGTACTTTTTGAAGTGCTTGTGATAGTTTCCTCGAAACACTTTAAAGGTGTTGAGCATCTGATGCTCAACGAACCTATTCGTTGCTTGATCATTGAAATCAAGCACAAAAAATCGCTACACATTACAAAAATAACACACTAGCTTGCTTAGCTTAAATATGTTTCAAATGAAAGCATAAATATGTAGTGGACTTACCTGGAGGTCGCCCTTGGCGACCTCGATGTATTCTCTGCCTATGTTTACCCAATTAAAGCAGCAGACAGGAAATGTCTTTCGCACACACACGCCTATCACCTGGTAGAAGCAAACGACGTGTGAGAAAATAGGCTTCTCCGTGCCAAAGGCAATCCTCATCGAAATTAAACTACTAAGAACTAAACTACTAGAATTAAACTAAAGGCACCATAACTGCATGATAGCCAAAACGAATCTTAACACAATAATAGTCATTTCCCCTCCTCTCCCTTCAAATTTTCAATTCAATCCCCAGTACCCCCTTCAAAATTGCAATTCAACCTCCCCCTTTCAAAAATTCAATTCAACCCCCCTCCCCTCTAATTTTCAATCCATCCCCTTCAAATATTCAATCAAACCTCACTCCCCCTCTTCAAATACAACCCACACATTTAAAATTTCAATTCTCCAAATCAATTTCTCAAATACCCCCCATTCAACTCACATTCAAAATTCCAACTTCAAAAACCAAAATCTATTCCTAAACAATATCCTAAAACTAATTCATCATTAAAATCTAAAACTAATTTTGAAAAACAAAAACCTAAACTATTTAAACAAACCTAAAACTAAAATTTAAGGATTTAGGATTTTAAACATACCTCAAATAGGGATGTGTGATGGTAGACGGCGAGAGAGGCATGACGGCAGGCTCACGGCAGTGAGGGCAACGGCGGCAACGGCTGAAAGTTTCTCCTCGCTTTTAATCGCCCGCTGAACTGATCTCCTCTTCCACTTTCTCTTTTGTTTCAGTTTTCTGTTTTATAGAACTGAAACATCTATTTTATAAGGGAACTCCCCACGCAACATGAAAATATCGGGAGCTACCCTTACTTCCGATGACGTCTCCAACACCATGCAGGATACGTTAGAAATCTCTATCTGACATAATTAGTGTTTGAAAATTTTCGACTGAGAGTTCCCAATGCGTGAATAGGGGATTAAGATAAGTGATTATTCTCGACGCCCTACACTCGAACGTCGAAAATGTTGTTTTTCTTTCTTGACGTCTCTATCACGGCGTCGGGAAAAGGTGATAATATAATAATGTTTACGCCTTTGCTCGACGTGTGACATGTGGTGTTGGGATAAGGCGTATGTCCCAACGTTTCTTCCAACGCCTTTTTTTACGTCGAGAAAATCTCGATTTCTTGTAGTGATATTTTTGTAAAATTCTTACAATTAGGATATAATGGTTTTTTGGCATCATCTACTAGTTCCTCAAAATTTTTTGGCTTGTCATTAAAATAATTGTGTACAACCTCAAACATTCCAATTGTGTCATTAACATCGTCCTCATCAATTTATTCTCTTGCACTACTAAAGACACTTTCATTGTTTCTCTTTATTGGTAGTGATTCACCATGAAAAATCCATACTTGATAACTCTGATCGAAAATGCCGTTAAAAAACAAGTGATCTCTAATTGTATTAATATCTAAAGTCTTTGCATTCATGCACTTTAAACAAGGAAAGATCACGACGTTCGACATCTTTGAATGTTCCAAGCCATTTTTAATAAACATCTCAACCCCAAAAGTATAATCAATTGACATTCTATTCTTTTTCATCCACGACTTATCCATATTACATAAGATGCAACTTAGTCTATAAAAAAAGTTGAAAAAAGTAAACCTAAACTCTTACTCATATTCCAAAAACTAAGAAGTTTTATATAACCCAAACCAAAAAGTTCTATATTATACACTCAAACAACTACAAAAACTCGCAATTGTATCACTAAATACTCTAACAAGAAAATCTCAAATTAAAACCATCCACAAAGACCAAACACAAACTCAGTTGGAGTCATGAAGAAGAGTTCGCAAGTTGGAATCATGAACTCGCTCATTGAAATTGTGGTAAATATTTGATCAGGGTCTCGCTACCTATGAACTTCACACCATAACCAGAAGCTTTTACTCTTCTTCTTCTTTGTCTTCTTCTTCTTTTAATTCTATTTGTTTTTATTAATTATTTTATATTTTTTAAATGTATAATTATTGAGACCCCTGTTTCTGTTGATTTAGGCTTACATTGTAATTAATATTAAATTTACTATAATTTTGTTACATAATTTCATGGATCTTGGCTCTTGTTATGTGGATTGTATTTGGAATTTTGGGAAAAACGTTATGAAAATTACCCATTTTGAGTTTGTCTAAAAGAGACTAAAACAAAAATTTGGGTGATAAAAAGAGTTAGATCGAGCTAAAAACACTCTATTCAGTTCAAAATGAGATCGTAAGGGTGAAAACAGTGTGTTTTGAATTCAAAACTGTGAAAGAAAAGAATTTTTCATTATAAATTGGATCTAAAACATTGGATCTCAAATTTGGATTACATTACCTCTTTGAAAATTTTGTTTTATTTGTATGGACTCCCTTATTAACCTTCTTGGGATTTGTTTTTGTTTTCTTTTGGTTGAAACTTTGGATAAGAGGGTTGTTTGTTCATTTTCTCTTCTTTATGAAATTACCCTATAAAGTATTTTCTTAGGATTTGATTTGTTTATTCCGTTTTTTTATTGTATTTACTTCTAACTAAAATTTTTTTGGTTAACTTCTATTAATTAAAGCCTGCATTGAAGATGAATTATAAATTTGCTTCTTTTATATGGTTTAGCATTCTCCATTTGAATTCTTAAAAAATGCCTAAAGGTGAATTAAAATTTAGGTTATCTAACAAAACAACATAAATGGAAAAAGAATGTAAAACATAAACAGAGAAAAAAATCAATACCTTGAAATATATATAGCATAAACCATTTTTTTTTCTTTTTGTAATTGTAATTCTTCATCTACCTCCATGTTTAAACCTTTTCATTTATTACATCCATTTATTGCTCTTTAAATATCAAATCCAACTCAACCCAGAATTTCAATCATAGAAGATTTGAAATTTTTTATCCAATGAAAAAGAACCTAAAAATACTAAAAAAAAAAACTTTAAAACAAACATGAACATTACACAAAACCAAAAGAAAAACTTCATTTAACTTCTTTTGTCTCCCAAAATGAAAAACACAGAAAAATCTTTTCTTGATAGTCAAACAGAAACTTCCCTAAGAAACTCTTCACAGTTTGACGAAGGAAAAATCTGAAGGAATTAGACCAACAAACAGTTTAATGATGTGAAGAAGAAATAATAATAATAATAATAATAATAATAAAAAAGAACAAAAAGAAATCCGAAGGAATAAAAATAGAACAAAAGGAAAAGGCTTCTTCTTCTAATACTTATCAAACCAGCAAACAATTCCATGAAACTTATCAAACCAATAAACAATTAAATGTTCTCATTTAGGTTGCCTGAACATTGGTGGACGAAGAAATCAGAATGAGAAACCAACAAATTAATTTGTGATATTAACTATGGCTGTTGTTTCTTCTGAAGTGTTTGGAAGGGAACTCAAGAAAACACCAAATTTATTTGGAATTGCTTAGCTTTTGATTGAACTTGATTCAAAGTGCAATAAGTCATGGATTTATACAAAATAGTAAGGGAAGAAAAAGAGTATATGAATGAAGACTCAACTGTGGGATCGATACAATATAATGCATAGAGTCCAAGACAATATATATAAGAACTTCATGGAACCATACCCCACCACTTCTCATGCACACATGATAATAAATTCCATTTTCTATGCCTTTCCTTATACTTTTTTTCTTTATATCTTTTTCATGGAAATTGAAGCAAACTCCCATTCCTTCAAATCTCTACTCATAACTTTTTGTTTCCATAGTAACTAAAGCAAACTCCTTCCCTAAAACTATAGAGATGAGAAGATATTGATCATGTATATAGAAAATAGAATTCTTAATTAGCATTATTACTTTTAGCACATGAATAAATAACAAAAAAATGAAAAAACTTTTCATTAACTTATACCTTGAATCATAATTAAGGAAAGAGAATAAGAAATTGTGAAGTATCTCAAATTACTCAAAGTACATAAATGAAAAAACTACATGAACTATATCTCAAATTGCTTCTAAGAAAAGAAGCCATTCATTGCCAAGCTCTAAAGGATGAGTTTTTGGTAAATCCTAAAATTTCCCGCGATCTCTGGAAATTAATCATCCCTACAAAATGCATTTCTTTATCTGGTCTCTTATACATAGATATACATTAATATCACTTACATCTTGCAAAGAAAACTCCCTGCTGCATTTATATTTAAACACAAACAATTCAATGATGTGAAGAAGAAATCAGAACAACAAAACAGAACAAAAATAAAGGCTTATTCTTCTAAATCTTATCAAACCAACAAATAATTTGAAAAGCCTATCAACAATCACATTGAAATCGGAATGCGAAACGTAATATTATCAAATACAGTTGAATGTTTTCATTTGGGTTGCCTGAACATTGGTGGAAGAAGAAATCAACATATTAATTATAACAATAATCATGCTAATTTTGAAGTTATATACTAGACAGGTGAACAAAATGAATCAATGAAACAACAAAAAAGAGAAAAAAAAAAAAAAGAAGGAAAACATTAGGGTGGAAATGAAAAATGAGCGGTGGCGCAATCTTACCAATTGAGAAATGAGATAGTTTATGAGACAGATGGGGGCGACTTTGAGAATGTGGGTGCAGACGTGGGTGATCTTACCAACAGCAACTGTGATTTCACAAAGAGGTCAGAATGTGAGAGGGAGGAAGATGCGGGCAATTTTGTTTAGACGGTGGGTACAGACGTTGTAACTATTTCAGGTAGGAATGACATTAATAGTCTCGGGTGAGAATGTGAGAGGTAGATGCGCGTGAGTTTGTTTAGAAGGAGGGGGATGCAGGTGAGTTTATTTAGAAGTGTGGGCGAGCACAATGACAGTGGTGGCGGCGAGCACAATGGTGGCGACAATGGTTATTCGAAGAAGAAAGGGGCGATGGTTACACTACTAGAAAAAGGACCTTTCTTGTCGGTTGTAGTTTTTATTTCTTGACGTTTTTTGAAAAAACCGGTAAGAATGGGTTGATTGGAAGAAGAAACTGTCAAGAATTTTTATGCAAGGTCAAGTTTTAGCGTTCTTGACTTTTTTTTAAACGTTAAGTAATATGTATTTTTCTTGACGTTTTAAAAATGTCAAGGATTATCTATTAAATTCTTGAAGTTTGCTAAAACGTCAAGAATATTTATAAATTCAACATTCTTGATGTTTTGTAAACTTCAAATAATATGTATTTTTCTTGACGTTTTACAAACATCAAGTTATATCAATTAAATTGTTGACGTTTTAAAACGTCAAGAATTTTTATAAAAGCGGAGGGAGTTATTTTCAAAATTTCTTGACGTTTTAAAAACGTAAAGAATTAGTAAGTAATTTTTAAATAATATTATTATTTTTATTAAATATATCATAACCTAAATCGATCAAAATTTTCCAAAATTTCAAAATTTCTTGCGTGCCTCCCCCAATTTTTTCTTCACTTTCTTCGCGAGTGTCTCTGTGAACTCATCGGATGTCTCTCCATCTTCCAAACGTCATCCGTTGAACGTCGCTCCGTCACCGAGCGTTGTTCTTCTTTATCTTGGTCAAGGTCACTCCGTCGCCGTCGTTCCATGCGTCGCCAAAAGTCAATCCGTTGCAGAAAGTCACATGTACTACTTTTGGTCAAGTTAATTTATTGATTTGAACATATGCAGTTAGTTTTTCTCATGTCAATCTTTTCCTGTTCTTTGTTTAACGTGGGTGGTTTTTACACCGAGAAGATATACCAAAGTCAGTAGAGAACATATAGAAGATGCTTGTATTTGAATCTAAATTTACATTGTTACAGATGCTCTTATTCCTTTCTGTACAATGTGTACCTCATGAAATTTCTTTTTCCTTCAAATTTAGGAGGTATTTTTGCCCTTTCCTCTTCTCTGTGTTGATGGGGAATTCAAGATTGACATAACATGGAAAGATGCCGAGAAAAAGATGGAGCCTCCGCCGTACACTCACATAAGGCGTAGTATCCTGCAAAATCTAGGGTTCGGTATTTAAAGTATTTCATCAATTTTTCTCAATTTCGTTTTTCCCCCAAATTTATTCCTGATGATCAATTGTACCTTCTATTGGTTTCTTCTTTTCTGGCTATCGGGACGGTGGTGACTTATGTGAGAATTTCGTTGTCTGTATTTCTTCCATCAAGATCTTCTCCGACTTTTGTTGTTTTTCATTAATTAATGGGGTTTTTGTTTAGGAACAAATGTTAGGTTTTCACTATGTGGGTGTTATGTAAACCCGATATTTTCTTGGTTTAATTTCTTTAAATGTGGAAAAAAAAAGAAAAAGAAAATGGAAATTAAGTGTAAATATAAATATATATATTTATATATTAAATAGTTTTATTAAATTAATTAAAGAAAAGAAAGGACAAAAAGAAGAAAAGGAGAAGAAAATTTCATTTTCTCTTTTCTTCTTCTTCTTCTCTTCCCTTCACCGCCAAGAGTTTGAAGACATCCAAGTTCCCTTTATTTTTTTTTCTTTTTCCTTCTTCAATTTGCAGAGAACTTCTAAGAGAGAGTTTGGAAGAAGAAGAGAAATTTTACTAGAATTTTTAGGTTGAAGAAGAGGAGGAGAACTCAAGCAAAGTGTATCAATGGCTGAATTTTAGTTCATTCTGCACATCACTGGTTTTTAATTCGGTTTGAACTCTTCAAAAGGAATTAAGAGGTGAGATTTACATTTACTGAAAGTTAACTCATTTTTAAACAAACTTTATGAAGAACGTTGAAGCAAATTCGGATATTCATTTGGTGCTTTTTTGATGAAGAAAACAGGGCAGTTGGTTTTCACTCGAAATCAGGAGGTCTCTGGTTTTTCTTGTATGTCAGAGTGAATCGGTGGAGTTAGAATCTCTATTTGGTATGGTTGGAAAGCTTATTCAATTTACTACAACTTTCATGAAGAAATTGTAAACCAAAAACGACTAAAAATTGGTTACATTGTAGGAACAAGTTAAAGAGGTCGTGTGCGCGCGATTCTGGAAGTGGTTCTATTTTGAGGGTTATATGTGTTTATGCACGGGGAATCAGATTTATATGTCTTCAGGTAAGTTTTAGAGGATCTCAAAATGAAGATTTTGATATAAAGAACACTCATTTTGGTTAAGTATTGAGAATGTTATAGTCCTTTGAATTTTATGTTAGAAATCTGGAAATTTTAGAGAATTGTTGAAATAGGATTTTATTTCTTAAGCTTTGTTTTCGTGAGCGTCATCTTTGGTGCGACATGTTATGTATATCTTTAGGAAACCAGAATGTTTAGGGTTTTAGTACTCAGTTGGGTTGTTGGCAGGCTGAGAAGAATTAAACCGAGCTTATAGACCAAGGATCTAGCCCAAGACTGTGAGTGACAAAACCAACTTTGAAATATTTTCCATAACTGTTATTATGATTGAATGCGATAAATGTTTATTTACGAAGCCATGAAAGGTATTTGAATTTCATGACTATTTTCAAGTATACATTTGGAGACTAGATTTCTTAAAGAAATTTATGCTAGCACGTAGATATTAAATGTTTGGAAAGTATTTAAACCACAATATTTTAAGCAAAGCATGAATTAGTATGAAGTTTTGTTTTAAGAACTACAATTTTCCACGAAAGAGCTGAGTAAAGTTCGAGCTTTGTGTAAAATTTATAAGCAGACATGTTTTAATAATTTATGATGATTTATGAAATTTTCATTAACTACATGACTGAGATCTTGAGCCTGAGGCTAGAGATTACCGTGTGCACACTGGTTAGATTTCGTTGTTGACGTTGAGTGTACTCCGTAACAACGATGCTGTCGTGAGTGCTGGGCGGGCCCCACTACGACAAAGACGATGGGAGTGCTGGGCGGGCCCCACTACATCGTAGTGCTTGTAAACGTTGTTGTACTAGGTGTACCCTACACAACGTAGATTCGTCATGTTAGTTAAAATGCTTCGATATACTTGATATGCCTTGCTAGATTTCAATGATGAACATGCTGAGTATTTAAGGAAGCTATTCTTACTATTACACATTTACATTTACGACTTGTATAAACAGATTTATATGTGTAAAGTTTTCACGTGCTCTTATCTTTAAATTCATAGTTTTAAACTGAGTCACTCACTGAGCTTCATAGCTCACCCTTTCCAAAATGTTTTACCCATTTTCCAGGTAGAGATCGACTTCCCGGTGCCTGATAGACTGCCTTAGTCTGCGGAAGCTTCATTATCGATTGCCAGTACGTGTTTTGAGTTGGGCATAAAGTCTGTTGTGTTGTGATGTATTCACACCCTTGTATGTTATAGATACTCCACAGTTTGTATAAGCTTTAGGAGCTGTAGTTGTGTAAATTTTGTTGGTTATATTTTGATTAAGGTGTCTTTAGGTTTACTCGTGAAATCGGTAAATTTTGAGGTACACTTCATGTATGTGTTTGACTAGCTGTGTTTGACTAGCCTAGGATCCGCTGTGTTTTGTGGCATGTACAATAGTTTATATACTAGATTGGCAAGTTCATCACATGAAAGTTTTAAGCAGAGTTGACAGATACAGGTACAGAAAAACGTTGTTCGTCGGCTTCACGCCATCTTTCGGTCTAAGGTAGCAGGTAGTCCGGGAGGGGGTGTGACATGTTAATTGTTTGTGTATAACCATGTTTGTTGGTTGAAATTTTGTCTATTTGGGGTGAAATGGGTGTGTAGATTGCTGGTTTTTTGTTTATGTATTCGAGATAATTGTTGTTCTATTGTTATTCTTTTTTGTTTAGTGTAGTTCAATTTTTGGGCCTCTTTTTATTTGAGGCTATGTATATTGAGGAACCAAAGGAGGAAGGAGAGTTGCAAAGTGGGGAAGAGGGAAATTGGGGTGTTATTGTTGTAATTTGGAGAGTCATGTATTATCTAAAGAACGTTGTTTCATGTTAGAAATATAATCTCGATAACTCTTGTGTTAAGAAATGGACTTTCTTCTCCCTCCTTGGATGCATGTACATGAATGCAATTGACTCCTTTTTGGACTACCTTTGAATACGCCGGCCTTCTTATGTTTTAAAAAAGAAGGAAAAAAATGCTCTTTGTTGAGTTGTATCATATTTCGGTAGATGTATATATATGCATTCAAATAAAATATGTGATTAACTTTTGTATGTTATACGGGTAAGTAATTAGTTATAGGATTTTGTTAACTTAACTTGGAACTTTCAATGTTTTAATTTCAAGAGAGTATTCTGCCTTAAAACGAGTTATTCGAAACTTCTAAATTCAATCACATTGAAGAAGAAATTAGCCTCTAGCTGGGGCGACAATTATGGGATTCTTGATTCTTAATTCTTATTTGTGATTTTAAAGCAAAAAACTTTTTGTTGTGGTTGATGTTTTGAATTGTTCATATGGAGGAGGGGTTTGATTGGAATACTTTTGAGACTTTGTTGTAATAGCCAGTCTGAAACTTTGTTAATAGCTAAATTGTTAGGTGAATTGTTCATACGGAGGGGGAGGGGGTTGATAGGGGAATTGTCCATAGAGTTGAATTGTTCTGAAACTTTGTTGTGGTAGCCATTCTGAAACTTTGTTGTGGTAGCCATTCTGAAACTTTGTTGTGGTTGCCATTTTGAAACTTTATGTATATAAATGATATACTTTTGGGCTAAGTTGGTTAATTAAAGGATGTTGAGTTGAATTTTTGAAAGTATTATGAAATTGTTTATATTGGTTTTGTAAATGATATGAATATTTGCAAAGTTTTGGAAATGATATGGTGAAACGTTTTATATTTGATGAATATTGTCGTTGACATGTATTTATGAAACAATTGCTGGATCACTATACAGGACCAATGAGAACATAACACAAGAATAAAAATATAATTGGATTACAATTAAAAAAATAAAAAAAATTTGATAGTTTTAATGTCATAAACTATTGCATTTTTTAATGTTTTTAAATGTAATAAACAATCACTTTTTTTACGGTTATTAAATGTCATGAAAAAGCATATTCTTGATGGTTATTAAATGTCATAAATATTCATATTCTTGACGGTTTTAAACTGTCATGAATAATTATGCTCTTATGGTTTTAAACTATCATGAAAATTTGTGTATTTGATGGTTATAAACTGTCAATGTTATTCTTGACGTTTTTACTAATTGTCAAGAACTTTGATTTTCCACTGGCTTTAATGACGGTTTTAAAGTGGTCAAGAATAATAATTCTTGACAGTTTTTAATCGCCAAGAATAATAGTTTAAAATCGTCAAGAGAGTGTTTTTGTAGTAGTGTTATTCGAAAAAGAAAGGGAAAGAGTGAGTGAAGCGATTGAGAGGAGAAGAAGAAGAAATGGTTATTCGGCAAGCAGATTGAGAAAGAGGAAAGTATGAGAGAGAAAGTTATTTTTTACAAAATAAAAAAATTAAAATTAAAAAGGAGAATTGATGTCAGTTTTGAAAAGGGAGAGCGTTTAATGTTGGTTTTAAATCGACATTAAAGCTCTCTCTTTAATGTTAGTTGAAAATCGATATTAAACATCCGCCTTTTCAAAATCGACATTAATGCTCTTTTTTCATTTTTTCCAATCGACATGAAAGCCCAAATTTTAATATACGACATGAAATCCTAGATTTTAATTCGGACAACGAAAAAAAGCATTGGCTCATAATGACAAATACAAAAAATGTCCCGTCGACCATGTTATCAACAACGCGCATAATATTTGATATATCATCGTTTAAATTTGACTATTGATTTGGCTATTGTTTATTACACGATTGTTTAAATTTGGTCATTTAAATTTGGCTATTCAAATCTAAACGATTTATTTTTTCAATTTTATCGTTTAATTTGGTTACACTAGCCTAATCTAAATGACGTAAAAAAAGAATAGGAAAAGACGATGTAAAAAAGAAGAGAAAAAGAAGAAAGACAAATCTAAATGAGGTAAAAAAATAATAGAAAAAGATCGTTTAGATTTGGGTGACATAAAAAGAGAGGAAAAGAACAAAGACAATAGAAAGAAATTGTAGTGGAAAAAAAAAGAAGAGGAAAAGAAGAAATACGATAAAAAGAAATCGCAACAAGAAGGAAAAGAAAGACAAAATGACAAACCTGAAATATTTAAAAAATGACTAACATCATGGATTTAGTTACATGGATTGTAAATATTTTAGTAGTTTGTTATATTTATGAAAATTTAACTGGAAAATATAGAAAAAACGAACATAACTGGAAAATAAAGAAAAACAAAGAAGGAGAGAGAGTAGACTAGAGAAAATGATCCTAATTTACGGAACAAATGAAGGGGATGAGAAACCACTCTGTGAGTGACGCCCGATTCTTCAAAATTTTTAGCACTCGTTTAAAATTTTGTTTTTAATTTTTCTACCCTTTTATATTTTATAGCCTATTTTTGAAAAGGTCATATTGAGGAGTTATAAAACGGTATATTTGTTGTGGTAAAGTCACCTATGATCATTCCGGTGAAATGTGGTCTTAACTAGTAACGGTATTAAAAAGAGAGACTATTCATTTCATGATCCGCTCTTATACAAACTCTTTGTATAAAATACCCTTACTCTAGTGCCTCGACATGATGATTAGGAATAAATGCACTTTAGAACAATGTAACAACTACAAAGTAGATCGTATTCATCATAGTGTCACCAGAATAAGATATCCAACCATATTCATCTACTACAGACCGTTAGGCTATCACTTAAATATGATCCACTTGTATATCTCTACATACATATTTAGTTTATAGAAGATATCATTTGATGTAATTAGTTTATTCGTTTTGTGGGTTAATGTAACTAAATTTCAAATAAAATAAAAACTTTATTTTATTAGATAAATAAAGTGCTTCTATAATATAATTACAGACTACAAGACCACGTCATTTAAGACATCAACACCAACAGGTTTGAGTTATGAAAAACGCAAACCAAACTTCTAATCCTTCTTTGGTTGAGACCGAGCTCTAAAATTTCATAAATAGGGCCCACGTCGGGAGATAACCTATTTTCTATGGGATTAGGAAATTCATATCCTAATCCTAATTGATTAGCCTTATATATAATCCTCTATAAATACCCCATTATGTGGTTCCAATTGAGGTAATAGAAAAAACATTGGACTTCTTCTCAATTCTAACTTATGGATTGGAGCCTCTTTTCTTTCTTTTTGCGAGTCTTCTTTTCCCCGAGTTACAATTTTACCATTAACGTCATATAAAAACCAATGCGCTTTTCCTTGGCCAAAGTTTGGCACTAACAAAAATTTTTGAAGATAAATGGCATTTATTCAACCATTATTTCCCTTTCTTAAAAACTTGAAAAAAAATAAAGTTAACTGCGAAAGTTATTGTAAATATTGGAAATATTATTAAAAATATTTACAAACTATATTTCAAATTCTATTAGTGATAATAAATTTATAAAAAAATGAAAATGTTATTAAAAATATTTACAAACTATTTCAAATTCTATTAGTAATAATAGAATTATAAAATATGATAAGATAAAATTTTGTTATATTCTATAAATATTTTTGTTTATTAATTTAATTGATATATTATATCTCTATCTAATTTGGTGAAATTATTGAGCGATAAGTGCCATATAACATATTTAGCGATAAGTGCCATATAACATATACATGGGATAGTTTTTCACCCTTAGGTCATGGGGGAGAAGTACTAAATAATTTCTTTACAATAGCTATTAGGGTCAGATACTATTAGGGTCACACCTATATATCATGAACCTGAAGTTAGTCCTTGTAAATGGTTTCTCTATTTAAACCCTTTTCATACCGATTAAGTTTTTTAATTAAAATATCATTTTAGTGTGCCTCTTTGAATTTTATAATTCAATCTAAGATGAGGGAATTGAGCAAATCAAAAGTCATTCATTTTATTTTATTTATTATTGAACCTCGCCTTCCTCAATTTTGACCTAATCAAAATTCTCACATCATGTTTATCTCGTCAATGGCCTAGAGTCGATTATTCAATATTTTTCCAAGAGTTTATGAAGAATGAAGTATCTTTTCAAAATTACAAAAAAAAAAAAAAAAAAAAATTTAAAAGTTGATAATGAGTTATAAATACATCGACCCAACTCTCTAAAATTCCACCATCATGATCATCTATTACACAATAATAATCTCCATTATTAATCTTCATTTTCCCATCCCTTCTTATTATTTAATTAATTATCAGCTAAAAACCCTTCTCTTTTCTCAAAATGAAGATCCAATTCACTTTCTTTTTCGCCATTTTGGTTCTTCTTGCCAATGCTCATCACCTTCAAAGTTGTAGAACCATGAAAGATGATCAACGAAAATGGTCCATGCTCATTCAACAGTCTCTGCAGAGAGCGCCAGTACCTCCGTCCACCCGAGACGGCGACACCAACATTCCTGTACCCCTGGGGCAACAGGCCTTTGCTGGAAAGTCCACGGTGCCACCGGCATTCCCCGATCCAGATAATTTGGAGGTTCCCTCTGGTGTGGCCTTGAAAACAAATTTCATGTGTTAATTTGTTTTTGCCTTTATTTTTCTTTTTGCAATTTAAATAAATTTGGGAAGTGGAATATAGAGGTATTATTGTAATTCATTCATTTATATTTTTCAAATGATATTTAATCACGAAAAACTTACATAAATATAACAAAACTATAAAGTATTTATAGTTCGTGTAACAAATCCATAAGGTTAGCCATTTTTTAAATATTTCAGGTTTGCTCTTCTATCTTTATTTCTTTTTTTCTCGCGATTCGTCTTCCTCTTGTTATTTCGTTTTTCTTCTTTTCTCTTTTTCTTTTCTGCATTTTTTTCCATCGTTTTTCTTATTTTCTCTTCGTTTTTTTCACTTCGATTTCTTTCCATCATCTTTATATTTTTCCTTTTTTTTTTTTTTGCTGCGATTTCTTCCATCCTCTTTCTTCTTTTCTTTTTTTTAGGTGTTTACATTTGGATAACCAATTGTGTATAAGATTGTGTACAACAAAATAGCAAAATCTAAAAGATCGTGTATAAAGAATCTTAAAAAAAAAATCATTTAGATTGGAGTAGCTAAATGTAAATGATCGTGTAAAAAAAATAAAATATTGTGTATAAAGAATCTTGAAAAAAAATCATTTAGACTGGAGTGGCCAAATGTAAACGATCGTGTAAAGAAGTAAACGATCGTGTATAAAAAATAAAAGATCGTATATAAAAAATCTTGAAAAAAAACTTGAAAACAAATCATTTAGATTGGAGTAGCAAAATGCAAACGATCGTGTAAAAAAAGTAAATGATCGTGTAAATAAATTTAAACGATCATATAAAAAAATCTAAACGATTGTGTAAAGAAATTTAAACGATCGTGTACTAAATTTTTTAAAATATCATTTAGATTTGGGGACACAAATCTAAATGATCGTATAACAAAATTAAATCATGGAATTAAAAAGATAAATTTTAGCCATACTTAAATGATCGAGTATAAATTGTAGTCATATCTAAACGATCGCGTATAAATTATAGTCATATCTAAACGATCGCGTATATATTGAATCATATCTAAACAATCGCGTATATATTAAACCATATCTAAACGATTGCGTATATATTGAACCATATCTAAACGATCGTGTATCAAACAATAACCAAATCGAAACGATCGCAAATATATTATGCGTCATTGACGGCGTGGTTGACGGGACATTTTTGGTATTTTATACAGTGGGCCTCTATGCTTTTTCCGTTTTTGGAATTGTTCTATACAGTATAAATATTTTGCCGCTTTTTATATTTTTGAAAATATCCCTTTAATTAGTAGTAGTAGGAGGAGGAGGAGGAGGAGCAGCAGCAGCAACCGCAGCAGCTGCAGCTGCAGCAGCAGATGTAGTAGTACTAAATAATAATAAAAAAAAAATAATTATAAAAATAAAAATAATAATAGTAGTAGTAGTAGTAGTAGAATAATAATAATAATAATAATAAAATCAGATTTGGTTACCCAAATCTAAATGACGTAAAAAAAAGAGAGGAATAAAAGAAAGACAATGTAGGCCGCGAAAAAAGAAAAAAAGAAAGAGAAAAGGAAGAAAGACCTTAGAAAGGAATCATATTTAGTTACCCAAATCTAAACGACGTATAAAGAAGAAAGATGGAAAAAAAGTTGGAAGAAAGACGATAAAAAAATCGCAGAGAGGAGAAAAAAGATGGAATGACAAATCTGGAATATTTAAAAAATGGCTAGCGAATTTGTTACATGGGCAGTAAACATTTTAGTAGTTTATTATATTTATGAAAATTTTCCTTAATATTTTAGTTGATCAGTGGAGAATTATTGTAAATGAAAAAATCGTTAAAATACTTATAGATATAGCAAATTTTTAAATATTTTGGTTCATTTTACTGTATTGAAAGATTGCTAATTTGACACTCTTTAAATTTGGGATATTTATATATTGTTGGTAGTAGTATTTACTTGTTAATTGATAAATTTGAGAAAGCAAAAGTACATTTTTATTTTATTCCATATAGACATTTCCCACATTGCCATAGTCCCTTCTTTCCTAATTCCTAAAATAGATACACAACGGAAAGAAAAATGAGGAAGACTTAGTCGTGTGCGATGCTAGTTGTTGAGGGGCTGTGAGCGATCGTGACAATGTAATCGTGGTTGGTAGTTGTTGATGGGCTATGAGCAATCATGGCAGTGCAATCGTGGTTGTGCGATCGTAGCTGTGCTATGTTGGTGAACTGTGAGCGATCATGGCTATTACTAACATATATAAATCAATGGACTGTTATTAGTCTTCGGACGGGTTTTTCATTGATCGTCATAATAACGAACGATTGCGTTATTAATACTTGTTTATTAGAGCCTCCTTCATCCACTTTATATATATATCACCATTTCCCTTCTTATTTTAGACAATAAAAATTTTCACCTCTCAAATCTCTCCCATCTCTCTCGGCCTATCAATTTACTTTATTTTTTCTTTTCATATTTATTTTTGTTTATCGAGAAAATAAGTGTCTAACGAGTGTTGGGATTTCAGTGTGGTTCCAGTGCAGTTCATACCAACGAAATTAGAAGTTGTTTCATCTAGGGGATGATGTGGCGTGTCAAATCTGTTTGCACATTCAAGCAGAGTCATGAAACGTCTTATAGAGGGTGACGAATCAACCTGTTATTAAGGTGCTTTTGTTTTGCAGCTTTTCTTCATACAAAGCATAGCTCCAATAAAATGCTTCGACATTACTTAATTATTTTCTTGATCTTATTCTCCCAAAATCGCATTCCACTCCATCTGGGTTGTGTTCTAGTCAATCGTGGTTGATAGTTACAAGATTGCATTGCATCAAGCAAAAAGAGACTTTAATTTCTCTTGTGTTTCAAATAAGCTTAGTCTTATTTGTCGTTTGAGTAAACAATCTCCCTTAAATAAGACCTTTAACTTGACATATCAAGTGTCATTTGACGTATTTTAAATTCTCATTATTTATTATACAAAAAGAAAAATGAAATCAAATGAATCGTTGTTGTGAGCTATGTTAAAAGAAAGAAAAAGAGAAAGAGCACAACATTATTCATAAACTAGTTTAAGGTATCCTGTTAACAGTATTATATAGATTAATCTAGTACATCTACTAATATTCAACTTATAATGTAGATCTACTAATATTCAACTTATAACGTAGTCTTTGAAAAAACAACTTATAAAACTAACTTAGAATTTGAAGAGTTAGATGATTTCACATCGTTAGATGCAAGAGTGAGACACTAACCATAAAGTTTATGGGTTAATCGAGCAACGGAGGGTTCAAGAGAGAACAAACCATAAAATAACCACATGCAATTTAAATGTTTCTTTTTTACCACACTTGGATGTCCCTTATTTTTTATTTTAAAATTTTCATTATTTTTACTTTCTATACTTTCTTTTAAACTAATTTACGAAGAAATGATGGTAGACACTTTTGCTTAATATTTCCTTATAAATGGTTAACTTTAGTGAAAATCGATCCAGCTTAACTGTCTACATACAAAAAGTTCCAGTTTTCTATGCAAAAAAGGAATTTAAGTTTGTTAGTTAAAATCTGTCATATTTAAAATTCTTGACAGTTTCTTTATAGTTATTGTATCGTTTGTCGTATGACTATCTATGACGCTTAAGGTTTTGAGGAAACTTACATTAGTAGCTACAATTGATGCTTGAATTTTTGCTCAAACTCGAATGGACCATCCACTAGTAGTCAACTACTATCCTCCAAACTCAGAATTGGGTTGTTGGACCAATTGGTGAAGGAATCGAGATAGAGATTTGAGAGAGATGAAATTGGAAGGTCAATAAGGATTTTCAAAGGTTGAAATTTTGGGATTTGTTTTTTTTTTTTTTTTTTTGGAAGAAAGCTCTTTCAAAAAGAATTTTAATGTTTGAAAATAACAAAAATCTTTTTATAATTTGAAAAATCTTTCCTCAAATAATCCAATTACATGCAACTATTGCATGTAATTAGTTCACCCAATTTCAACACCTCACTTTTAGTAGATTTAGTCACTATTGCATTTTCTCTTAGTGGGCCTTGTATCATTACCATGGGCTTCCACTTAGCTCACTAAGAGTTAGTGGGATTATCTAAAAAAATGTTGAATTTTACCAATTTTAGTCAAGGGGCAAAATGATCATTTGACCATTCTAGCCAAAATTTAACTTTGACTTTTCATACCAAAAGTCCACATTGACTATTTATCATTTTGACCTTCTTTACAAATTTCGACCTCTTAGTAAAAAATTCACATACATTTTTATCATTTCATCGTTTTTATCATTTTACTCAAATTTTGACTTTGACTTTTTATCATTTTAATCATTTTGCTTTTCATGTAAAAAATTCGTATACATTTTCTTCAAATTCAAATCATGTTTGTATGTATCACCCGGTCAAAAGTTTGACTTTTCAAATTCAAAAGTCAACATTTTGACATTTTACAACTGTGACTATGTCCATCATTTACGAGCTTTTGCGTATGAATCTGTATTAATATTTTTTATATCTAAATCATATTTAAACATAAATCTGTATCTCTAATTTGATAACGGATGACCAAAACAAAGAAACCATTGAAGGATCGCTTTTTACTCCGAGATAGAAAAACTGAGTTCGGGGAATTCTCGTAAGCATTTTCTTGGGACGAACACCAGAAGTTCTTGAGCTTTAGCCCGTTTCCTTCCCTGAAATGCATTTTCAGTGGTTTCTGACACTGGACGAGAGTTCGCCTCTCGTTGGAATAACATTGATCATCTTTTCGATCATTTCTGGTTGCACCTTAGTTCTCCCCCCAACGAGCTCGCTTCTCGACCTATACTTTGGGAAAATGTAAGAGGGATGATGCCAGGTATGTAGACTGAAGTCCTCGAAGTATGAGTTCTTAAGCTCGAAACACTTAAGACCAATACTAAAGAAAGGAACCGTTGAAGGATCGCTTTTTACCCCCAGATAGAAAAGCTGAGTCTGGGACATTCTCGTTTGCATTTTCTTGGGACGAACACCAGATGTTCTTGAGCTTAGCCCCTTTTCTTATCTGGAAATATATTTTTAGTTGTTTCTCACATCGAACAAGTGTTTGCAACTCGTTGGAAGAGCATTGATCGTCTTTTCGATCGTTCTGGGTTGTACCTTAGTAATCCCTCCAACAAGCTCGCTTTCTGACCTATACTTTATAAATTATGTAAGTGGCGATGCTAGGAATGTAGACTAAAGTCCTCTATCCCGAAGCTCCAAACACTTATGACCAATACAAAACAAATAAACCATTGAACGATCGCTTTTTACCTTGATATAGAAAAACTAAGTACGGGACATTCTCGTTCGCATTTTCTTTGGACGGACACTAGAAGTTCTTGAGCTTAGCCTGTTTCCTTCGCTGAAATGCATTTTCAATGGTTTCTGACACTGGATGAGCGTTCGCCACTAGTTAGAAGAGCATGGGCCATCTTTTCGATAGTTTTGGGTTGCACCTTAGTTATCCCTGAAACGAGCTCGCTTCTGGACCTATACTTTCGAAAAAAGTGTGAGGGACGATGCCAGGAATGTGAACTGAAGTACTCGAAGTATGAGTCCCGTAGCTTGAAACCCTAAGACCAATAAAAAACATAGAAATCGTTGAAGGACTGCTTCTTACCCCGAGATAGAAAAACTGAGTCCGGGGCAAGTGGTTTCTAACACCGAATGAGTGTTCGCAGCTCGTTGGAAAAACATTGGCCATCTTTTCTATCGTTTCGGGTTGTACCTTAGTTTTTCTTGTAACGAGCTCATTTCTTGAACTATACTTTCGAAAAATGTGTGAGGGACGATGCCAGGAATGTAGACTAAAGTCCACGTAGTATAAGTCCTGAAGCTTGAAACACTTAGGACCTAAAATAAAGAAACCATTGAAGGACCTCTTTCTACCCTGACATAGAAAACTAAGTCTTAGGTATTCTCATTCACATTTTCTTGGGAAAAACAGCAGAAGTTCTTGAGCTTAGCCCGTTTCCTTTGTTGGAAGTATATTTTTAGTGCTTTCTGACACCGGACGAGCGTTCACCACTCGTTCGAAGAGTATTGGTCATCTTTTCGATCGTTCCGGGTTGTAACTTAGTTCTTCGTTCAACGACCTCGCTTCATGAATTATACTTTGGGAATATGTGTGAGGGACGATGTCAAGAATGTAGACTGAAGTCCACAGAGTATGAGTCTCGAAGGTTGAAACACTTATGAACAATACAAAACAAAGAAATCGTTTAAGGACCGCTTTTTACCCCGAGATAGTAAAACTGAGTCTGAGGCATTCTCGTTCGTATTTTATTGGGACGAACGATAGAAGTTCTTAAGCTTAGCCCATTTCCTTCGCTAGAAGTGCATTTTGAGTGGTTTCTAACACCAACCAAGCGTTCGCACTCATTGGAAGAGCATTGACCCTCTTTTCGATTGTTTCGGGTTGCACCTTAGTTCTTCCTACGACCTATAATTTTGGAAAATATGTGAGGGTGATGTCAGGAATGTAAATTGAATTCATTAGAGTATGAGTCGCGAAGCTCAACAAACTAATGACCAATGAAAACATAGAAACCGTTGAAGGATCGCTTCTTACCTCGAGATAGAAAAACAGAGTCTGGGGCATTCTCATTCACATTTCCTTGGAACGAACATGAGAAGTTCTTGAGCTTAGCCCGTTTCCTTTACTGGAATGCATTTTCAGTGGTTTCTAACAC
Source organism: Cucumis melo (assembly GCF_025177605.1). NCBI lineage: Eukaryota > Viridiplantae > Streptophyta > Magnoliopsida > Cucurbitales > Cucurbitaceae > Cucumis > Cucumis melo. The sequence goes on along the minus strand of NC_066860.1, from coordinate 23,737,795 downwards.
CAGCCAAGCGTTCATCATTCGTTGGAAGAGTATTGGCCATCTTTTCAATCATTTCAAGTTGCACCTTAGTTCTCCTTCTCACGAGCTCGCTTTCTGACCTTTTAATTGGGAAAATATGTGACGGACGATGCCAGGAATGTAAACTGAAGTCCTCGAAGTATGAGTCCCAAAGCGGAAGACACTTATGACCAATACAAAACAAAGGAAACATTTAAGCCACTTTCCACCCCGAGATAGAAAAATTGTGTCCGGGGCATTCTCTTTCGCATTTTTTTGAATGAACACTAGAAGTTCATGAGCTTAGCCCGTTTGCTTCACTGAAAAGTATTTTTAGTGGCTTCTAACACCGAACGAGCGTTTGCTATTCGTTGAAAGAGCATTAGCCAACTCTTCGATCGTTTCAAGTTTCACCTTAGTTCTCCCTCCCACGAGCTTGCTTCTCGACATATAGTTTGGGAAAATGTGCGACGGACGATGCCATGAATTTAAACTGAAGTCCTCGGAGTATGATTCTCGAAGCTAGAAACACTTATGACCAATACAAAACAAAGGAAACGTTTGAGGTCTACTTTTTACCTCGAGATAGAAAAACTAAGTCTGGGGCATTCTCTTTCGCATTTTTTTGGGACAAACACTAGAAGTTCATGAGCTTAGTCCGTTTCCTTATGTGAAATGCATGTTTAGTGATTTCTGACATCAGACGAGAGTTTTCCACTTGTTGGAAGAGCATTAGCCATCTTTTCCCATCGTTTCAGGTTACACCTTAGTTCTCCCTCTAATGAGCTCGCTTCTCGACCTATACTTTGTGAAAATGTGTGAGGTACGATGTTAGGAATTTAGACTAAAGTCCTCGAAGTATGAGTCCCGAAGCTTGAAACACTTATGACCAATACAGAGCAAAGAATTCGTTGAAGGACTGCTTTTTACCCTGAGATAGAAACACTAAGTCCGGGAAATTCTTGTTTGCATTTTGTAGGGACAAAAACTAGAAGTTCTTGAGCTTAGCCTGTTTCCTTCACTAAAATGCATTTTCAGTGGTTTCTAACATCGGACGAGCGTTCGCCACTTGTTAGAAGAGCATTGGACATCTTTTCGACCATTTTGGGTTGCACCTTAGTTCCCCCCCCCCCCCAATGAGCTCGCTTCTCGACCTATACTTTGCGAAAATGTGTGAGAGTCGATGCCAGTAATGTAGATTGAAGTTCTCAAAGTATGAGACAAAAAGCACAAAATAGTTATGACCACGAAAAAACAAAGAAACTCTTAAAGGAGCGCTTTTTACCTTGAGATAGAAAAACTGAGTTCGGGATTCGCATTCGCATTTTCATGGGAAGAACACTAGAAGTTCTTTAGCATAGCCTATTTTTTTCGCTGGAAGTTTATTTTCAATGGTTTTTTACATTGGACGAGCGTTTTTCATTCGTTGGAAGAGCATTGGCCATCTTTTTTATTGTTTCGGGTTGCACCTTAGTTCCCCCTCCAACGAGCTCGCTTCCCGATCTATACTTTATGAAAATGATTGAGAGATGATGCCAGGAGTGTAGACTGAAGTCCTCGGAGTACGACTCCCGAAGCTTGAATCACTTATGACCAATACAAAACAAAGAAACCGTTGCAGGACTATTTTTTATCCCGTGATAGAAAAACTGAGTTTGGAGCTCAAGAACTTCTCATGTTCGTTACAGGAAAATTCGAATGAGAGTGCCCCAGATTCAGTTTTTCTATCGCGAGGCAAAAAGCGGTCCTACAACGATTTCTTTGTTTTGTATTGGTTATAAGTGCTTCGAGCTTTGGGACTCATGCTCCGAGGACTTTAGTTTACATTTCTAGCATCGTCCCTCATTCGTTTTTCAAAAGTATAGGTTGAGAAGCAAGCTCGTTGGAGGGAGAACTAAGGTGCAATCCGGAACAATCGAAAAGATGACCAATGCTCTCCCAACGAGTGGCGAACGCTCGTGCGATGTCAGAAACAAGTGAGAATACATGTAGGCTAAGGAAACGGGCTAAGCTCAAGGGCATCTGCTGTTTGTCCCAAGAAAATGTTTGAACGAGAATGCCTCAGACTCAGTTTTTCCATAGCGGGGTAAAAAGCGGTCCTACAACGGTTTCTTTGTTTTGTATTGGTCATAACTGCGTCGAGCTTTGGGACTCATACATCGAGGACTTTAGTCTACACTCTTGGCATCGTCCCTCTTCCATTTCCCCAAAGTATAGGTCGGGAAGCGAGCTCGTTAGAGGAAAACTAAGGTGCAATCCAGAATAATAAAAAAGATGGCTAATGCTCTTCCAGCGAGTAGCGAACACTCGTGAGGTGTTAAAACCAGCGAGAATGCTAAGGAAACGGGCTAAGATCAAGGACTTCTGGTGTTCGTTCCAGTAAAATACGAGCGAGAATGCCCAGGACTCAGTTTTTGCATCGCTGGGTAAAAAGCGGCCCTGCAACGGTTTCTTTGTTTTGTGTTGGTCATAAGTGCTTCGAGCTTCGGGACTTGTACTCCAAGGACTTCAGTCCACACTCCTGGCATCGTCGCTCACCTGTTTCCGCAAAGAATAGGTCAGAAAGCGAGCTCGTTGGAGGGAGAACTAAGGTGCAACCCGAAACGATCGAAAAGATGACCCATGCTCTTCCAACGAGTGGCGAACGCTCGTCCGGTGTTAGAAACCAGTAAGAATGCATTTCGACAAAGGAAATGGGCTAAGCTCAAGGACTTCTAGTGTTCGTCCTAGGAAATTGGAAAGCGAGCTCGTTGGAGGTAGAACTAAGGTGCAACCCGAAACGATCGAAAATATGGCCATTGCACTCCCAACGAGTGGCGAACGCTCGTTTGGTGTCAGAAACCAGTGAGGATGAATTTTAGCGAAGGAAATGGGCTAAGCTCATGGACTTCTAGTGTTTGTCCCAGAAAAATGCAAGCGAGAATGCCCCGAACTTAGTTTTCCACCGCATGGTAAAAAGCGGTCTTACAACGGTTTCTTTGTTTTGTATTGGTCATAAGTGCTTCAAACTTCGGGACTCGTACTACGAGTACTTTAGTCTACACTCCTGACATCGTCCTTCACCCTTTTCCCAAGGAATAGGTCGAGAAGCGAGCTCGTTGGAGGAAGAACTAAGGTGCAGCCCGAAACTATTGAAAAGATGGCCAATGCTCTCCCAATGAGTGGCGAACGCTCGTCCGGTGTCAAAAACTAGTGAAGATAAATTTTGGCAAAGGAAACGGGCTAAGCTCATGGAATTCTGGTGTTCGACCCAGAAAAATGCGAGCGAGAATGCCCCGAGCTCAGTTTTTCCATCGCGGGATAAAAAGCGGTCCTCCAACGGTTTCTTTGTTTTGTATTGGTCATAGGTTTTTGAGCTTTGGTACTCGTATGAGAACTTTAGTATACACTCTTGGTATCGTCCCTCACCCATTTTCCCAAGTAATAAGTCGGAAAGCGAGCTCGTTGGAGGGAGATCTAAGGTGCAACCCGAAACGATCGAAACGATGGCCAATGCTCTCCCAACGAGTGGCGAATGCTTGTCCGGTGTCAGAAACCAATGAGAATGCATTTCGGTGAAGGAAAGGAGCTAAGCTCAAGGACTTCTGGTGTTTGTCCTAGGAAATTGCGAGCGAGAATGCCTCAGATTCAGTTTTTCCATTGCGGGGTAAAAAGCGATCCTACAACGGTTTCTATGTTTTGTATTGGTCATAAATGCTTCGAGCTTCGAGACTCGTACTCTGAGGACTTCAGTCTACACTCCTGGCATCTTCCCTCACTCATTTCCCCTAGGACTAGGTCGGGAAGCGAGCTCATTGGAGGGAGAACTAAGGTGCAACCCGGAACGATCGAAAAGATGGAAAATGCTCTCCCAACTAGTGGCAAATGCTCGTCCGGTGTTAGAAACCAATGAGAATGATTTTCGATGAAGGAAATGGGCTAAGCTCATGGACTTCTAGTGTTCATCCCATAAAAATGCGTGCGAGAATGCCCCGAACTCAATTTTTCCATCGCAGGGGTAAAAAGCGATCCTGCAATGTTTTCTTTGTTTTGTGTTGGTAATAAGTGCTTCAAGCTTCTTCACTCGTACTCCAAGGACTTCAGTCTACACTCCTGGCATCGTCTCTCATCCATTTCCCTAGGAATAGGTTGGGAAGCGAGCTCGTTGGAGGGAGAGCTAAGGTGCAACTCGAAACGATCGAAAATATGGCCAATGCTCTCCTAACGAGTGGCGAACGCTCGTCCGGTGTAAGAAACAAGTGAGAATGCATTTCAACGAAGGAAACGGGCTAAGCTCAAAGACTTTTGGTGTTCGTCCCAGGAAAATGCAAGCGAGAATGCCTCAGACTCAGTTTTTCCATCGCGGGGTAAAAAGTAGTCCTGCAACGGTTTCTTTGTTTTGTGTTGGTCATAGTGCTTCGAGCTTCGGCACTCGTACTCCGAGGACTTCAGTCTACACTCTTGGCATAATCCCTCACCCGTTTTCCCAAGGAATAGGTCGGAAGGCGAGCTCGCTTGAGGAAGAACTCAGGTGCAACCCAAAACGATCGAAAAGATGGCCAATGCTCTCCCAACGAGTGGTAAATGCTCGTCCAGTGTCAGAAACCAATGAGAACGCATTTTAGGGAAGGTGTTCGTCCTAGGAAAATGCAAGTGAGAATTCGCCGTACTCAGTTTTTCTAATGCGGTATAAAAAGCAGTCCTACGACGGTTTCTTTGTCCTGCGTTGGTCATAAGTGCTTCAAATGAGTGGCTCATACTACGAGGAGACTGATCTACATTCCTACCATCATCCCTCACCTGTTTACTTGGAATAGGTCAAGAAGCGAGTTTGTTGGAGGGAGAACTAAGGTAGAACCTGAAACGATAGAAAAGATGGCCAATGCTCACCCAACGAATGGCAAACGCTCGTCTGGTGTAAAAAACTAGTGCGAACGCATTTCGGCGAAAGGAAACGGGCTAAGCTCAAGGACTTCTAGTGTTCGTCCCAGGAAAATATGAGCGAGAATGCCCTGGATTCTATTTTTCTATCGCGAGATAAAAAGCGGTCCTAAGGCGGTTTTTTTGTTCTGTGTTGGTCATAAGTGCTTCAAATGAGTGGCTCGTACTCCGAGGACTCTAATCTACACTCCTGGCATCGTCCATCACCCGTTTCCCTAAGGAATAGGTGGGAGGCGAGCTTGTTGGAGGCAGAGCTAAGGTGCAATCCGAAAGGATTGAAAAGATGGCCAATGCTCTCCCAACGCGTGGCGAACGTTCGTCTGATGTCAGAAACCAGTGACAACGCATTTCGTCGAAGGAAACGGGCTAAGCTCAAAAAATTTTGGTGTTCGTCCCAGGAAAACCCGAGCGAGAAACCCCAGACTCAATTTTTCTATCGCGTGGTAAAAAAGCGGTTTCTTTGTCTTGTGTTGGTCACAAGTGCTTCGAACTAGTTGCTCGTGATCTAAGGACTCCGATCTACACTCCTGGCATCGTTCCTCACCCATTTCCCAAAGGAATAGGTCAGGAAGCGAGCTCGTTGGCGGGAGAACTAAGGTGCAATCCGAAACGATCGAAAAGATGGCCAATGCTCTCCCAACGAGTGGCGAACGTTCATCCGGTGTCAGAAACAAGTGAGAACGCATTTCAGCGAAGGAAATGGGCTAAGCTCAAGGACTTCCATTGTTCTTCTCAGAAAAATGCGAGCGAGAATGCCCCGAGCTGAGTTTTTCTATTGCGTGGTAAAAAGCGGTTCTGCAGCAGTTTCTTTGTCCTGTGTTGGTCAGAAGTGCTTCGAACTAGTCGCTTGTACTCCGAGGACTCCGATCTACACTTCTAGCATCGTCCATCACCTGTTTCCCTAAGGAATAGGTGGGAAGCGAGCTCGTTGGAGGGAGAGCTAAGGTACAACCCAAAACGATAGAAAAGATAGCCAATGCTCTCCCAACGAGTGGTGAAAGCTCGTCCGGTATCAGAAACCAGTGAGAACGCATTTTGATGAAGGAAACGAGCTAAGTTCAATGACTTTCGATGTTCATCTCAGGAAAATGCGAGCGAGAATGCCGCGAACTCAGTTTTTCTATCGCGTGGTAAAAAGTGATCTTGCAGCGGTTTCATTGTCCTGTGTTTGTCACATGTGCTTCGAACTAGTGGCTCATGCTCCAAGGACTCCAATCTATACTTGGCATCGTCCCTCACCCGTTTTTCGAAGGAATAGGTCGGGAAGCGAGTTCGTTGGAGGGAGAACTAAGGTGCAACCCAAAACGATAAAAAAGATGGCTTAAACTGTTCTGTCTTATTTTGGTTAAAACTGTTTGTTTGATTCTTTTTTGTGAAGTAATGAAATTTTGTTGAGTTTGGTGGTTTGATTGGGTTTAGATAAGTTGAATGATACCCTTTTAGAAATGTTGAACTATGATAGAATTTCAAAGTTTTTAGTCTAGTTCAAGTGATCTTGTTACATTCAAATTTCTTAGGTAATGATTGTTAACCTTCATTCTAGATATCCTTTAAGTTGAAGAATTTGTAGTTAGATGCATTGGTTCTCTAGAGTGTACTCCATTGCTATATTTGTTTCGTAATGTATGTATAACTTACCATGGTTTTGTTATAACAAGGAATGACATGAATAGTTTTTGCTACTAGTGAAATGGTATGACCATCGTCTTTGCATCAGGAATGATCAAGAATCATCAAGGTAAATTACCTCCCGTATTCTTTTGATTTCTATTTCTAATCTTTCCTGTAAACAGGCTCATATTTGATTACTGAAAATACTCATCATATACTTGATGTTAATCAGTTTGTAGATAAGTAGAGCTTCTGTTTCTGTTTTTAAGTGTCAGTTGTTCTATTTTTATTTTTTTACTTAGGTTAAAGGTTTATTTTGTGCTTTCATTATTTGTTGTTAGTTAAAGATAGAGGTCCTTAGTTTATAAAAGGTATTATTAAAAAAATAATTAAAACAATAATTCTCCAAGATTGTATCCAAGAAAATTAGATTTACAGTACCATTTTCTTTTACTAATTGGTAGGCAAAAATGAAGAGCAAGAATTTCTCGTGTGGAACTGATGCCAAATGAGACAAAAATCTCTTTCACTTTATAGAGAGGGACTAGTAGATAAGGCAAATGCTTTGATTCAAAAGATGGAAGTAAATGGTTGTACTCCCAATTGCAATTACTTTTAGTAGTGTAGTTTGCTTGTGTATATAGATACTTTCACTTTGATTTTTTGATATGTGTTATTGGAGTTTTAGGAGGATCATATTTGTCAATAACACAGTAGCTTGCGTGGAACATGTAATTAAGTACGTTCTCTTAGTTATTGAATCTATCTTTATATTCTTCACTCTTCATTGTTTTTCTGATTTACTTTACCAAATCTATGATTGATTGTTGATGTAATCAAATGCACAATTGCATCAAAATTTGAGCATTCGATTGATACTTTTGTGTAGTCGGAAGATGAGTTTTTGTGCTCTTCTTATGGTTGTGATGTGGTTTTCTGGATTTTACTTGGTTTTTTATATAAAGATTGTTTAAATGGAAATGAAAAAGTCTCTCTTTATCAAGTGAATGAAAGTATAATTTTTGTTACAATGAAATTCTACTTCACTTAATACCAACGGTTGTACTTGGAGTTGGGTACTTGGTGAGTGGAGTATTTTAGCTAACTATTCTCTGATAATGAATACTCATGGGTATGTTTTTCTTGCGTTGTGGTAAGGCAATATTGGTATATATTATATTCAAAGACTGTTTTTAATGATTTAGTCTTGCAAACCTTTGCATGTTGGTTGTAAAGGAAAATATTGGCAAGTTCCTTGTTTATATATATATATATATATATATATTTCTTTAAGTATATAAACTTATGCGTCATAATAATGCTCTTCAAGCAAGTCAAGATTGTTCATTTCCTTCTAAGAGTATGGAACTTGTCAATTTTTTCTAGGTTTGGTCTTGCTACAACAATGGGGGATTTCTAGAGGGTCAAACTTGAATATTGAAACTATCGAAACACCATTTCTATTTTTTTTAATACTTAAATTTTTAGTCAAATATCTTTTCTTTTTGTTTTTGGTAGGTTGACAAAGGTCTTAATAGGCAAAAGGGAATTTTATGGCATTCTATAAGTTATGTACTCAATCATGTTATAGTTGAATTGGAAAATGATTTTATTTTTACCCATAAGTTATTTCATTTCATGTTTTGGTTTTTAGGCACAGTATAATATTGATCAAGCATTGCAAAAAGATACTTCCTTTAGAAGATGGGTGGGTTATGGGATCATGTTATTTTTAGTTGTTTTTAGTATGCACATTTGATCATGAAGTGTTGTTGAAGTGTGCATGTAATTTAGCTTAGTTTGTGGGCTGAATTTAGCTAAGCTTAGAAGTTATTATTCTTGAAGTGTGTATGTGCTCTATGTTGTTGAAGTGTGTTGTTCATCATGAAGTGAATGTGATGTGTTTGTGTGGGTGAATGTGTTGTCTTGTTGAATCATTTTTTTTCTTTTCTTTTCTTATTTGGTTTTGCCACAATCAATTGGAGCAATGAAGCCATATTTACGCCAATTAGTTGATGTATAGGCTTTTTTGTAGGTTTGTTCGTACCAAAACACATTTGTACCAACAATTAAAGCAATATTACAAAGTGTGTTTCTTTCTATTAAAGCGTTCGCCGTTTTTCCATATGTGATTGTATTGGTCTGTAATGGTATGTGTAATGGCAAAGGGACAAGAAATACAGGATTCAATAAGAAAGGGCTGTTGAAAACAGTGATTAAAAACACAACTGTAACATTTAAATTGAAAAATAAAACTGTCATAAAAAAGTTTTATTGACAGTTAATTAGAGTCATGGTAAGAAAAATGATGACAGTTAAAAAGTGTCATAAATGATAAATAATGTCATTTAATATCAGTCATAGAATATTAACAATGACAGTTATCCTCCGTCATAAAATGTAAACTATGACAGTTATAAGCTGTCATAAAATATAAACAATAACAGTTATTAACTGTCATAAAAAATAAATAATGACAGTTATACTCTGTCATAAAACATAAACTGTGATAGTTATTAACTGTCATCGTAACTAAATAATGAAAGTTATAATCTGTCATAAAATATTTCATTCGTGATAGTTATTATAAGTCATGGAAACCACATTTCGTGACAATTTTATACAACTGTCATAAAATACTTTCCATGCTACCGCATCAATGACTGCAAAAAACTGTCACGAAAACCTTTAATGACAGCATTTAATTGTCATTGTAGGTCCTTTTTCGATTAGTTATAGTTTCTAAACAAAGTATGTTTGTTTTTCAGCATGAATAGCTCGATAGTTCAATTGTTAGCTTTCGAAAAATTTAACGGCGATAATTATGCGACAGAGAAATGGAATCTTAACACGGTACAAGGGTTGATGATTTAAGGTTTGTCTTAACTGAGGAATGTCCTCAAACCCTTGCCTCAAATGCCAATCGAACTAGTCGGAAAGCATATGATCGATGGATAAAAGCCAATGAGAAGGCTCGTGTCTACATCCTTGCTAGCATGCCTGATGTTTTAGCAAAGAAACGTGAATCCTTAGCCACGGCTAAAGAGATAATGGATTAATTAAAAGGAATGTTTGGGCAACCAGAATGGTCCTTAAGACACGAGGCAATTAAATATATTTACACTAAGCAAATGAAGGAGGGGACCTCTATTAGAGAACATGTCCTGGGTATAATGATGCACTTCAATATTGTTGAGCTAAATGATGGTGTAATCGATGAGGCTAATCAGATTAGTTTTATCTTAGAGTCTCTTCCGAAGAGCCTTATACCATTTGAAACAAATGCGTCCCTGAACAAGATAGAGTTTAATATGAAAACCCTTCTAAAAGAGCTCTAGCATTTCCAGAATCTTACCATGGGTAAGGGAAAGGAAGTAGAAGCAAATGTTGCTACTACAGAAAGAAAATTCTTAAGAGGGTCGTCCTCTAAATCTAAAGCTGGACCTTCAAAACCTAATTGAAAAATAGAAAAGAAGGGAAAGGGGAAGACTCCCAAGCAGAACAAGAGAAAGAAGACTTAGAAAAAGGTAAGTGTTACCACTGTGGTGAAAATAAGCATTGGTTAAGAAACTGCCCAAAATACCTTGCTCAGAAAAAAGCAGAGAAGGAATCACAAGGTAAATATGATTTACTTGTTCTTGAAACATGTTTAGTGGAAGACTCCCAAGCAGAACAAGGGAAAGAAGACTTAGAAAAAGGTAAGTGTTACCACTGTGGTGAAAATGAGCATTGGTTAAGAAACTGCCCAAAATACTTTGCTAAAAAAAAGCAGAGAAGGAATCACAAGGTAAATATGATTTACTTGTTCTTGAAACATGTTTTGTGGAAAATGAAAATTCTACCTGGATATTAGATTCAGAAGCCACTATATTTGTTTCTCATTTCAGGAAAATAGTTCTTGAAAAAAGCTTTATGAGGGCGAGATCACTCTCAAAGTTAGAACTGAAGAAATGGTCTCAGCTAAAGCAGTGGGAGACTTGAAGTTGTTTTTTAGTGATAGATATATCATGCTCAAGAATGTCTTGTATGCACCTCAAATGAAAAGAAATCTAATATCTATCTCTTGTATGTTACAACATATGTACAGAATATCTTTTGAAATTAATGAAGCGTTCATTTTCCGAAAAGGTATTCATGTTTGGTCTACTATACTTGAAGACAACTTATATAAGTTAAGACTAACACGAGCAAAATTTGTCTTAAATACTGAAATGTTTAGAACAGCTGAAACTCATAATAAAAGACAAAATGTTTCTTCCAATGCCTTCTTGTGGCACTTAAGACTTGGTCATATAAATCTCAGTAGGATTGGGAGATTGGTTAAGAGTGGACTTCTAAGTCAGTTAGAAGATAACTCTTGACCTCCATGTGATTCCTCTCTTGAAGGAAAAATGACCAAAAGATCTTCTACTGGAAAAGGTCTTAAAGCCAAAACACGTTTAGAGCTCAAACATTCGGATCTCTGTGGATCAATGAATGTAAAAGCTTGGAGAGGATATGATTATTTCATTAGTTTTATTGATGATTATTCAAGGTATGGTCATGTTTACCTAATTCAGAACAAGTCTGATTTTTTTGAAAAGTTCAAAGAATATAAGGCTGAAGTTGAAAATGAATCAAGTAAAACAATAAAGACACTTCGATCAGATCAAGCTGCAGAGTATATGGACTTGCGATTCCAAGACTATTTGATAGAACATGGAATCCAATCACAACTCTCTGCACCTAGTATGCCTCAACAGAGTGGTGTATCAGAAAGAAGAAACCGAACTTTGTTGGACATGGTTTGCTCTATGATGAGTTTTGCTCAGTTGCCAGATTCTCTTTTAGGATACGCTTTAGAAACAACTATCTATATTTTAAACAAAGTTCCCTCTAAAAGTGTTTTTGAAACACCTTATGAGCTATGGAAAGGACGTAAAGGTAGTTTACGTCACTTTAGAATTTGGGGATGTCCAGCATACGTGTTGGTGCAAAACCCTAAAAAGTTGGAACGTCGTTCAAAATTATACCTATTTGTAGGTTATCCAAAAGAATCTAAAGGTGGTTTGTTTTATGACCCTCAAGAAAATAAAGTATTTGTATCGACAAATGCTACGTTCTTAGAGGAAGACCACATAAGAATTCATCAAACTCGTAGTAAACTAGTATTAGAAGAAATTTTCGAAAATACTATAGATAGACCTAGTTCATCCACAAAGTAGTTGATAAAACTAGGAATATTGGTTAAACACGTCTTTCTCAAGAGTTGGGAGAACCTCGACGTAGTGGGAGGGTTGTACGACAGCCTGATCGCTATTTGGGTTTAAGTGAAGTTCAAATCGTCATACCTAATAATGGTATAGAGGATCCATTAACCTATAAATAGGCAATGAATGATGTAGACTGTGACCAATGGGTCAAAGCCATGGACCTTGAAACGGAATCTATATATTCCAATTCTGTTTGGACTCTAGTAGATCAACCAAATGATGTAAAACCTATTGGTTGTAAATGGATTTACAAGAGAAAACGAGACCAAGCTGGTAAGGTACAAACTTTCAAAGCTCGACTAGTGGCAAAAGGTTATACACAAAATGAGGGAGTGGATTAGAAGAAACTTTCTCTCCTGTTGCCATGTTAAAGTCGATTAGAATACTCTTATCCATCACCACTTTTTATGATTATGAAATTTGGCAGATGGATGTCAAGACAGGCTTTTTGAACGAAAATCTTGAGTAGAGTATCTATATGGTCCAACCAGAGGGGTTTATACCAAAGGGTCAAGAACAAAAGGTTTGTAAGCTTTGAAAATCCATATATGGATTAAAACAAGCACCTAGATCCTGGAATATAAGGTTTGATACTGTGATCAAATCTTATGGTTTTGAACAAATTGTTGATGAACCTTGTATTTACAAAAGGATAATCAATTCCACTGTAGCATTCTTAGTTCTGTATCTAGATGACATTCTACTAATTGGGAATGATGTAGGTCATCTAACTGATATAAGAAATGGCTAGATATGCAATTCCAAATAAAAGATTTGGGAAATGCTTAATACGTTCTTGGTATCCAAATAGTTTGGAACCAAAAGAACAAAACACTAGCCATGTCTCAAACATCTTATATAGACAAAATGTTGTCAAGATATAAGATGCAGAATTTCAAAAAGGGTCTGTTGTCGTACAGATATGGAATTCATTTATCAAAAGAACAATGTCCAAAGAAACCTCAAGAAGTTGAGGATATAAGTAACATTCCCTATGCTTCTGCTATTGGAAGCCAGATGTATGCAATGTTATGTACTAGACTTGACATTTGCTATTCAGTAGGGATGGTTAGTAGATATCAGTTCAATCCTGGATGTGATCATTGGACCGTCGTAGAATATTCTAAAATATCTTCGAAGAACAAAAGACTACATGCTCGTGTATGGTTCTAAGGATCTGATCCTTACTGGATACATGACTTTGATTTTCAATCTGATAAAGATGCTAGAAAGTCTACATCGGGATCAGTTTTCACTTTGAGTGGAGGAGCAGTAGTATGGAGAAGCATAAAACAATCTTGTATTGCCGACTCCACTATGGAATCTGAATATGTAGCAGCAAAGGAAGCAATATGGCTTAAAAAGTCCTTAACAAATTTGGAAGTTGTTCCAAATATGCATCTGTCAATCACCTTATACTATGGCAACAGTGGTGCAGTTGCAAATTCATGAGAACGTAGAAGTTATAAAAGAGGAAAGCACTTTGAAAGAAAGTACCATCTTATCAGGAAAATTGTACATTGAGAAGATGTTACATTAACAAAAATCTCCTCCGAGCAAAACATGACTAATCCGTTTACAAAAGCTCTCATGGCTAAAATGTTTGAGAGCCACCAACATGGTTTAGGTTTACATTGTTTGTAAACTAGGACTTGTGGGAGACTTATTAGGAATGTGCTCTAGTTTAATATATATAAACTGACTATTTCAATTATAATAACATAGGTAACTTGATCTTAAACCTAAGCTAACTATGAACTTCTGTTCATTCGGTAGTATCCTTAGATCTGCATAGGAGAGGACAACTCATCATCATTGGCCCAATAAGCCTTCCATTTTAGGGATAAGACCGAGTGGATAGCTAGGGACATTAGGGTGCAAGACGAAATTCACTCCTACCCACTTCTGGGATAGTAGATAGGTTGTTCCCTTAAGGACTGAATCCAAGTCTTGAACAAGAGGCCCTACCTTCTCATTGGCCCGAGAAAGATTCAGGTTTATAGGTTAGACCTTAAACCAATTGCCCAATACTGGATCAATGGGTCTTAAGGAGCAAGATGTAATCTCGAGGGTAAAACGGTATTTTGACCTAGCCAAGATTACGAACAACCTGTGAACGATCAACTTACCCATCATGGTTATATTAGGTGGAGAGAAATATATCTATAGTGAGGGGAGTGCAACTACGAGTCTTTATTGGAATGACTCATTAGTTAACGAATGTTGATTAAGCTTGGTCTAAAAGAGTTTAGCCAGTTAATCTCGAATCGTTGGAGCCCATGATCTATAGGTCCATTAGGTTCCCCCACTAGCTCATATGGATTCAACTTAGAACAATATGTTGGAATAACTCGAATTGTTCAAATTAGGTAAAGAGAGAGAAACCGACAAATATATATGATATAAGTCGGTAAATATAAACTTTAAGCTTGATGTTTAAATATAATTTAAATAATAAAAATATGAATATGGATTCATATTTAGAAGCTTGGAAAGTTTTGAAACGGTCAAAGTTGTAAAAGTCAACATGTTGACTTTTCACTTTGAAAAACAAAACTTTGATCGGATTTATATTCAAATATAATTTGAATTTTAGAAAAATGAATATAGATTCATACTCGGGAGGTTGAAATTAGTCAAGATGGATAAAATAGCAAAAAGTCAAAAAAGTTGACTTTTGACTAAGAAAAGTCAAAGTTTGACTAAGCAAAGTCAAAGTTTGAATTTGACTTAATTGGTCAATTGATCAAATTGCCCTTTGAATAATATATTTATTACTAAAGGTTAGTAGAAAATGTGGCAGCTTGTAATGAATTTATAGGCCGTAATTCCATTAATAGTTAATAGATTAATTAGGTGTTGAGATTTCATAAAAGTAAATTGCATGTATTTTGTATGTAATTTTCTATATAAACTTCCATTTACAGAATGAGAAGAGGACGATGAAAAGTTCATGAAAAATCTCTAAACGATACACCTTTCTCCTTCCATCTCTCTAAGATTCCCTTCATAAAAACGAGTCCCACAACTCAGTTCTTAGTCATGAGATTAGTAGGTCAACATAGTGGTTGTCCTTTGCTTGTGATCTTCATGCAAGAAGAAATCTTGGAACAAAGAAGAAGTTAAGAACTACAAAGGTAAGCTCGTCGTTTACCTTCTCTATTCTTCGTTTAGGTCTGTCGTTTAGTTGCAGCATGCTAATTTCTAAATCATTTAGATGCATATAGAGTAAAGCTTGGTCCTTATCTTCCGCTGCTACATGTTTCTCTGATGTTTTTGTTCCATCACCGGCATCGTCCCTCACCCATTTCCCCAAGGAATAGGTCGGGAAGTGAGCTCGTTGGAAGAAGAACTAAGATGCAATCCAAAACGGTTGAGAAGATGGCCAATGCTCTCCCAACGAGTGGCGAACGCTCGTCTGGAGTCAAAAACCATTGAGAATGCATTTCGACGAAGAAAACAGACTAAGCTCAAGGTCCTCTAGTGTTCATCCCAGGAGAATGCGAGCGAGAATGCCCCGGACTCAGTTTTTATAACGCGGGGTAAAAAGCGGTCCTCCAACGATTTCTTTATCCTGCATTGGTTATAAGTGCTTCGAACGAATGGCTCGTACTCCGAGGACTTCGATCTACACTCCTGGTACCGTCCCTCACCCGTTTCCTCAAGGAATAGGTCGAGAAGCGAGCTCGTTGAAAGGAAAACATCAAGAGACATGCTGCAGCGGAATAATAAGGATCATGCTTTGCTCTATATGCATCTAAACGATTTAGAAATTAACATGCATATGATATGTGATGGACCTAAACGAAGCATAAAAGGTAAACGATGAACTTACCTTTTATAGTTCTGAACTTCTTCTTCGATCCAAAGTTTCTTCTTTGCCTGATAATCACGAGCAAGGACAACCACTAAGTTGACCTACTAATCTCAGGACCAAGAACGAAGTTGTGGGACTCGGTTTGTGAAGTAAAATTTTAAGAGAAGGAAGAAGGTAGTGTATCGTTTAGGTAATTTTTTGAGAAAAGCATCATCCTCATCTCATTCTGTAATGAGAAGTTTACATATGAAATTTACATGCAAATTGCTTGCAAATTATTTTATATAATCTCAACACCTAATCAACTCTTTATGAAATTAGTGGCTTCTAATTCACAATAGGCTGCCACATTGCCCACTAACTTTTAGTTAATTAAGTAATTAGTCGAAGAGGTATTTTGGTCATTTGACCAATTAAGTCAAAGTCAAAATTTGACTTTTCTTAGTCAAAAGTCAATATTTAGACTTTTTACTATTTTACCCGTTTTGACTAATTCTAACCTCCCGAGTAAGAATCCGCATTCATTTTTCTAAAATTCAAATCATATTTGAATATAAATCCGATTAAAGTTCAAAGTTAAAAATCAACATGTTGACTTTTACAACTTTGACTATTTCGAAACTTTCCAAGCTTCTAAATATAAATCTATATTCATATTTATTTAAATCATATTTAAACACAAAGCTTAAAGTTTATATCTATCGACTTATATCTTATATATTTTTCGGTTTCTCTCTCTTTTCTTAATTCAAACAATTTGAGTTACTTCAACATATTGTTCTTAGTTGAATCCGTATGAGCTAGTAGGGGAACCTAATGGACCTATATATCATGGGGTCCAACGATTCGAGATTAATTGGCTAAACTGTTTTAGACCAAGCTTAATCAACATTCGTTAACTAAAGAGTCATTCCACTAAAGACTCTTAGTTGCACTCCTCTCACTATAGATATATTTCTATCCACCTGATATAACCATGATGAGTAAGTTGATCATTCACAGGTTGTTTGTAATTGGTTGGGTCAAAATACCGTTTTACCCCCGAGATTACATCTTCTCCTTAAGACCCACTGATCCACTATTGAACAATTGGTTTAAGGTCTAACCTATAAACCTGAATCCTTCTCGGGTCAATGAGAAGGTGGGGCCCCTTGTTCAAGACTTGGATTCAGTCCTTACAGGAATAACCTATCTACTATCCCAGAAGTGGGTAGGAGCAAATACCGTCTTGCACCTTATGTTCCTAGCTATCCACTCGGTCTTATCCCTGAAATGGGAGGCTTATTGGGCCAGCGATGATGAGCTGCCCTTACCTATGTAGATCTAAAGATACCACCGAATGAACAGAAGTTTATAGTTAGCTCAGGATTAAGATCAAGTTACCTAGGTCATCATAATTGAAATAGTCAATTTATAGTTTACGGTGTTATGACTAAAAGTGACTTATTTGGTGGTTTCAGTCTTATGTAAACTATTTACATAGGACGCCCCTACTCCCATGTCTCTACATGAACGATTTAGGATTCCATCCTTTGTACTAACTACGGAGTAGGCCGCATCCATAGAGTTTTTCCATAATAAGGCGCCCAACCTTATTCATACACTAGACTATTTGAGCTATTAACTTGAACTTAATCCATGTTTATGTCTCTACATAAAGTTCAAGTGTATTTGACAAATTCAGTAAAATAGCCTCGGGGCCTTAATTTATTGGTTTTAAGATTATAGCATTCAATAATAAATTTTATTTAATCAAATAACAAAGTACGTGTTTTAGGACACAAATTCCAACGAACTCTCACTTGGACTAAAACTCCAAGTAAGTTACAATTTTATAATGAGAGAAGAATATATATGAGTACAATAAACATATAGATAAACTAGGGCATAATCCCAATAAGTCTCCCACTTGTCCTAGTTTACAAACCGCGTAGACCTAAACCATGTAGGTGGCTCTCAAACACTTTAGTCGTGAGAGCTTTTGTAAACGGATTAGCCATGTTTTGCTTAAAGGAGATTTTTGTTACTGTAGCGTCTCCTCGATGTACGATTTTCCTGATAAGATGGTATTTTCGTTCAATGTGTTTTCCTCGTTTATGACTTCTAGATTCTCGTGAATTTGCAACTGCACCACTATTGTCACAATATAAGGTGATTGGCAGATGTATATTTGGAAAAACTTCCAAATCTGTTAAGAACTTTTTAAGCCATACTACTTCCTTTGCTGCTTCACAGGCAGCTACATATTCAGCTTCCATAGTGGAGTCGGCAATACTGGATTGTTTTATGCTTCTCCACACTAATACTCCTCCATTCAGAGTGAAAATTGATCCTGATGTAGACTTCCTAGCATCTTTATCAGTTTGAAAATCGGAGTCAGTGTATCCAATAAGGATCAGATCCTTAGAACCATACGTAAGCATGTAGTCTTTTGTTCTTCTAAGGTATTTCAGAATATTCTTAACGGCGGTCCAATGATCACGTCCAAGATTGGAATGATATCTACTAACTATCCCTACTGAATAGCAAATGTCAGGTCTAGTACATAACATTGCATACATCTAGCTTCCAATAGCAGAAGCATAGGGAATGTTACTCATATCCTCAACTTCTTGAGGTTTCTTTGGACATTTTTCTTTTGATAAATGAACTCCATATCTGCATGGCAGCAGACCCTTTTTGGAATTCTGCATTTTATATCTTAACAACATTTTGTCTATATAAGATGTTTGAGACATGGCTAGTGTTTTGTTCTTACGGTTCTGAACTATTTGGATACGAAGAACATATTGTGCATTTCCCAAATCTTTCATTTGGAATTGCGTAGCTAGCCATTTCTTAATATCAGCTAGATGACCTACATCATTCCCAAGGAGTAGAATGTCATCTACATACAGAACTAGGAATGCTACAGTAGAATTGATGATCCTTTTGTAAACACAAGGTTCATCAACATTTTGTTCAAAACCATAAGATTGGATCACATTATTAAATCTTATGTTCCAGGATCTAGATGCTTTAATCCATATATGGATTCTTGAAGCTTACAAACTTTTTGTTTTTTATCCTTTTGTATAAACCTCTCTAGTTGGACCATATAGATACTCTCCTCAAGATTTCCATTCAAAAATGTTGTCTTAACATCCATCTGCCAAATTTCATAATCATAAAAAAGTGGCGATTGATAAGAGTATTCGAATCGACTTTATCATGGCAACAGGAGAGAAAGTTTCTTCATAATCTATTCCCTCCTTTTGTGTATAACCTTTTGCCCTTAGTCGAGCTTTGAAAGTCTGTACTTTACTAGTTTGGTCTCATTTTCTCTTGTAGATCAATTTACAACCAATAGGTTTTACATCATTTGGTTGATCTACTAGAGTCCAGACAAAATTGGAATACATAGATTCCATTTCCAGGTCCATGGCTTTGATCCATTGGTCACAATCCACATCATTCATTGCCTGTTTATAGGTCAATGGATCCTCTATCCCATCATTAGGTATAATGATTTGAGTTTCACTTAAACCCAAATAGCGATCAGGCTATCGTACAACCCTCCCACTACGACGAGGCTCTTCCAACTCTTGAGAAGGATGTGTTTGACTAATATTCCTAGTTTTATCAACTACTTTAGTAGATGAACTAGGTCTATCTATAGTATTCTTGGAAATTTCTTCTAATACTAGTTTACTGCGAGTTTGATGATTTCTTATGTGGTCTTCCTCTAAGAACGTAGCATTTGTCGATACAAATATTTTATTTTCTTGAGAGTCATAAAATAAACCACCTTTTGATTCTTTTGGATAACCTACAAATAGGCATAATTTTGAACGACGTTCCAACTTTTTAGGGTTTTGCACCAACAAGTGTGCTGGACATCTCCAAATATTAATGTGACGTAAACTACCTTTACGCCCTTTCCATAGCTCATAAGGTGTTTCTGAAACACTTTTAGAGGGAATGTTGTTTAAAATATAGATAGTTGTTTCTAAAGCATATCCTCAAAAAGAAAATCTGGCAACCTCAAAACTCATCATAGAGCGAACCATGTCTAACAAAGTTCGGTTTCTTCTTTCTGGTACACCGTTCTGTTTAGGCGTACTAGGTGCAGAGAGTTGTGATTGGATTCCATGTTCTATCAAATAGTCTTGGAATCGCAAGTCCATATACTCTCCGCCTCGATATGATCAAAATGTCTTTATTGTTTTACCTATTTCATTTTGAACTTCAGTCTTATGTTCTTTGAACTTTTCAAAAGAATCAGACTTGTTCTGAATTAGGTAAACATGACCATACCTCGAATAATCATCAATAAAACTAATGAAATATTCGTATCCTCCCCGAACCTTGACATTCATTGGTCCACAAAGGTCCGAATGTACGAGCTCCAAAGGTGTTTTGGCTCTAAGACCTTTTCCAGTAAAAGATCTTTTGGTCATTTTTCCTTCAAGATAGAAATCGCAAAGAGGTAAAGAGTTATCTTCTAACTGACTTAGAAGTCCATTCTTAACCAATCTCCCAATCCTATTGAGATTTATGTGACCAAGTCTTAAGTGCCATAAGAAGACATTGGAAGAAACTTTTTGTCTTTTATTATGAGTTTCAACTGTTCTAAATATTTCAGTATTTAAGACAAAATTTACTCGTGTTGGTCTTAACTTATATAAGTTTTTTTCAAGTTTAGCAGAACAAATATGAATACCTTTTCGGAAAATGAATGCGTCATTAATTTCAAAAGATATTCTGTACATATGTTTAACATACAATAGATAGATATCAAATTTCTCTTCATTTGAGGTGCATATAAGACATTCTTGAGTATGATATATCTATCATTAAAAAACAACTTCGAATCTTCCACTGCTTTAGCTGAGACCATTTCTCCAGTTCCAACTTTGAGAGTGATCTCGCCCTAAGAAAGCGTTTTCCAAGAACTATTTTCCTGAAATGAAAAACAAATATGATTGGTGGCTCCTGAATCTTATATCCAAGTAGAATTTTCGATTTCCACCAAACATGTTTCAAGAACAAGTAAATCATATTTACCTTGTGCTTCTTTCTTTACTTTTTTCTGAGCAAGGTTTTTGGGCAGTTTCTCAACCAGTGCCCATTTCCACCACATGGTAACACTTACCTTTTTTCTGTAGTTTTTTTTCCTTGTTCTGTTTGGGAGTTTTCCCCTTTCCCTTCTTTTCTATTTAACGATTGGGTTTTGAAGGTCCAACTTTAGATTTAGAGGACGATCCTCTTTTGAATTTTCCTTTTGTAGTAGCAACATTTGCTTCTACTTCTTTTCCTTTACTTTGGTAAGATTTTGGAAACGCTGGAGCTCATTTAGAAGGATTGTCAGGTTAAACTCTATCTTGTTCAGGGACGCATTTGTTTGAAATGGTATGAAGCTCTTCAGAAGAGACTCTAAGATAAAGCTAACTAATTAGCCTCATCGATGGCACCACTATTTACCTCAGCAATATTGAAGTGCATCATCATGTCCAGGACATGTTCTCTAACAGAGGTGTCCTCCTTCATACACTTAGTATAAATGTATTTTATTACCTCGTGTCTTAGGGACCATCCTGGTTGTTCAAACATTCCTTTTAACGAATCCATACTCTCTTTAGCCGTGGCTAAGGATTCATGTTTCTTTGCTAAAACATCGGACATGCTAGCAAGGATGTAGACACAGGCTTTTTCATTTGCTTTTATCCATCAATCATATGCTTTCCGACTAGTTTGGTTTGCATTTGAGGTAGGGGTTTGAGGACATTCCTTAGTTAAGACAAATCTTAAATCATCAACCACTAGTATTGTGTTAAGATTTGATTTTCATGCCGCAAAGTTATCGCCGTTAAGTTTTTCAGAAGCTAACAATTGAATTATCGAGCTATTCATGGTGAAAAAACAAACATACTTTGTTTAGAAACTATAATCTAAATAAACCAATCTTTTTAGCAAAACTTTAAATAATATTCCCTTTATTATGTTTTGCAACTATAATTCAAAGGTTTAAAATAAACTCTACCGAGGGGTAGCCGATTACTCGTTTTTTGAATCAAGACAATATTGACCAAATGCTAACTCATAAATATCTCATATTTTCTTAGCATTTAGTTATCGTTTACTTCATTCAAGAATATACTAACTATTTTAGTAATTCTTGTAAGTGTAACTTCTATTTTCGGTCCTCAGAGATGAGAATCATTATGCTCCCAAAAGTGAAAAGAAAATATGAAAACTTATCTAAGAGACCCTATCCAAAATATGGAGTTCGCGGTGTTTCGAATCCTATAATACAGCCCTCTGAAGGGAACGTCGCTCCACGGCAGACAAGCAGGCCTACGGGAGACAAGGGAACGTCGCTCCACGGGAACGTCGCTCCACGGTGCGACCTAATGGAAGAGACCGTGGGATGTATTGTCATATATCCCTCACCCACTTACTATGAACTACTTCCCCCATTCACTTTGTTCATAGCTCATGCAAATACTCTCCGAATGGAGTCCGCTTCTATGCACGTCCTAAAGCCCATGCACGAATCTCACGGTGTGAACTCTTGGGGATGCTAGAGCTGAAAGTACGATATTTTTCTCCAGCTGAAGTGTTCTAAAAGGATTTTTAGGTAAATTATTCAGGATTTAATTTAGGCTAACTTAAACAAATCCTAAATCTTGGTAAAACATATAAGCATAACATTTATACTAGATTTAACCTACGATGGCTAGGTGATAAACCAATTTTATTAGAACCCTCACGCATGCTCATAAAATTAGATTAAGTAGGCTCAAGAACCGATTACGATTTCCAGGTAGGAGGTGTTCCGTAAACGGTCAACTTAAAAACCTCCACTCCTTAGTCATCTTACCTGACTTGTTGACAAGATCAAATCAGGTGAGCCTCTTGTAACCTAGTTTTACAAGATATCGACCTAAATCTAATTTTGGAGGATAAGGTATTAACCTAAGTGAGCATGCATTTTATCTTTATTTTAGATTTTAAAGTTTAATTTATTTTATAACAATTATAAAACTCTTAGACAAACCAATAATCATTCATCTAGAAGAACAACAAATTAATATGGTATTTCAATAAATGATTAATTTTGTTAAATCATATTTAATAAAATTAATTCAATTATTTTTGAAATCAATCATATTAATTTAAGTTTTGACAATTAATTAATCACATTAATTAATTTCCATATTTAATTTTCCAACATGCATGAACATGTTAATCTATAGTGGGATTTTAAAACTATATGTCATACAATATGCACATATAATTTTAGAAATAATTAAAACATACATCATATGCAAGATTAATTAAAAGGATCCTAAAATAGACTGGTTTTGGCTCTCTAAATTAAGTTAAAACTAAATTATTACAATAATAATTTGATGGAGTACATGAACCACTTTCGTGCACTTCGAACCGGCTAGAAAATCGCTTGATAAACCTTACACGATCACTGAGCAGGTATAAGCGATACACGTACCATACGCGATGCCGAGCGGATGATTGATCGTTTATAAGGTAAACGATCGTTTATAGATGTCAGCGATACGCGTAACATACGCAATCGCTTAGCATGTTAAACGATCGTTTAAGCGCTAGCGTTACGCGTACCTTACGCGATCGTCGAGCGGGTATCCGATCATTTAAGCGATAGCAATACACGTACCTTACGCGATCGCCTAGCGGGTAAACCATCAATTCTTATGTAGACGATACGCATACCATACGTGATCATTTAGCAAATAAACGATAGGGTCTTATTTAAACGATACGCGTACCATACATGATCGTTGAACTAATAAACGATGGAGTCTTCTTCAAACGATACGCGTACCATACGCGATCGTTTAGCTGGTTGGAGCGACATTCACTGGCACAAGCGATGTGCGGACCATACGCGATCGTTGAGCGGGTGAACGATGGGCTTGATACATCTTCTTCCAGGGTCTGAGCTTCAAAACAGCACCTTCAATCCTGAAAGAAATAATTTCAACCTAATTTCAACTCTAATAACTCCAATAAAATACAGACTCTTAAATTAAAGCCACCAAGAGGGCTAATTACAATAATAAATGCAAAAAAAAAAAAACTTAATTTAGAGGCAAATCCAAAACCAATCCATTTTAGTTCAACCATAACAATTTATCCTATAAATTGTAAGAACCCACCATATGCATATGAGTAAAACTATGCATGCTCTGATACCACATGAAAGGAAAACATCAAGAGGCATGTTGCAGCAGAATAATAAGGATCATGCTTTACTCTATATGCATCTGAACGATTTAGAAATTACCATGCATATGTTATGCGATAGACCTAAACGAAGAGCATAAAAGGTAAACGATGAACTTACCTTTTATAGTTCTGAACTTCTTCTTCGATCCAAAGTTTCTTCTTTGCCTGATAATCATGAGCAAGGACAACCACTAAGTTGACCTACTAATCTTAGGACCAAAAAACAGAGTTGTAGGACTCAGTTTGTGAAGTAAAATTTTAAGAGAAGGAAGGAGGTAGTGTATCATTTTGGTAATTTTTTGAGAAAAACATCATCCTTATCTCATTCTATAATGAGAAGTTTATATATATAATTTACATGCAAATTATTTCATATAATCTCAACACCTAATTAATCCATTAACTCTTTAATGAAATTAGTGTCTTCTAATTCACAATAGGCTGCCACATTGCCCACTAACTTTTAGTTAATTAAGTAATTAGTCAAAGGGGCATTTTGATGATTTGACCAATTAAGTCAAAGTCAAACTATGACTTTTCTTAGTCAAAAGTCAACTTTTAGACTTTTTACTATTTTACCTGTCTTGACTAATTCTAACCTTCCGAGTATGAATCCGCATTCCTTTTTCTAAAATTCAAATCATAATTGAATATAAATTCGGTCAAAGTTCATAGTTTAAAATCAACATGTTGACTTTTACAACTTTGATTGTTTCAAAACTTTCCAAGCTTCTAAATATGAATCTATGTTCATATTTATTTAAATCATATTTAAACAAAAAACCTAAAGTATATATCTATCGACTTATATCAAATATATTTGTCGGTTTCTCTCTCTTTTCTTAATTTGAACAATTTGAGTTACATCAACATATTGTTCTTAGTTGAATCCATATGAGCTAGTAGGCGAACCTAATGGACCTATAGAGCATGGGCTCTAATGATTCGAGATTAATTGGCTAAACTCTTTTAGACCAAGCTTAATCAACATTCGTTAACTAAAGAGTCATTCCACTAAAGACTCTTAGTTGCACTCCCCTCACTATAGATATATTTTCTGTCCACCTTTTATAACCATGATGAGTAAGTTGATCCTTCACAGGTTGTTCGTAATCTTGGCTGGGTCAAAATATAATTTTACCCTCGAGATTACATCTTGCTCCTTAAGACCCACTGGTTTAAGGTCCAACCTATAAACCTGAATCCTTCTCGGACCAATGAGAAGGTGGGGCCCCTTGTTCAAGACTTGGATTCAGTCCTTAAGAGAGCAACCTATCTACTATCCCAGAAGTGGGTAGGAGTGAATTTCGTCTTGCACCCTATGTCCAGCTATCCACTCGGTCTTATCCCTGAAATGGGAGACTTATTGGGCCAGCGATGATGAGCTGCCCACACCTATGCAGATCTAAGGATACGACCGAATGAACAGAAGTTCATAGTTAGCTCAGGATTAAGATCAAGTTATCTAGGCCATCATAATTGGAATAGTCAATTTATAGTTTACGGTGTTATAACTAAAAGTGACTTATTTGGTGGTTCCAGTCAAGTAAACTATTTACATAAAACGCCCCTACTTCCATGACTCTACATGAACGATTCAGAATTACATCGTTTGTACTAACTACGAAGAGGGCCGCATCCATAGTGTTTTTCCAGAATAAGGCGCCCAACCTTATTCATACACTAGACTATTTGGGCTATTAACTTGAACTTAATCCATGTTTATATCTCTACATAAAGTTCAAGTATATTTCACAAACTTAGTAAAATAGCCACGGGACCTTAATTTAATGGTTTTAAGATTATAGCATTCAATAATAAATTTTATTGAATCAAATAACAAAGTATGAGTTTTAGGACACAAATTCCAACACTCGTTGGAGGGAGAACTAAGGTGGAACCTGAAACTATCGAAAAGATGTCAATGCTGTCCCAACGAGTGGCACACGCTCGTCCGGTGTCAGAAACCAGTCAAAACGCATTTTGGGGAAGGAAACGGGCTAAGCTGAAGGACTTCTGGTGTTTGTTCCAAGAAAATGCAAACGAAATACCCCTGACTCAGTTTTTCTATGACACGGTAAAAAATGGTCTTTAACGGTTTCTTTGTCCTGCGTTGGTTGTAAGTGCTTCGAACGAGTGGCTCATACTCCAAGGACTCCGATCTATAATACTGGCATTGTCTCTCACCCGTTTCCCCAAGGAATAGGTCGGGAAGCGAGCTTGTTAGAGGGAGAACTAAGGTGCAACCCGAAACGATTGAAAAGATCGCCAATGCTCTCCCAACGAGTGGCGAACGCTCGTCCGATGTCAGAAACAAGTGAGAATGTGTGTTGGTGAAGGAAACGGGCTAAGCTCAAGGACTTCTAGTGTTCGTCCCAAGAAAATGCGAGCGGGAATTCCCTGGACTCAGTTTTTCTATCGGGGGGTAAAAAGCGGTTCTGCGGCGGTTTCTTTGTCCTGTGTTAGCCATAAGTACTTCGAACGAGTGGGTCGTACTCTGAGGACTCTAATCTACACTCTTAGCATCGTCCCTCACCCGTTTCCCAAGGAATAGGTCGAGAAGCGAGCTTGTTGGAGGGAGAACTAAGGTGCAACTCAAAACGATCGAAAATAAGGCCAATCCTCTCCCAACGTGTGACGAACGCTCGTCCGGTGCTAGAAACCAGTGAGAATGCATTTTGGGGAAGGAAACGGACTAAGCTCAAGTACTTCTAGTGTTCGTCCAAGAAAAATGTGAGCGAGAATGTCCCGAACTCAGTTTTTCTATTGCGGGTAAAATGCGGTCCTACTGCGGTTTATTTGTCCTCTGTTGGCCATAAGTGCTTCGAACAATTGGCTCATACTTCGAAGACTCCAATCTATACTCCTGGAATCGTCCCTCACCCGTTTCCTCGAGGAATAGGTCGAGAAGCGAGCTCCTTGGAGGGAGAACTAAGGTGCAACCCGAAACAATCGAAAAGATGGTCAATGCTCTCCCAACTTGTGGCGAACGCTCGTCCGGTCTCAGAAACCAATGAGAACACATTTCGGGAAACGGGCTAAGCTCAAGGACTTCATGTGTTCGTCTCAGGAAAAAGCGGTTCTGCGGTGGTTTCTTTGTCATGTGTTGGTCATAAGTGCTTCGAACGAGTGGCTCATACTCTGAGCACTCTGATCTGAATTCCTGGCAGCTTCCATCACGTGTTTCCCTGAGGAATAGGTCGGGAAGCGAGCTCATTGGAGGGAGAACTAAGGTGCAACCCGGAACGATCGAAAAGAAGCCCAATGCACTCAGAAACTTGTGGCGAACGCTCATTCGGTCTAAAAAACCCGTGAGAATGAATTTTGGAGAAGGAAACGGGCTAAGCTCATGGAATTCTGGTGTTCGTCTCAGGAAAATGTGAGCGAGAATGCCCCGGACTCAGTTTTTCTATCGCGGGGTAAAAAACGGTCCTACGGCGGTTTCTTTGTCCTGTGTTGGTCATCACTGCTTCGAATAGTGGCTCATACTCTAAGGACTATGATCTACACTTCTGGCTATGTCCCTCACCCATTTTTCGTAGGAATAGGTCGAGAAGTGAGGTCGTTGGAGGGAGAACTAAGGTGCAATCTGGAACGATCGAAAAGATGGCTAATGCTCTCCCAACGAGTGATGAATGCTCGTCTGGTGTCAGAAACAAGTGAGCACGCATGTTGGCAAAGGAAACGGGCTAACCTTAAGGACTTCTAGTGTTCGTCCCAGAAAATGCGAGCGAGAATGCCCCAGACTAAGTTTTTCTATCGCAGGGTATAAAGCGGTCCTACGGCGATTTCTTTGTGCTGTGTTGGTCGTAAGTGCTTCGAACAAGTGCCTCGTACTCTGAGGCCTCTGATCTACACTCCTGGCATCGTCCTTCACCCATTTCCCCGAGGAATAGGTCGGGAAGCGAGCTTATTGGATGGAGAACTAAGGTGCAACCCGGAACGATCGAAAATATGCCCAATGCTCTCCTAACTTGTGGCGAACGCTCGTCCGATCTCAGAAACCATAGATAACGCATTTCGGGGAAGGAAACGGGCTAAGCTCAAGGACTTATGGTGTTCGTCCCAAGAAAATGTGAGAGAGAATGCCCCGGACTAAATTTTTTATCGCGGGGTAAAAAGCGGTCCTGCGGCGGTTTCTTTGTCCTGTGATGGTTTCTTTGTCTTGTGTTGGTTATAAGTGCTTCAAACGAGTGGCTCGTACTTTGAGGACTCCTATCTACACTCTTGGCAGCTTTCCTCACCCGTTTACCCAAGGAATAGGTCGGGAAGTGAGCTCGTTGGAGGGAGAACTAAAGTGCAACCCGAAACGATATAAAAGATGGCTAATGCTCTCCCAATGAGTGGTGAACGCTTATCCTGTGTCAAAAATAAGTGAGAACGCATTTTGGGGAAGGAAACGGACTAAGCTGAAGGACTTCTAGCGTTCGTCCAAGAAAAATGCGAGCGAGAATGCCCCAGACTCAGTTTTTCTATCGTGGTGTAAAAAGCAGTCCTGCGGCGGCTTCTTTGTTCTATGTTACCCATGGACGAGAAAACTGAGTCTGGGGCATTCTTGCTCGTGTTTTCTTGGGACGAACACCAGAAGTCCTAAAGCTCAGCCCGTTTCCTTCATTGCAAGTGCATTTTTGGTGGTTTCTTAAACTGGACGAGAGTTTGCCACTCGTTGGAAGCATTGGCCATCTTTTGGACCGTTTTGGGTCGCACTTTAGTTCTCCATTCAATGAGCTCGCTTTCCGACCTATAACTTGGGAAAACGTGTCAGGGAGCATAACAGAAGTGTGGGTTGAAGTCTTGGGAGTACGTGTCGTGAAGATCGAAAGACTTATGACGAATGCGAAGCGAAGGAAAGAAACCGTCTGGGACCGCTTTTTATCGCAGGACGAGAAAACTGAGTCTGAGGCATTCTCGCTTGCGTGTTCTTGGGATGAACACCGGAAGTCCTTGAGCTGAACCCATTTCCTTCGCTGCAAGTGCATTTCCAGTGGTTTCTAACATCGGACGAGTGTTCACCACTCGTTGAAGCATTGGCCATCTTTTGGACCGTTTTGGTTTGCACCTTAGTTCTCCCTCCAACAAGCTTGCTTCCCGACCTATACCTTGGGAAAACGTGTTAGGGAGCATAACAGAAGTGTGGGTTGAAGTCTTGGGAGTACGTGCCGTGAAGATCGAAAGACTTATGACGAATGCAAAGCAAAGGGAAGAAACCGTCAGGGGACCACTTTTTACCGCAGGATGAGAAAACTAAGTTTGGGGCATTCTCACTCGGGTTTACTTGGGATGAACACTAGAAGTCCTCGAGCTTAGCCAGTTTCCTTCGCTGCAAGTGCTTTTTCAGTGGTTGTTGATAACGGACGAGCGTTCGACAGTCGTTGGAAGCATTGGCCATCTTTTAGACCGTTCTGGGTCACACATTAGTTCTCCCTCCAACGAGCTCGCTTCCTAATCTATACCTTGAGAAAATGTGTCAGGGAGCATGCCAGGAGTTTGGGTTGAAGTCCTCGAAGTACGAGTCCTGAAGATCGGAAGACTTATGACCAATACGAACCAAAGGGAAGAAATCGTCGGGGGACCGCTTTTTACCCCAGGACAAGAAAACTGAGTCTGATGCATTCTCGCTCGCGTTTTCTTGGGACGAACACCAGAAGTCTTTGAGCTGAGTTCATTTCCTTCGCAACAAGTGCATTTCCATTTGTTTCTGACATCAGACGAGCGTTCGCCACTCGTTGGAAGCATTGGCCATCTTTTGGACCGTTCTGGGTCTCACCTTATTTCTCCATCCAACGAGCTTGCTTCCCGACCTATACCTTAGGAAAACATGTTAGAGAGCATGCCAGGTGTGTGGGTTGAAGTTTTCGGAGTACGAGACTTGAAGATCGAAAGACTTTTGACCAATACGAGGTAAATTGAAGAAATCGTCAGGAGACCGCTTTTTACCCAAGGACGATAAAACTGAGTTCTTGGGACAAATATTGGAAGTCCTCAAGCTCAGACCATTTCCTTCGCTGCATGCACATTTCCAATGGTTTCTGACACCGGACGAGCATTCGCCACTTGTCGGAAACATTAGCCATCTTTTGGACCACTTAGGGTCGCACCTTAGTTCTCCCTCCAAGGAGCTCACTTCCCGACCGATACGTTGGTAAAACATATCAGGGAGCATGCCAGGAGTGTGGGTTTAAGTCCTCAGAGTACGAGCCCCGAAGATACGAAAAGATCGTCAGGGGACCGCTTTTTACCCTAGGACGAGAAAACTGAATCCGTGGCATTCTCGCTCGCGTTTACTTTGGACGATCACCAGATGTCCTCGAGCTCAACCCGTTTCCTTCACTATAAGTGCATTTCTAGCGGTTTCTGACATCGGACGAGCGTTCACCACTCGTTGGAAGAATTGGACATCTTTTGGACCGTTTTGGGTCACACCTAAGTTCTCCCTCCAACGAGCTCGCTTCCCGATCTATACCTTGGGAAAACGTGTGAAGGAGCATGCCAGGAGTGTGGGCTGATATCCTCGGAGTATGAGCCACGAAGATCGAAAGACTTATGACCAATACGTAGCAAAGGAAAGAAACCGTCGGGGGATAACTTTTTACCCCATGACGAGAAAACTGAGTTCGGGGCTTTCTCGCTCACATTTTCTTGGAACGAACACCTGAAGTTTTTTAGCTCAGCTCGTTTCCTTCGCTGCAAGTGCAATTCTGGTGGTTTCTGACACCGGACGAGCGTTCACCACTCATTGGAAACATTGGCCATCTTTTGGAATGTTTTCGTTCGCACCTTAGATCATGCTCCAACGAGCTCAGGACGAGAAAACTTAGTTCGGGGTATTCTCACTTGCGTTTTCTTAAGACGAACACTGGAGGTCCTTGAGCTCAGCCCGTTTCCTTTGCTTCAAGTGCATTTCCAGTAATTTCTAACACCGACGAGCGTTCGCCACTCGTTGGAAGCATTGGCCATCATGTTGAATGTTTTGGGTCACACCTTAGTTCTCCCTCCAACGAGCTTGCTTCCTGACCTATAACTTGGAAACACGTGTTAGGGAGCATGCCAGAAGTGTGGGTTGAAGTCGTTGGAGTACGAGCCCCGAAGATCGAAAGACTTATGACCAATACGAAGCAAAGAGAAGAAACCGTCGGAGACCGCTTTTTGCCCCAGGACAAGAAAACTTAGTTCGGGGTATTCTCACTTGCGTTTTCTTGAGACGAACACCGGAGGTCCTCGAGCTCAGCCTGTTTCCTTTGCTTCAAGTGCATTTTCAGTGGTTTCTAACACCGACAAGCGTTCGCCACTCGTTGGAAGCATTGGCCATCATGTTGAACGTTTTGGGTCGCACCTTAGTTCTCTCTCCAACGAGCTTGCTTTCCGACTTATACCTTGGAAACATGTGTTAGGGAGCATGCCAGAAGTTTGGGTGAAGTCGTCGGAGTACGAGCCCCGAAGATCGAACACCGAAGCAAAGGGAAGAAACTGTCGGCGGACCGCTTTTTACCCCAAGACGAGAAAACTGAGTTCAAGCCATTCTCGCTCGCGTTTTCTTGAGACGAACACCTGAAATCCTCAAGCTTAGCCCGTTTCCTTCGTTCAAGTGCATTTCTTGTGGTTTCTGACACCGGACGAGCATTCGCCACTCGTTGGAAGGATTGACCATCTTTTGGACCGTTTTGGTTTGCACCTCAGTTCTTCCTCCAACGAACTCGCTTCCCGACCTATACCTTGGGAAAACGTGTCAGGGAGCATACCAGAAGTGTGGGTTAAAGTACTCAGCATACGATCCCGGTGGATCGAAAGACTTATACCCGCTAGGCGATCGCGTAAGGTACGTGAAGTGATAGCGCTAAACGATCCTTTACTTCTTAAACAATCATTCATTCACTAAACGATCGCATAAGGTACACGTAACGCTAAGCGCTTAAAGGATCGTTTACATGCTAAGCAATTGCGTATGGTACATGTGTCACTAGCATCTACAAACGATCGTTCACCTTTGTAAATGATCGCTCATCTAAAACACTGCTACTCAACGATCGTGCAAAGATTTTCAAGTGATTATTGTACTTCATCAAATTATTATTGTAATAATTTAGTTTTAGGGTGTTTTAATTATTCTTGCATATGATGTATGTTTAATTATTTCTAAAAAATTATATGTGCATATTGTATGACATATAGTTTTGAAATCCCACCATAGGTTAACATGTTCATGCATGTTGAGAAATTAATATGGAAATTAATTAATATGATTAATTAATTGTTAAATTAATATGATTAATTTAAAAATAATTGTATTAATTTTATTAAATATGATTTAACAAAATTAATCAATTATTGAAATACCATATTAATTTGTTGTTGTTCTAGATGAATGATTATAGGTTTTATCTTAAAGTTTTATAATTGTTATAAAATGAATTAGACATTAAAATCTATAATAAAGATAAGGTGCATGCTCACTTAAGTTAATACCATATCTTCCAAAATTGGATTTAGGTCGATATCTTGTAAAATTAAGTTACAAGAGGCTCACCTGATTCGATCTTGTCAACAAGTTAGATAAGATGACTAAGGAGTGGAGGTTTTTAAGTTGACGGTTTATGGAACACCTCCTACCTGGAGATCGTAATCGGTTCTTGAGCCTAGTTAACCTAATTTTATGAGCATGCATGAGAGGTGTAAGGTAATAAAATTAGTTTATCAATTAGACATCATAGGTTAAGATCAGTATAAATGTTATGCTTGGATGTTTTACCTAGATTTAGGATTTGTTTAAGTTAGCCTAAATTAAATCCTGAATAATTTACCCAAAATTTTAGAACACTTCAGCTTGAGAAAAATATTGAACTTTTAACTCTAGCGTCCACAAGAGTTCACACCGTGAGGTTCATGCAGGGCTTTGGGCCGTGCATAGGAACAGACTCCATTCAGAGAGTGTTTGCATGAGCTATGAACAAGGTTAATGGAGGAAGTAGTTCATAGTAAGTGAGTGAGGGATCTATGACAATGCATGCCACGGTCTCTTCCATTGGGTTGTACCGTGAGATTCCTATAATGCACCTGCTTCTTTGCCTGGAGCGACGTGCCATTCGGAGGGTTGTATTATAGGATTCGGAACACAGTGAACTCCATATTTTGGATAGGGTCTCTTAGATAAGTTTTCATATTGTCTTTCCACTTTCGGGAGCATAATGATTCTCATCTCTGAGGACCGAAAATGGAGGGTCACACTTACAAGAATTACTAAAATAGTTAGTATATTCTTGACCGAAGTAAACGGTAACTAAATGCTAAGTAAATATAAGATATTTGTGAGTTAGCATTTGGTCAAGATTGTCTTGATTCAAAGGACGAGTAATCGGTTACCCCTCGGTAGAGGTTATTCTAAACCTTTGAAATTATCGTTGCAAAACATAATAAAAGGGTATATTATTAAAAGTTTTGCTAAAATATTGGTTTATTTTGATTATAGTTTCTAAATAAAGTATGTTTGTTTTTCAGCATGAATAGCTCGATAGTTCAATTATTAGCTTCCGAAAAACTTAACGACGATAACTATGCAGCATGGAAATCAAATCTTAACACAATACTAGTTGTTGATGATTTAAGATTTTTCTTAACTGAGGAATGTCCTCAAACCCCTGCCTCAAATACGAACCGAGCTAGGTTGGAAGCATATGATCGATGGATAAAAGCAAATGAGAAAGCCCGTGTCTACATCCTTGCTAGCATGTCAGATGTTTTAGCAAAAAAGCATGAATCCTTAGCCACGCCTAAAGAGATTATGGATTCTTTAAAAGGAATGTTTGGGCAACCAGAATGGTTCCTAAGACACGAGGCAATCAAATACATTTACACTAAGCGTATGAAGGAGGGGACCTTTGTTAGAGAACATGTCCCGGACATGATGATGCACTTCAATATTGCTGAAATAAATAGAGGTGCCATCGATGAGGCTAATCAAGTTAGCTTTATCTTAGAGTCTCTTCTGAAGAGCTTCATACCATTTCAAACGAATGCATCCCTGAATAAGATAGAGTTTAACCTGACAATCCTTCTGAATGAACTCCAACTTTTCCAAAATCTTACCAAAGGTAAAGGAAAAGAAGTAGAAGCAAATGTTGCTACTATAAAAGGAAAATTTAGAAAAGGATCGTTCTCTAAATCCAAAGTTGGACATTCAAAATCTAATAAGAAGATTGAGAAGAAGGAAAAGGGGAAGACTCCCAAGCAGAACAAGGGTAAGAAGACTGAGAAAAAGGTAAATGTTACCACTGTGGTGAAAATGGACACTGGCTGAGAAATTGCCCAAAATACCTTGCTTAGAAAAAATCAGAGAAAAACGCACAAGGTAAATATGATTTACTTGTTCTTGAAACATGTTTAGTGGACGAACACCGAGTTAGGCTCGAGTACTTCCGGTGTTCGTCTCAAGAAAACGGGAGAAAGAAAGCCCCGGACTCAGTTTTCTCGTCCTAAGGTAAAAAGTGATCCCCTGACGGTTTCTTTCTTTTTTCTTCATATTGGTCTTAACTCTTTCGATCTTCGAGGCTCGTACTTCAAGGAATTCAACCCACACTCCTGGCATGCTTCTTGACATGTTTTGCCAAGGTATAGGTCGGGACGCGAGCTCGTTGCAAAGAGAACTAAGATGCGATCCAAAACGTTCTAAAAGATGGCCAATGCTTCGAACGAGGGGTGAACGCTCGTACGGTGTCAGAAACCACTGGAAATCCACTTGCAACGAAAGAAACAGGCTCAGCTCGAGGACTTTCGATGTTCGTCACAAGATAACGCAAGTGAGAATACTGCGGCCTTAGTTTTCTCGTGTTGGGGTAATAAGCAATCCCTCGACGGTTTCTTCCCTTTGCTTCGTGTTGGTCAGAAGTGTTTCGATCTTCGAGGCTCGTACTCCAAGAACTTCAACCCACACTCCTGGCATGCTCCCTAACACGTTTTCCCAAGGTATAGGTCGGGAAGCGAGCTTGTTGGAGGGAGAATTAAGGTACGACCCAAAACGGTCTAAAAGATGGCCAATGCTTCAAACGAGTGGCGAACGCTCGTCCAGTGTCAGAAATAACTGGAAGTGAACTTGCAGCAAAAGAAACAGGCTCAGCTCGAGGAATTCCGGTGTTCGTCCCAAGAAAATGGACTCAGTTTTCTCGTCCTGGAGCAAAACGTGGTCCCAAACGGTTTCTTCCCTTTACTTCTTATTAGTCATAAGTCTCTTGATCTTCGGGGCTCATACTCCGAGGACTTCAACCCACACTCTTGGCATGCTACCTGACATGTTTTCCCAAGGTATAGGTCGGGAAGCGAGCTCGTTGGAGGGAGAACTAAGGTGCGACCCCAAATGGTACAAAAGATGGCCAATGCTTCAAACGAGTGGCGAACTCTCGTCCGGTGTAAGAAATAACTGGAAGCGAACGTGCAGCGAAAGAAATAGGCTCGGCTCGAGAACTTCCAATGTTTGTCCCAAGAAAACGCTAGCAAGAATGCCCCAGACTCAGTTTCCTCGTCCTGGGTAAAAAGCGGTCCCCCGACGGTTTCTTGCCTTTTAGTCGTGTTGGTCATATGTTTTTCGATCTTTGAGGATCATACTTCAAGGACTTTAACCCACACTCCTGGCATGCTCCCTGACACGTTTTCCCAAGGTATAGGTCGGGAAGCAAGCTCATTGGAGGGAGAACTAAAGTGTAACCGAAAACGGTCCAACAGATGGCCAATGCTTCCAACGAGTGGTGAACACTCGTCTGGTTTCAAAAACAATTGGAAATACACTTGCAGCGAAGGAAACGGGCTGAGCTTGATGACTTTCAGATTTCGTCCAATGACAACATGAGTGAGAATTCCCCGACCTCAGTTTTCTCATCGTGGGTAAGAAGCAATCCCCCCACAGTTTCTTCCCTTTGCTTCGTGTTGGCCATAAGTCTTTCGATCTTCAGGGCTCGTACTCCAAGGACTTCAGCCCACGTGCCTGTATGCTCCCTGACATGTTTTCCTAAGGTATAGGTAGGAAAGCGAGCTCGTTAGAGGGAGAACTAAGGTACGACCCAAAATGGTCCAAAAGATGGCCAATGCTTCCAACAAGTGGCGAACGCTCGTCCGGTGTCAGAAACCACTGGAAATGCACTTGCAGTGAAGGAAACATGCTGAGCTCAAGGACTTTCGGTAATCTTCCCAAGAAAACGGGCGCGAGAAAGCCCCAGATTCAGTTTTCTCATGCTGGGGTAAAAAGCGGTCACCCAACGGTTTCTTCCCTTTTTCTTCGTATTATTTGTCTTTTGATGTTCGGGGCTCCTAACCCGACGAATTCAACGCACACTCCTGACATGCTCTCTCACACGTTGTCCTATGGTATAGGTCGTGAAGCCAGCTCGTTGGAGGAAGAACTATGGTGCGACCCTAAACGATCCAAAAGTTGGCTAATGCTTCAAACGAGTGGCGGACGCTCGTCCGATGTCAGAAACCACTGGAAATGCACTTGTAACGAAAGAAACAAGCTGATGTCGAGGACTTCTGGTGTTCGTCCCAGGAAAACGCAAGCGAGAATACCCCACACTTAGTTTTCTTGTCATGGGGTAATAAGCGATCCCCTGATGGTTTCTTCCCTTTGCTTCATATTGGTCAGAAGTGTTTCGATCTTTGGGATTCGTACTCCAAGGACTTCAACCCACACTCCTGGCATGCTCCCTGACACATTTTCCCAAGGTATAGGTCAGGAAGTGAGCTCGTTGGAGGGAGAACTAACGTGCGACCCAAAACGGTCCAAAAGATGGCCAATGCTTTCGACGAGTGGCGAACGCTCGTTCGGTGTCAGAAACCATTGGAAATGCATTTGCAGCGAAGGAAAGGGGCTGAGCTAGAGGGCTTCCGGTGTTTGTCCCAAGAAAATGCGAGCGACAAGTCTCCCGACTCAGTTTTCTTGTTCGGGTGTAGAAAGCGATCGCCCGACGGTTTCTTCCCTTTGCTTCATGTTGGCCATAAGCCTTTCGATCTTCGTAGCTCATACTCCGAGGATTTCAATCCACACTCATGGCATGCTCCCTGACATGTTTTCCCAAGGTATAGGTCGGGAAGCGAGCACGTTGGAGGGAGAACTAAGGTACGACCCAAAAATGTCCAAAAGTTGGCAATGCTTCCAACGAGTGGTGAACGCTTGTCCGGTGTCAGAAACCACTGGAAATGCACTTGTAGCATAGGAAACGGGCTGATGTCAAGGAATATCGGTGTTCTTCCCAAGAAAATGTAAGAGAGAATACCACGAACTTAGTTTCCTCGTGTTAGGGTAATAAGCGATCCTCCGATGGTTTCTTCCCTTTACTTCGTGTTGGTCAGAAGTGTTCCGATCTTCGAGGGTCGTACTCCGAGGACTTCAACCCACACTCCTGGCATGCTCCCTGACAAGTTTTCCCAAGGTATAGGTTGGGAAGCGAGCTCGTTGGAGGGAGAAATAAGATGCGACCCAAAACGGTCCAAAAGATGGCCAATGCTTCAAACGAGTGTTGAACGCTCGTCTGGTGTCAGAAACCACTGGAAATACACTTGTAGCAAAGGAAACAGGATGGACTCGAGGACTTCCAGTGTTCATCCCAAGAAAACGCAAGCTCGAATGCCCCGGACTCAGTTTTCTCATCTTGGGGCAAAAAGCGATCCCCGACCATTTCTTCCCTTTGCTGCGTAGTGGTCATAAGTCTCTCGATCTTTGGGGCTCGTACTCTGAGGACTTCAACCCACTCTCCTCGCATGCTCTTTGACACGTTTTCTCAAGGTATACGTCGGGAAGCGAGATCGTGGGAGGGAGAACTGAGGTACGACCCAAAACAGTCCAAAAGATGGCCAATGCTTCCAAAGAGTGGCGAACGCTCGTCTGGTGTCAGAAACCACTGGAAATGCACTAGCAGCAAAAGAAACGGGTTGAGCTCGAGGACTTCTAGTGTTCATCCCAAGAAAACGCAAACGAGAATGCCCCGAACTCAGTTTTCTTGTCTTGGTGCCAAAAGCGGTACTTCGACGATTTCTTCCCTTTGCTTCGTATTAGTCATAAGTCTCTCCATCTTTGAGGCTCGTACTCCGAGGAGTTCAACCCACACTCCTGGCATGCTCCCTAACACATTTTCCCAAGGTATAGGTCGGGAAGCGAGCTCGTTGGAGGGAGAATTGTGGTGCGATCCAAAACGATACAAAAGATGGCCAATGCTTCCAACGAGTGGCGAACGCTCGTCCGGTGTCAGAAACCACTGAGAATGCACTTGCAGCAAAGAAATCGGGCTGAGCTCATGGACTTCGGGTGTTTGTCCCAAGAAAACATGAGCGACAATGCCTCGTACTCAGTTTTCTCGTCCTGGGGCAAAAAGCAGTCCCCCTACGTTTTTTTTCCCTTTGCTTCGTATTGGTCATAAGTCTCTCGATCTTTAGGGCTCATACTCCGAGACTTCGACCCACTTTCTTTGCATGCTCACTGATAGGTTTTCCCAAGGTATAGGTTGAGAAGCGAGCTTGTTGGAGGGAGAACTGAGGTGCCACCCAAAACGGTCTAAAAGATAACCAATGCTTCCAACGAGTGGCGAACGCTCGTCCGGTGTCAGAAACCACTGAAAATGCACTTGAGGCAAAGGAGACGAGCTGAGCTCTAGGACTTCTTTTGTTCGTCCCAAGAAAACACGAGCGAGAATGCCCTAGACTCAGTTTTGTCGTCTTGGGCAAAAAGAGGTCACCTGACGGTTTCTTCCCTTTACTTTGTATTGGTCATAAGTCTCTCGATCTTTAATGCTCATACTCCGAGGACTTCAACCCACACTCCTTGCATGCACCATGACACGTTTTTCCAAGGTAGAGGTCGGGAAGCAAGCTCGTTGGAGGGAGAACTGAGGTGCGACCCAAAACAGTCTAAAAGAAGACCAATGCTTCCAACGGGTGGCAAACGATCGTCCGGTGTCAAAAACAACTGAAAATGCACTTGCAGCGAAGGAAACGGGATGAGCTCAAAGACTTCTGGTGTTCGTCCCAAGAAAACACGAGCGAGAATGCCCCAGACTCAGTTTTCTCGTCCTGGGGCAAAAAGCGGTCCTCCGGCGGTTTCTTCCCTTTGCTTCGTATTGGTCATAAGTCTCTCGATCTTTAGAGATCGTACTCCGAGGACTTCGACCCATACTCCTTGCATGCTCCTTGACACATTTTCCAAGGGTGTAGGTCGAGAAGCGAGCTCGTTGGAGGTAGAACTAAGGTGCGACCCAAAACGGTCTAAAAGAAGACCAATGCTTCCAACGGCTGGCAAACACTCGTCTAGTGTCAGAAACCACTGAAAGGTCACTTGCAACGAAGGAAACGAGCTAGGCTTGAGGGCTTCCGATGTTCGTCCGAAGAAAACACAAGCGATAATGCCCCGGACTCAATTTTCTCGTCCTGGGGAAAAAAGTGGTCCCCAACGGTTTCTTCCCTTTGCTTCGTATTGGTCATAAGTCTTTGACCATCAGGGCTCGTGCTCCAAGGATTTCAACCCAGATTCCTTGCATGCACCCTGACACGTTTTTACAAGGTATAGGTCGGGAAGCGAGCTCGTTGGAGGGAGAACTGAGGTGCGATCGAAAACGGTCTAAAAGAAGACCAATGCTTAGAACGAGTGGCAAACGCTCGTCTGGTGTCAGAAACAACTGGAAATGCACTTGTAGTGAAAGAAATGGGCTGAACTCGAGGACTTCCGGTGTTCGTCCCAAGAAAACACGAGCGAGAATGTCCCAGACTCAGTTTTCTCGTCTTGGGGCAAAAAGTGGTCTCCGACGGTTTCTTCCCTTTGCTTCGTATTGGTCATAAGTTTCTTGATCTTCGGGGCTCGTACTCCGATAACTTCAACCCACACTCCCGGCATGCTCCCTGACACGTTTTCCCAAGGTATAGGTCGGGAAGCGAGCTCGTTGGAGGGAGAAAAGAGGTGCGACAAAATACGGTCCCAAAGATGGCCAATGCTTCCAACGGGTGGCGAACGCTCGTCTGGTGTTAGAAACCACTGGAAATGCACTATTTGTGAGGGAAACGGGCAAAGCTCGAGGACCTTCAGTGTTCGCCCCAAGAAAACACGAGGGAGAATGCCCCGGACTCAGTTTTCTCGTTCTGGGGCAAAAAACGGTCCCCTGATGGTTTCGTCCCTTTGCTTTGTATTGGTTATAAGTCTCTCAATATTCAGTGCTCGTACTCCGATGACTTTAACCCACACTCCTGGCATGCTCCCTGATACGTTTTCCCAAGGTATTGGTCGGGAAGCGAGCTCGTTGGACGGAGAACTGAGATGAGACCCACAATGGTCCAAAAGATGGCCAATGCTTCCAACGAGTGACGAACGCTTGTCCGGTGTCAGAAACCACTGGAAATACACTTGCAGCGAAGGAAACGGGCTGAGCTCGAGGACTTCTGGTGTTCGTCTCAAGAAAACGCGAGCGAGAATGCCCCAGACTCTTGTTTCTCATCCTGGGGCAAAAAGCAGGCCCCCGATGGTTTCTTCCCTTTGCTTCGTATTGGTCATAAGTCTCTCGATCTTTGGAGCTCGTACTCCGAGGAATTCAACCCACACTTCTGGCATGCTCCTTGTCATGTTTTTCCCACACTCCTGGCATGCTCCTTGTCATGTTTTCATAAGGTATAAGTCGGGAAGCGAGCTTGTTGGAGAACTGTGGTGTGATAAGCAAGGACTGAGGTAAAGTTTAAAAGTTTTCGGGCGAGTGAGTCTGACGCGCGTCTCTTTACAAGCCCAATTCGGCGACCTTGAGTAAGGCGGTAGAAAGTGGTTCGGCGGTGTTTGTCCGGCGATTTTCCTATCTCCAATCACTGGGTAACGTTGGGTTTCTTTGATTTCAATTTATTTATCGATTGGGTATTTTTTCGGGGACATCTTCATAGCTTTTTTGGTTCGGCTGATGGGTGGAAGATTGGTTGTTTTACTGGAATTTTTGTGCCATTTGGTCCGTTTTTTCCTGAAATTTCCATCTGCATTGGTGTCGGTCTGATCAGAATAGTTTACTGAAGTTCTAAAGACATCGTACATTCAGATCGGCCCTATTCGACCTTCATATTCATTTTTCAAGTAATGAGATCTGAAAAGGACGATTCCAGTTTTGGATGCAGCTGAGATGATTTTGCGAATCTCTACAAAGCACGGTGAGACGAAGTCAGTTCACGACGGATTGTTGGTTAGAGAAGCTTCGAAGGCACGAAAATGTACGTTGGTCGGATTACAAAAAATCCACGAGGCGGCAGCATGGGAGAGGAAGACGATTGACCTAGGATCGGTCTGGCCCTCTATCAACCGGTCGACTCAAGAATTTTGGTCGGTGGCATTCGGTCACGGGTTGATGGGTCTGAGTTTGGTGGGCAGAATGAAAGTGGGCCTAATCTCAATGGGCCTTGTGAAAATTTAAGTGATTCTGTTGGGCCGAGAGAGTCGACTATTAAATTAAATCAGGTTGGACAATCATCTGTTGCCAGTCATTGGGCCTGAACAAATTAAAATTTTTGGAGGAAATCTTATGCCGGCGAGTGATGTTCTTGCATCTTCAGGCAGCCCACAGAAATTTGCTTCTGAGAATAATATCTCCTTTGGATCCATTTTGAAAACACAAAGTGAAAATGCTCCTAAGGAAATTGCTACCGAGAATGGTCTTAAAAATAATGGTACTAAATCGACATGGGCTTCACTTTTTGGGACGTCCAGTGAAGGATCTCTTCCTTATACTCCGCCTAAAGCAATTGGGGATAAAGTTGTTGTCGTTCCTCCAGAAGAGGTTATTGCTCAAGGAATTCAGGTGTGGGGAAATTCCTTAGTAGGACAATTAATAGATGCAAAAATGCCTTATACTGTCATATATCGGTTTATTGAGAAAATTTGGGGGAAAATTGAAATACCCATGATTACTATATTGGAAAATGATCTCATTTGTATTCAATTTGAACGGGCAAAATCAGTGGGGTAGATTCTGTCGCGCAGACTTTAGCACCTAGGCAGCAAACCTATGCTACTTAGGAAATGGACTCCAGGTATTGTTCCTGAATCTTTTGGTTTTACTTCAGTTCCTGTTTGGATTAAATTAGGGAGAATACCCATGGAGTTGTGGACAGAAGCGGGGTTGGCAGTTGTTGCTAGTGCTGTGGGTAAACCCATAACGTTAAATTTGGCCATTAAGGAGCGGCGTAGGCTTTCCTATGCTCGTATTTGTGTTGAATTAGATGTAGACTCTCATATGCCTGCTAAAATTACTGTTAGTCTACAGAGGAGTGGATTTTATTGTTTCGATAAATTATGAGTGGAAACCACGAAAGTGTGTAATTTTTGTTGTGCCTTTGGGCATTCTGGTGGCAAGTGTCCTAGAAGTGTGGAGAGTAAAGTCCTACAGGAGGAGGTTGTGAGCAAGATTATTCCTGGTAAAGGGGATGGATTAGACAGTGAGCCATGTGGGGAAGTTGTTCTAGAATCATTCAAACAGTTGGAAGAAGGTGAAATTAGGAGTTCTCCAAATAGACATAGTAGTCAAGTGGAGAAGGAGGTGGGTAAACTAGATGAGTTCACCCTTGTTACTCGCAAGAAGAGGGAGTTAGTCTCTGTTAGAGATCGTGGTAAAAGCTTGGAGGTGACTATGCCAAACTCTTTTGGTAGTCTTTTGGAGGTGGGTGACATTAACAAATGGGCATTAACTATAATAGAGGGCTCACCGCCACCCTTATAGTTGGATGAAGGTGCTGGTGTTCTAAGTGGTGTTAGTTCAGAGAATGGTCCTAAAGGACTACATATGCTCAATAATTATCATGATTAGTTGGTGCACTTGGAATGTACGTGGTCTAAACCACCAGGTGAAGTGTAAGGCAGTTTTTTATTTTTCTGGGGTCATCCTCTATGGGGTTCTGTTGCCTCTTAGAGACTAGAGTTCACGAACGTAATTTTGAATCCGTTTCTAGAAGGTTTGGTAATTCTTTGGATTATTCTTGTAGTTACAGTAACAGTGGTGTTGGTCGGATTTGGGTGATGTGGAAGAAGAATCGCTTTTCTTTCTCTACTCGTGAGATGGATGAGCAGTTTGTTACAGGTACGTTAACAGATCTGTTGTCTGGTGTTTGTATGGAGGTGTTCTGTGTTTATGCCTCTAATAGTAATATTGAGAGACGTTTATTATGGCATTGGTTAGTTGAGATTACTTCTGGTTGGTCGAGCCCAGGGGTTGTCATGGGAGATTTTAATGCTATTAGAGGGCATTCTGAAGCATTTGGGGGATCTCCTATTCAAGTTGAGATGGAGGATTTTGATCTGGCTATACGCGATGTTGATTTAGTAGAGCCTTCGGTGCAGGGTAACTGGTTCACTTGGACTAGTAAGGTTCATGAGTCAGGGGTGTTGCGCCGCCTGGATCGTATTTTAGTGAATGATGAATGGCTATCTGCATGGCCTACTTTGTTGGTTAATGTGCTACCATGAGGTATTTCTGATCATTCTCCTATTTTATTCTATCATAGCTTTCAGCAGAATAGAAGAGTGGTGTCATTTCAGTTTTTCAATCATTGGATGGAGGATCCTTCATTTATTGAGGTGGTTTCTAGGTTGTGGGGTCGCCATGAGGGTGTCTCACCGCTAGCGAGCCTCATGAGAAATCTTCAACGTCTCAAACCTACCCTCTGTAGGCAAATCTCTGTCACGGGGTTAGATATGAAGCTAACCCAACGTGCGGCACTTGGCTAGAAAATACGCCCACGTTAGCCAAGTAAGCCATTTAGGACATTAGTGTATCCAACACTAACGATGAAACTGCAGCGGAAGTTGTTTAAATATGCTCATTGTTTGATGGGCAAGAGAGTTTTGGAATTATTCTCTTTTATTCCAATGCCCATCTTGAATAGCAAATCTGCCCTCCTCAAAGGGATGACACACTTCCACCCACGCCACCTTAACACCCCCTCTACCTTCCTCCTTACCCCTCCAAAGATAAGACCTCAATATCTTCTCCACCTCATTATGCACATACGCAGGAAGAACAAACACACTAGCCGAGTAGACTTGAATACTGCGGAGCACAGAACGAACAAGCTGCAATCTACCAGCAAAAGATAGAACTCGAGCAGTCCAAGACGAATCCGGCTAGTGATACGCTGAACAAGCGGAACACAATCATTAGCACGTAACCGACCAGTAAGTAAGGGAAGCCCAAGATAGCGAACAGGGAGATTTCCAAGGACAAAACCCATACTAGCAGCCAAATGAGAAGCCGCCTCATTACTAACCCCCGCAACAAAAATAGAGCTTTTTCTAAGATTTGCAAACAAACCCAAAAGCTCATCAAACTTCTAAAGACACTCCCGAATAAAACTTAGAGATGGTTCATCAGCAGCATAAAAAATCATAATGTCATCGGCAAAGGTAAAGTGAGTTAATTTAACCTTTTCACAATGTTGATGAAATTGGAAACTCTAGGGAAGCTTGTTCAGCATACGAGA
This sequence comes from Cucumis melo, assembly GCF_025177605.1. Classification (NCBI taxonomy): domain Eukaryota; kingdom Viridiplantae; phylum Streptophyta; class Magnoliopsida; order Cucurbitales; family Cucurbitaceae; genus Cucumis; species Cucumis melo. The sequence continues at coordinate 23,693,488 of NC_066860.1, read as the reverse complement.
AAGAACTTCCATCACCATAACAAAAAGAAATGGAGATAAAGGATCACCCTACTTTACACCTTTCCTGCCATGGAAAACCCCCTTCAAAGAGCCATTAATCATAATGGAGAACATAGGGGAAGTAACACAGGCCCTAATCCAACTCACAAACTTCGAAGGAGTTCCAATAGCAATCAACAATCCAAACAGAAAATCCCAATTAACAAAGTCATAAGCTTTTTGAAGATCAACTTTCACAGTACATCGAGGTTTACTAAAATTAAGATGATAACCCCTGACCAGTTCCTAACAAAGCAGAATGTTATCAATAATACTCCTCCCAGGGTAAAAGCAGACTGATTACTACTGATAAAAGAAGGAAGCCACACACAAAGCCTATCAGCCAAAATCTTAGAAATGCATTTGTATATCACATTACAACAAGAAATAGGTTAAAATTCGTCCATACGTTCAGCCCCACGACGCTTAGGGATGAGGGTAATAGCAGTAGCATTAATTCCTAGAGGAAGATAACAAGTCTCCAAGAAATGCAAAACAACATCACAAAAATCTTCCCCAACCACAGACCAGACACCTTTGAATAATCCAACAGAGAATCTATCAGGACCAGGAGCCTTACCACTATCCATAGAGAATAAGACCCTCCTAACTTCCTCACGGCTAATAGGTACCTATAACGCCTGACAACACTCCTCAGACCACCTAAACTACACAATGTCATCAATTACGGAGGACAACTCTTTATAGAAATTCTCCTGGGACTCAAACTTTTACGAAAATAATTAACTGCGAGCTGAACCACCCCATCATGAGAAGAAACCCTGGAGCCATCCGAATCGACTAAAGAAAGCAGAGAATTACAACTCATACGAGAACGAACAGACCGATGGAAGAAGGTCGTATTCTGATCACCAAGTTGTAACCATCGAATCCTGGACTTCTGACGAAGAGAGGCTTCCTCCAATCTAACTGCTGTCCAGAAGGCCTCAGTAGCAAGGCCTACTTGGCGACTCAAGACATCCAACATAGGATTACATTCTACCTCTCTCTGAGCCGTATCCATGGCCTCTTTTGTATTGCGCACCTCCTCACTTAGGCTTTGGATGTGCCAACGTCCATGCCAAACACCAAGGCAACCTTGCCTCATCTTTTGCAAATGGCAATACCCTGGCAAAGGATAAACCATTATAACCATTGTATTTGAGCATTCTTGGAATAAAAGAGAATAATTCCAAGGAAATGCTAAGCCTAGCTCTCTCTCCCAAGAAAACGTGAGCGAGAATGCCCCGGACTCAATTTTCTCATCCTGGGGCAAAAAGCGGTCCCCCGACGGTTTCTACCATTTGCTCCTTATCGGTCATAAGTCTTTCGATCTTCGGGGCTCGTGCTCCGAGGACTTCAACCCATACTCCTGGCATGCTCCCTGACAAGTTTTCCGGAGGTATAGGTCGGGAAGCGAGCTCGTTGCAGGTAGAACTGTGGTGCGACCCAAAACGGTCCAAAAGATGGCCAATGCTTCCAACGAGTGGCGAACGCTCGTCCGGTGTCAGAACCCACTGGAAATGCACTTGTAGCGAAGAAAACGGGCTGAGCTCGAGGACTTCCGGTGCTCGTCCCAAGAAAACGCGAGCGAGAATGCCCCGGACTCAGTTTTCTCGTCCTGGGGCAAAAAGCGGTCCCCCGACGGTTTCTTCCCTTTGCTCCGTATTGGTCATAAGTCTTTCGATCTTCATGGCTCATGCTCCGAGGATTTCAACCCACACTCCTGGCATGCTCGCTGACACGTTTTCCGGAGGTATAGGCCGGGAAGCGAGCTCGTTGAAGGGAGAACTGTGGTGCGACCAAAAACGGTCCAAAAGATGGCCAATGCTTCCAACGAGTGGCGAACGCTCGTCCGGTGTCAGAAACCACTGGAAATGCACTTGCAGCGAAGGAAACGGGCTGAGCTCGAGGACTTCCGGTGTTCGTCCCAGGAAAACGCGAGCGAGAATGCCCCGGACTCAGTTTTCTCGTCCTGGGGCAAAAAGCGGTCCCCCGACGGTTTCTTCCCTTTGCTCCGTATTGGTCATAACTCTTTCGATCTTAGGGGCTCGTGCTCCGAGGACTTCAACCCACACTCCTGGCATGCTCCCTGACACGTTTTCCGGAGGTATAGGCCGGGAAGCGAGCTCGTTGGAGGGAGAACTGTGGTGCGACCAAAAACGGTCCAAAAGATGGCCAATGCTTCCAACGAGTGGCGAACGCTCGTCCGGTGTCAGAAACCACTGGAAATGCACTTGCAGCGAAGGAAACGGGCTGAGCTCGAGGACTTCCGGTGCTCGTCCCAAGAAAACGCGAGCGAGAATGCCCCGGACTCAGTTTTCTCGTCTTGGGGCAAAAAGCGGTCCCTCGACGGTTTCTTCCCTTTGCTCCGTATTGGTCATAAGTCTTTTGATCTTCGGGGCTCGTGCTCCGAGGACTCCAACCCACACTCCTGGCATGCTCCCTGACACGTTTTACGGAGGTATAGGCCGGGAAGCGAGCTCGTTGGAGGGAGAACTGTGGTGCGACCCAAAACGGTCCAAAAGATGGCCAATGCTTCCAACGAGTGGCGAACGCTCGTCCGGTGTCAGAAACCACAGGAAATGCACTTGCAGCGAAGGAAACGGGCTGAGGTCGAGGACTTCCGGTGCTCGTCCCAAGAAAACGCGAGCGAGAATGCCCCGGACTCAGTTTTCTCGTCCTGGGGCAAAAAGCGGTCCCCCGACGGTTTCTTCCCTTTGCTCCGTATTGGTCATAAGTCTTTCGATCTTCGGGGCTCGTTCTCCGAGGACTTCAACCCACACTCCTGGCATGCTCCCTTACTCGTTTTCCGGAGGTATAGGCCGGAAAGCGAGCTCGTTGAAGGGAGAACTGTGGTGCGACCCAAAACGGTCCAAAAGATGGCCAATGCTTCCAACGAGTGGCGAACGCTCGTCCGGTGTCAGAAACCACTGGAAATGCACTTGCAGCGAAGGAAACGGGCTGAGCTCGAGGACTTCCGGTGCTCGTCCCAAGAAAACGCGAGCGAGAATGCCCCGGACTCAGTTTTCTCGTCCTGGGGCAAAAAGCGGTCCCTCGACGGTTTCTTCCCTTTGCTCCGTATTGGTCATAAGTCTTTCGATCTTCGGGGCTCGTGCTCCGAGGACTCCAACCCACACTCCTGGCATGCTCCCTGACACGTTTTCCGGAGGTATAGGCCGGGAAGCGAGCTCGTTGGAGGGAGAACTGGGGTGCGACCAAAAACGGTCCAAAAGATGGCCAATGCTTCCAACGAGTGGCGAACGCTCGTCCGGTGTCAGAAACCACTGGAAATGCACTTGCAGCGAAGGAAACGGGCTGAGCTCGAGGACTTCCGGTGCTCGTTCCAAGAAAACGCGAGCGAGAATGCCCCGGACTCAGTTTTCTCGTCCTGGGGCAAAAAGCGGTCCCCCGACGGTTTCTTCCCTTTGCTCCGTATTGGTCATAAGTCTTTCGATCTTCATGGCTCATGCTCCGAGGATTTCAACCCACACTCCTGGCATGCTCGCTGACACGTTTTCCGGAGGTATAGGCCGGGAAGCGAGCTCGTTGAGGGGAGAACTGTGGTGCGACCAAAAACGGTCCAAAAGATGGCCAATGCTTCCAACGAGTGGCGAACGCTCGTCCGGTGTCAGAAACCACTGGAAATGCACTTGCAGCGAAGGAAACGGGCTGAGCTCGAGGACTTCCGGTGTTCGTCCCAGGAAAACGCGAGCGAGAATGCCCCGGACTCAGTTTTCTCGTCCTGGGGCAAAAAGCGGTCCCCCGACGGTTTCTTCCCTTTGCTCCGTATTGGTCATAACTCTTTCGATCTTCGGGGCTCGTGCTCCGAGGACTTCAACCCACACTCCTGGCATGCTCCCTGACACGTTTTCCGGAGGTATAGGCCGGGAAGCGAGCTCGTTGGAGGGAGAACTGTGGTGCGACCAAAAACGGTCCAAAAGATGGCCAATGCTTCCAACGAGTGGCGAACGCTCGTCCGGTGTCAGAAACCACTGGAAATGCACTTGCAGCGAAGGAAAAGGGCTGAGCTCGAGGACTTCCGGTGCTCGTCCCAAGAAAACGCGAGCGAGAATGCCCCGGACTCAGTTTTCTCGTCTTGGGGCAAAAAGCGGTCCCTCGACGGTTTCTTCCCTTTGCTCCGTATTGGTCATAAGTCTTTCGATCTTCGGGGCTCGTGCTCCGAGGACTCCAACCCACACTCCTGGCATGCTCCCTGACACGTTTTCCGGAGGTATAGGCCGGGAAGCGAGCTCGTTGGAGGGAGAACTGTGGTGCGACCCAAAACGGTCCAAAAGATGGCCAATGCTTCCAACGAGTGGCGAACGCTCGTCCGGTGTCAGAAACCACAGGAAATGCACTTGCAGCGAAGGAAACGGGCTGAGGTCGAGGACTTCCAGTGCTCGTCCCAAGAAAACGCGAGCGAGAATGCCCCGGACTCAGTTTTCTCGTCCTGGGGCAAAAAGCGGTCCCCCGACGGTTTCTTCCCTTTGCTCCGTATTGGTCATAAGTCTTTCGATCTTCGGGGCTCGTTCTCCGAGGACTTCAACCCACACTCCTGGCATGCTCCCTTACTCGCTTTCCGGAGGTATAGGCCGGAAAGCGAGCTCGTTGAAGGGAGAACTGTGGTGCGACCCAAAACGGTCCAAAAGATGGCCAATGCTTCCAACGAGTGGCGAACGCTCGTCCGGTGTCAGAAACCACTGGAAATGCACTTGCAGCGAAGGAAACGGGCTGAGCTCGAGGACTTCGGGTGCTCGTCCCAAGAAAACGCGAGCGAGAATGCCCCGGACTCAGTTTTCTCGTCCTGGGGCAAAAAGCGGTCCCCCGACGGTTTCTGCCCTTTGCTCCGTATTGGTCATAAGTCTTTCGATCTTCGGGTCTCGTGCTCCGAGGACTTCAACCCACACTCCTGGCATGCTCCCTGACACGTTTTCGGAGGTATAGGTCGGGAAGCGAGCTCGTTGGAGGGAGAACTGTGGTGCGACCCAAAACGGTCCAAAAGATGGCCGAAGCTTCCAACGAGTGGCGAACGCTCGTCCGGTGTTAGAAACCACTGGAAATGCACTTGCAGCGAAGGAAACGGGCTGAGCTCGAGGTCTTCCGGTGCTCGTCCCAAGAAAACGCGAGCGGGAATGCCCCGGACTCAGTTTTCTCGTCCTGGGGTAAAAAGCGGTCCCCCGACGGTTTCTTCCCTTTGCTCCGTATTGGACATAAGTCTTTCGATCTTCGGGTCTCGTGCTCCGAGGACTTCAACCCACACTCCTGGCATGCTCCCTGACACGTTTTCCGGAGGTATAGGTCGGGAAGCGAGCTCGTTGGAGGGAGAACTGTGGTGCGACCCGAAACGGTCCAAAAGATGGCCGAAGCTTCCAACGAGTGGCGAACGCTCGTCCGGTGTCAGAAACCACTGGAAATGCACTTGCAGCGAAGGAAACGGGCTGAGCTCGAGGACCTCCGGTGCTCGTCCCAAGAAAACGCGAGCGGGAATGCCCCGGACTCAGTTTTCTCGTCCTGGGGTAAAAAGCGGTCCCCCGACGGTTTCTTCCCTTTGCTCGGTATTGGTCATAAGTCTTTCGATCTTCGGGGTCGTGCTCCGAGGACTTCAACCCACACTCCTGGCATGCTCCCTGACACGTTTTCCGGAGGTATAGGTCGGGAAGCGAGCTCGTTATAGGGAGAACTGTGGTGCGACCCAAAACGGTCCAAAAGATGGCCGAAGCTACCAACGAGTGGCGAACGCTCGTCCGGTGTCAGAAACCACTGGAAATGCACTTGCAGCGAAGAAAACGGGCTGAGCTCGAGGACTTCTGGTGCTCGTTCCAAGAAAACGCGAGCGGGAATGCCCCGGACTCCGTTTTCTCGTCCTGGGGTAAAAAGCGGTCCCCCGACGGTTTCTTCCCTTTGCTCGGTATTGGTCATAAGTCTTTCGATCTTCGGGGTCGTGCTCCGAGGACTTCAACCCACACTCCTGGCATGCTCCCTGACACGTTTTCCGGAGGTATAGGTCGGGAAGCGAGCTCGTTGGAGGGAGAACTGTGGTGCGACCCAAAAAGGTCCAAAAGATGGCCGAAGCTTCCAACGAGTGGCGAACGCTCGTCCGGTGTCAGAAACCACTGGAAATGCACTTGCAGCGAAGGAAACGGGCTGAGCTCGAGGACTTCTGGTGCTCGTCCCAAGAAAACGCGAGCGGGAATGCCCTGGACTCAGTTTTCTCGTCCTGGGGTAAAAAGCGGTCCCCCGACGGTTTCTTCCCTTTGCTCGGTATTGGTCATAAGTCTTTCGATCTTCGGGGTCGTGCTCCGAGGACTTCAACCCACACTCCTGGCATGCTCCCTGACACGTTTTCCGGAGGTATAGGTCGGGAAGCGAGCTCGTTATAGGGAGAACTGTGGTGCGACCCAAAACGGTCCAAAAGATGGCCGAAGCTTCCAACGAGTGGCGAACGCTCGTCCGGTGTCAGAAACCACTGGAAATGCACTTGTAGCGAAGGAAACAGGCTGAGCTCGAGGACCTCCGGTGCTCGTCCTAAGAAAACGCGAGCGGGAATGCCCCGGACTCAGTTTTCTCGTCCTTTGGTAAAAAGCGGTCCTCCGACAGTTTCTTCCCTTTGCTCCGTATTGGTCATAAGTCTTTCGATCTTCGGGTCTCGTGCTCCGAGGACTTCAACCCACACTCCTCGCATGCTCCCTGACACGTTTTCCGGAGGTATAGGTCGGGAAGCGAGCTCGTTGGAGGGAGAACTGTGGTGCGACCCAAAACGGTCCAAAAGATGGTCGAAGCTTCCAACGAGTGGCGAACGCTCGTCCGGTGTCAGAAACCACTGGAAATGCACTTGCAGCGAAGGAAACGGGCTGAGCTCGAGGACTTCCGGTGCTCGTCCCAAGAAAACGCGAGCGGGAATGCCCTGGACTCAGTTTTCTCGTCCTGGGGTAAAAAGCGGTCCCCCGACGGTTTCTTCCCTTTGCACCGTATTGGTCATAAGTCTTTCGATCTTCGGGGCTCGTGCTCCGAGGACTTCAACCCACACTCCTGGCATGCTCCCTGACACGTTTTCCGGAGGTATAGGTCGGGAAGCGAGCTCGTTGGAGGGAGAACTGTGGTGCGACCCCAAACGGTCCAAAAGATGGCCGAAGCTTCCAACGAGTGGCGAACGCTCGTCCGGTGTCAGAAACCACTGGAAATGCACTTGCAGCGAAGGAAACGGGCTGAGCTCGAGGACTTCTGGTGCTCGTCCCAAGAAAACGCGAGCGGGAATGCCCTGGACTCAGTTTTCTCGTCCTGGGGTAAAAAGCGGTCAACCCGACGGTTTCTTCCCTTTGCTCGGTATTGGTCATAAGTCTTTCGATCTTCGGGGTCGTGCTCCGAGGACTTCAACCCACACTCCTGGCATGCTCCCTGACACGTTTTCTGGAGGTATAGGTCGGGAAGCGAGCTCGTTATAGGGAGAACTGTGGTGCGACCCAAAACGGTCCAAAAGATGGCCGAAGCTTCCAACGAGTGGCGAACGCTCGTCCGGTGTCAGAAACCACTGGAAATGCACTTGTAGCGAAGGAAACAGGCTGAGCTCGAGGACCTCCGGTGCTCGTCCTAAGAAAACGCGAGCGGGAATGCCCCGGACTCAGTTTTCTCGTCCTTTGGTAAAAAGCGGTCCTCCGACAGTTTCTTCCCTTTGCTCCGTATTGGTCATAAGTCTTTCGATCTTCGGGTCTCGTGCTCCGAGGACTTCAACCCACACTCCTCGCATGCTCCCTGACACGTTTTCCGGAGGTATAGGTCGGGAAGCGAGCTCGTTGGAGGGAGAACTGTGGTGCGACCCAAAACGGTCCAAAAGATGGTCGAAGCTTCCAACGAGTGGCGAACGCTCGTCCGGTGTCAGAAACCACTGGAAATGCACTTGCAGCGAAGGAAACGGGCTGAGCTCGAGGACTTCCGGTGCTCGTCCCAAGAAAACGCGAGCGGGAATGCCCTGGACTCAGTTTTCTCGTCCTGGGGTAAAAAGCGGTCCCCCGACGGTTTCTTCCCTTTGCACCGTATTGGTCATAAGTCTTTCGATCTTCGGGGCTCGTGCTCCGAGGACTTCAACCCACACTCCTGGCATGCTCCCTGACACGTTTTCCGGAGGTATAGGTCGGGAAGCGAGCTCGTTGGAGGGAGAACTGTGGTGCGACCCCAAACGGTCCAAAAGATGGCCGAAGCTTCCAACGAGTGGCGAACGCTCGTCCGGTGTCAGAAACCACTGGAAATGCACTTGCAGCGAAGGAAACGGGCTGAGCTCGAGGATTTCCGGTGCTCGTCCCAAGAAAACGCGAGCGGGAATGCCCCGGACTCAGTTTTCTCGTCCTGGGGTAAAAAGCGGTCCCCCGACGGTTTCTTCCCTTTGCTCGGTATTGGTCATAAGTCTTTCGATCTTTGGGGTCGTGCTCCGAGGACTTCAACCCACACTCCTGGCATGCTCCCTGACACGTTTTCCGGAGGTATAGGTCGGGAAGCGAGCTCGTTATAGGGAGAACTGTGGTGCGACCCAAAACGGTCCAAAAGATGGCCGAAGCTTCCAACGAGTGGCGAACGCTCGTCCGGTGTCAGAAACCACTGAAAATGCACTTGCAGCGAAGAAAACGGGCTGAGCTCCAGGACTTCCGGTGCTCGTTCCAAGAAAACGCGAGCGGGAATGCCCCGGACTCCGTTTTCTCGTCCTGGGGTAAAAAGCGGTCCCCCGACGGTTTCTTCCCTTTGCTCGGTATTGGTCATAAGTCTTTCGATCTTCGGGGCTCGTGCTCCGAGGACTTCAACCCACACTCCTGGCATGCTCCCTGACACGTTTTCCGGAGGTATAGGTCGGGAAGCGAGCTCGTTGGAGGGAGAACTGTGGTGCGACCCAAAACAGTCCAAAAGATGGCCGAAGCTTCCAACGAGTGGCGAACGCTCGTCCGGTGTCAGAAACCACTGGAAATGCACTTGCAGCGAAGGAAACGGGCTGAGCTCGAGGACTTCGGTGCTCCTCCCAAGAAAACGCGAGCGGGAATGCCCCGGACTCAGTTTTCTCGTCCTGGGGTAAAAAGCGGTCCCCCGACGGTTTCTTCCCTTTGCTCGGTATTGGTCATAAGTCTTTCGATCTTCGGGGTCGTGCTCCGAGGACTTCAACCCACACTCCTGGCATGCTCCCTGACACGTTTTCCGGAGGTATAGGTCGGGAAGCGAGCTCGTTATAGGGAGAACTGTGGTGCGACCCAAAACGGTCCAAAAGCTGGCCGAAGCTTCCAACGAGTGGCGAACGCTCGTCCGGTGTCAGAAACCACTGGAAATGCACTTGCAGCGAAGAAAACGGGCTGAGCTCCAGGACTTCCGGTGCTCGTTCCAAGAAAACGCGAGCGGGAATGCCCCGGACTCCGTTTTCTCGTCCTGGGGTAAAAAGCGGTCCCCCGACGGTTTCTTCCCTTTGCTCGGTATTGGTCATAAGTCTTTCGATCTTCGGGGCTCGTGCTCCGAGGACTTCAACCCACACTCCTGGCATGCTCCCTGACACGTTTTCCGGAGGTATAGGTCGGAAAGCGAGCTCGTTGGAGGGAGAACTGTGGTGCGACCCAAAACAGTCCAAAAGATGGCCGAAGCTTCCAACGAGTGGCGAACGCTCGTCCGGTGTCAGAAACCACTGGAAATGCACTTGCAGCGAAGGAAACGGGCTGAGCTCGAGGACTTCCGGTGCTCCTCCCAAGAAAACGCGAGCGGGAATGCCCCGGACTCAGTTTTCTCGTCCTGGGGTAAAAAGCGGTCCCCCGACGGTTTCTTCCCTTTGCTCCGTATTGTTCATAAGTCTTTCGATCTTCGGGTCTCGTGCTCCGAGGACTTCAACCCACACTCCTGGCATGCTCCCTGACACGTTTTCCGGAGGTATAGATCGGGAAGCGAGCTCGTTGGAGGGAGAACTGTGGTGCGACCCAAAACGGTCCAAAAGATGGCCGAAGCTTCCAACGAGTGGCGAACGCTCGTCCGGTGTCAGAAACCACTGGAAATGCACTTGCAGCGAAGGAAACTGGCTGAGCTCTAGGACTTCCGGTGGTCGTCCCAAGAAAACGCGAGCGGGAAGGCCCCGGACTCAGTTTTCTCGTCCTGGGGTAAAAAGCGGTCCCCCGACGGTTTCTTCCCTTTGCTCCGTATTGGTCATAAGTCTTTCGATCTTCGGGTCTCGTGCTCCGAGGACTTCAACCCACACTCCTGGCATGCTCCCTGACACGTTTTCGGAGGTATAGGTCGGGAAGCGAGCTCGTTGGAGGGAGAACTGTGGTGCGACCCAAAACGGTCCAAAAGATGGCCGAAGCTTCAAACGAGTGGCGAACGCTCGTCTGGTGTCAGAAACCACTGGAAATGCACTTGCAGCGAAGGAAACGGGCTGAGCTCGAGGACTTCCGGTGCTCGGTCCAAGAAAACGCGAGCGGGAATGCCCCGGACTCAGTTTTCTCGTCCTGGGGTAAAAAGCGGTCCCCCGACGGTTTCTTCCCTTTGCTCCGTATTGGTCATAAGTCTTTCGATCTTCGGGTCTCGTGCTCCGAGGACTTCAACCCACACTCCTGGCATGCTCCCTGACACGTTTCCGGAGGTATAGGTCGGGAAGCGAGCTCGTTGGAGGGAGAACTGTGGTGCGACCCAAAACGGTCCAAAAGATGGCCGAAGCTTCCAACGAGTGGCGAACGCTCGTCCGGTGTCAGAAACCACTGGAAATGCACTTGCAGCGAAGGAAACGGGCTGAGCTCGAGGACTTCCGGTGGTCGTCCCAAGAAAACGCGAGCGGGAAGGCCCCGGACTCAGTTTTCTCGTCCTGGGGTAAAAAGCGGTCCCCCGACGGTTTCTTCCCTTTGCTCCGTATTGGTCATAAGTCTTTCGATCTTCGGGTCTCGTGCTCCGAGGACTTCAACCCACACTCCTGGCATGCTCCCTGACACGTTTTCCGGAGGTATAGGTCGGGAAGCGAGCTCGTTGGAGGGAGAACTGTGGTGCGACCCAAAACGGTCCAAAAGATGGCCGAAGCATCCAACGAGTGCCGAACGCTCGTCCGGTGTCACAAACCACTGGAAATGCACTCGCAGCGAAGGAAACGGGCTGAGCTCGAGGACTTCCGGTGCTCGTCCCAAGAAAACGCGAGCGGGAATGCCCCGGATACAGTTTTCTCGTCCTGGGGTAAAAAGCGGTCCCCCGACGGTTTCTTCCCTTTGCTCCGTATTGGTCATAAGTCTTTCGATCTTCGGGTCTCGTGCTCCGAGGACTTCAACCCACACTCCTGGCATGCTCCCTGACACGTTTTCCGGAGGTATAGGTCGGGAAGCGAGCTCGTTGGCGGGAGAACTGTGGTGCGACCCAAAACGGTCCAAAAGATGGCCGAAGCTTCCACCGAGTGGCGAACGCTCGTCCGGTGACAGAAACCACTGGAAATGCACTTGCAGCGAAGGAAACGGGCTGAGCTCGAGGACTTCCGGTGCTCGTCCCAAGAAAACGCGAGCGGGTATGCCCCGGACTCAGTTTTCTCGTCCTGGGGTAAAAAGCGGTCCCCCGACGGTTTCTTCCCTTTGCTCCGTATTGGTCATAAGTCTTTCGATCTTCGGGTCTCGTGCTCCGAGGACTTCAACCCACACTCCTGGCATGCTCGCTGACACGTTTTCCGGAGGTATAGATCGGGAAGCGAGCTCGTTGGAGGGAGAACTGTGGTGCGACCCAAAATGGTCCAAAAGATGGCCGAAGCTTCCAACGAGTGGCGACCGCTCGTCCGGTGTCAGAAACCACTGGAAATGCACTTGCAGCGAAGGAAACGGGCTGAGCTCGAGGACTTCCGGTGCTCGTCCCAAGAAAAGGCGAGCGGGAATGCCCCGGACTCAGTTTTCTCGTCCTGGGGTAAAAAGCGGTCCCCCGACGGTTTCTTCCCTTTCCTCAGTATTGGTCATAAGTCTTTCGATCTTCGGGTCTCGTGCTCCGAGGACTTCAACCCACACTCCTGGCATGCTCCCTGACACGTTTCCGGAGGTATAGGTCGGGAAGCGAGCTCGTTGGAGGGAGAACTGTGGTGCGACCCAAAACGGTCCAAAAGATGGCCGAAGCTTCCAACGAGTGGCGAACGCTCGTCCGGTGTCAGAAACCACTGGAAATGCACTTGCAGCGAAGGAAACTGGCTGAGCTCGAGGACTTTCGGTGCTCGTCCCAAGAAAACGCGAGCGGGAATGCCCCGGACTCAGTTTTCTCGTCCTGGGGTAAAAAGCGGTCCCCCGACGGTTTCTTCCCTTTGCTCCGTATTGGTCATAAGTCTTTCGATCTTCGGGTCTCGTGCTCCGAGGACTTCAACCCACACTCCTGGCATGCTCCCTGAAACGTTTTCCGGAGGTATAGGTCGGGAAGCGAGCTCGTTGGAGGGAGAACTGTGGTGCGACCCAAAACGGTCCAAAAGATGGCCGAAGCTTCCAACGAGTGGCGAACGCTCGTCCGGTGTCAGAAACCACTGGAAATGCACTTGCAGCGAAGGAAACGGGCTGAGCTCAAGGACTTCCGGTGCTCGTCCCAAGAAAACGCGAGCGGGAATGCCCCGGACTCAGTTTTGTCGTCCTGGGGTAAAAAGCGGTCCCCCGACGGTTTCTTCCCTTTGCTCCGTATTGGTCATAAGTCTTTCGATCTTCGGGTCTCGTGCTCCGAGGACTTCAACCCACACTCCTGACATGCTCCCTGACACGTTTTCCGGAGGTATAGGTCGGGAAGCGAGCTCGTTGGAGGGAGAACTGTGGTGCGACCCAAAACGGTCCAAAAGATGGCCGAAGCTTCCAACGAGTGGCGAACGCTAGTCCGGTGTCAGAAACCACTGGAAATGCACTTGCAGCGAAGGAAACTGGCTGAGCTCGAGGACTTCCGGTGGTCGTCCCAAGAAAACGCGAGCGGGAAGGCCCCGGACTCAGTTTTCTCGTCATGGGGTAAAAAGCGGTCCCCCGACGGTTTCTTCCCTTTGCTCCGTATTGGTCATAAGTCTTTTGATCTTCGGGTCTCGTGCTCCGAGGACTTCAACCCACACTTCTGGCATTCTCCCTGACACGTTTTCCGGAGGTATAGGTCGGGAAGCGAGCTCGTTGGAGGGAGAAATGTGGTGCGACCCAAAACGGTCGAAAAGATGGCCGAAGCTTCCAACGAGTGGCGAACGCTCGTCCGGTGTCAGAAACCACTGGAAATGCACTCGCAGCGAAGGAAACGGGCTGAGCTCGAGGACTTCCGGTGCTCGTCCCAAGAAAACGCGAGCGGGAATGCCCCGGACTCAGTTTTCTCGTCCTGGGGTAAAAAGCGGTCCACCGACGGTTTCTTCCCTTTGCTCCGTATTGGTCATAAGTCTTTCGATCTTCGGGTCTCGTGCTCCGAGGACTTCAACCCACACTCCTGGCACGCTCCCTGACACGTTTTCCGGAGGTATAGGTCGGGAAGCGAGCTCGTTGGAGGGAGAACTGTGGTGCGACCCAAAACGGTCCAAAAGATGGCCGAAGCTTCCAACGAGTGGCGAACGCTCGTCCGGTGTCAGAAACCACTGGAAATGCACTCGCAGCGAAGGAAACGGGCTGAGTTCGAGGACTTCAGGTGCTCGTCCCAAGAAAACGCGAGCGGGAATGCCCCGGACTCAGTTTTCTCGTCCTGGGGTAAAAAGCGGTCCCCCGACGGTTTCTTCCCTTTGCTCCGTATTGGTCATAAGTCTTTCGATCTTCGGGTCTCGTGCTCCGAGGACTTCAACCCACACTCCTGGCATGCTCCCTGACATGTTTTCCGGAGGTATAGGTCGGGAAGCGAGCTCGTTGGAGGGAGAACTGTGGTGCGACCCAAAACGGTCCAAAAGATGGCCGAAGCTTCCAACGAGTGGCGAACGCTCGTCCGGTGTCAGAAACCACTGGAAATGCACTTGCAGCGAAGGAAACGGGCTGAGCTCGAGGACTTCAGGTGCTCGTCCCAAGAAAACGCGAGCGGGAATGCCCCGGACTCAGTTTTCTCGTCCTGGGGTAAAAAGCGGTCCCCCGACGGTTTCTTCCCTTTGCTCCGTATTGGTCATAAGTCTTTCGATCTTCGGGTCTCGTGCTCCGAGGACTTCAACCCACACTCCTGGCATGCTCCCTGACACGTTTTCCGGTGGTATAGGTCGGGAAGCGAGCTCGTTGGAGGGAGAACTGTGGTGCGACCCAAAACGGTCCAAAAGATGGCCGAAGCTTCCAACGAGTGGCGAACGCTCGTCCGGTGTCAGAAACCACTGGAAATTCACTCGCAGCGAAGGAAACGGGCTGAGCTCGAGGACTTCCGGTGCTCGTCCCAAGAAAACGCGAGCGGGAATGCCCCGGACTCCGTTTTCCTCGTCCTGGGGTAAAAAGCGGTCCCCCGACGGTTTCTTCCCTTTGCTCCGTATTGGTCATAAGTCTTTCGATCTTCGGGTCTCGTGCTCCGAGGACTTCAACCCACACTCCTGGCATGCTCCCTGACACGTTTTCCGGAGGTATAGATCGGGAAGCGAGCTCGTTGGAGGGAGAACTGTGGTGCGACCCAAAACGGTCCAAAAGATGGCCGAAGCTCCCAACGAGTGGCGAACGCTCGTCCGGTGTCAGAAACCACTGGAAATGCACTTGCAGCGAAGGAAACGGGCTGAGCTAGAGGACTTCCAGTGCTCGTCCCAAGAAAACGCGAGCGGGAATGCCCCGGACTCAGTTTTCTCGTCCTGGGGTAAAAAGCAGTCCACCGACGGTTTCTTCCCTTTGCTCCGTATTGGTCATAAGTCTTTCGATCTTCGGGTCTCGTGCTCCGAGGACTTCAACCCACACTTCTGGCATGCTCCCTGACACGTTTTCCGGAGGTATAGGTCGGGAAGCGAGCTCGTTGGAGGGAGAACTGTGGTGCGAACCAAAACGGTCCAAAAGATGGCCGAAGCTTCCAACGAGTGGCGAACGCTCGTCCGGTGTCAGAAACCACTGGAAATGCACTTGCAGCGAAGGAAACGGGCTGAGCTAGAGGACTTCCGGTGCTCGCCCAAGAAAACGCGAGCGGGAATGCCCCGGACTCAGTTTTCTCGTCCTGGGGTAAAAAGCGGTCCACCGACGGTTTCTTCCCTTTGCTCCGTATTGGTCATAAGTCTTTCGATCTTCGGGTCTCGTGCTCCGAGGACTTCAACCCACACTCCTGGCATGCTCCCTGACACGTTTTTCGGAGGTATATGTCGGGAAGCGAGCTCGTTGGAGGGAGAACTGTGGTGCGACCCAAAACGGTCGAAAAGATGGCCGAAGCTTCCAACGAGTGGCGAACGCTCATTCGGTGTCAGAAACCACTGGAAATGCACTCGCAGCGAAGGAAACGGGCTGAGCTCGAGGACTTCCGGTGCTCGTCCCAAGAAAACGCGAGCGGGAATGCCCCGGACTCAGTTTTCTCGTCCTGGGGTAAAAAGCGGTCCACCGACGGTTTCTTCCCTTTGCTCCGTATTGGTCATAAGTCTTTCGATCTTCGGGTCTCGTGCTCCGAGGACTTCAACCCACACTCCTGGCATGCTCCCTGACATGTTTTCCGGAGGTATAGGTCGGGAAGCGAGCTCGTTGGAGGGAGAACTGTGGTGCGACCCAAAACGGTCCAAAAGATGGCCGAAGCTTCCAACGAGTGGCGAACGCTCGTCCGGTGTCAGAAACCACTGGAAATGCACTTGCAGCGAAGGAAACGGGCTGAGCTCGAGGACTTCAGGTGCTCGTCCCAAGAAAAGGCGAGCGGGAATGCCCCGGACTCAGTTTTCTCGTCCTGGGGTAAAAAGCGGTCCCCCGACGGTTTCTTCCCTTTGCTCCGTATTGGTCATAAGTCTTTCGATCTTCGGGTCTCGTGCTCCGAGGACTTCAACCCACACTCCTGGCATGCTCCCTGACACGTTTTCTGGAGGTATAGGTCGGGAAGCGAGCTCATTGGAGGGAGAACTGTGGTGCGACCCAAAACGGTCCAAAAGATGGCCGAAGCTTCCAACGAGTGGCGAACGCTCGTCCGGTGTCAGAAACCACTGGAAATGCACTCGCAGCGAAGGAAACGGGCTGAGCTCGAGGACTTCCAGTGCTCTTCCCAAGAAAACGCGAGCGGGAATGCCCCGGACTCAGTTTTCTCGTCCTGGGGTAAAAAGCGGTCCCCCGACGGTTTCTTCCCTTTGCTCCGTATTGGTCATAAGTCTTTCGATCTTCGGGTCTCGTGCTCCGAGGACTTCAACCCACACTCCTGGCATGCTCCCTGACACGTTTTCCGGAGGTATAGGTCGGGAAGCGAGCTCGTTGGAGGGAGAACTGTGGTGCGACCCAAAACGGTCCAAAAGATGGCCGAAGCTTCCAACGAGTGGCGAACGCTCGTCCGGTGTCAGAAACCACTGGAAATGCACTTGCAGCGAAGGAAACGGGCTGAGCTCGAGGACTTCCGGTGCTCG
The DNA here is from genome assembly GCF_025177605.1 of Cucumis melo. NCBI lineage: Eukaryota > Viridiplantae > Streptophyta > Magnoliopsida > Cucurbitales > Cucurbitaceae > Cucumis > Cucumis melo. The sequence goes on along the minus strand of NC_066860.1, from coordinate 23,677,017 downwards.
TCCCAAGAAAACGCGAGCGGGAATGCCCCGGACTCAGTTTTCTCGTCCTGGGGTAAAAAGCGGTCCCCCGACGGTTTCTTCCCTTTGCTCCGTATTGGTCATAAATCTTTCGATCTTCGGGTCTCGTGCTCCGAGGACTTCAACCCACACTCCTGGCATGCTCCCTGACACATTTTTCGGAGGTATAGGTCGGGAAGCGAGCTCGTTGGGGGGAGAACTGTGGTGCGACCCAAAACGGTCCAAAAGATGGCCGAAGCTTCCAACGAGTGGCGAACGCTCGTCCGGTGTCAGAAACCACTGGAAATGCACTTGCAGCGAAGGAAACGGGCTGAGCTCGAGGACTTCCGGTGCTCGTCCCAAGAAAACGCGAGCGGGAATGCCCCGGACTCAGCTTTCTCGTCCTGGGGTAAAAAGCGGTCCCCCGACGGTTTCTTCCCTTTGCTCCGTATTGGTCATAAGTCTTTCGATCTTCGGGTCTCGTGCTCCGAGGACTTCAACCCACACTCCTGGCATGCTCCCTAACACGTTTTCCGGAGGTATAGGTCGGGAAGCGAGCTCGTTGGAGGGAGAACTGTGGTGCGACCCAAAACGGTCCAAAAGATGGCCGAAGCTTCCAACGAGTGGCGAACGCTCGTCCGGTGTCAGAAACCACTGGAAATGCACTTGCAGCGAAGGAAACGGGCTGAGCTCGAGGACTTCCGGTGCTCGTCCCAAGAAAACGCGAGCGGGAATACCCCGGACTCAGTTTTCTCGTCCTGGGGTAAAAAGCGGTCCCCCGACGGTTTCTTCCCTTTGCTCCGTATTGGTCATAAGTCTTTCGATCTTCGGGTCTCGTGCTCCGAGGACTTCAACCCACACTCCTGGCATGCTCCCTGACACAATTTCCGGAGGTATAGGTCGGGAAGCGAGCTCGTTGGAGGGAGAACTGTGGTGCGACCCAAAACGGTCCAAAAGATGGCCGAAGCTTCCAACGAGTGGCGAACGCTCGTCCGGTGTCAGAAACCACTGGAAATGCACTCACAGCGAAGGAAACGGGCCGAGCTCGAGGACTTCCGGTGCTCGTCCCAAGAAAACGCGAGCGGGAATGCCCCGGACTCAGTTTTCTCGTCCTGGGGTAAAAAGCGGTCCCCCGACGGTGTCTTCCCTTTGCTCCGTATTGGTCATAAGTCTTTCGATCTTCGGGTCTCGTGCTCCGAGGACTTCAACCCACACTCCTGGCATGCTCCCTGACACGTTTTCCGGAGGTATAGGTCGGGAAGCGAGCTCGTTGGAGGGAGAACTGTGGTGCGACCCAAAACGGTCCAAAAGATGGCCGAAGCTTCCAACGAGTGGCGAACGCTCGTCCGGTGTCAGAAACCACTGGAAATGTACTCGCAGCGAAGGAAACGGGCCGAGCTCGAGGACTTCCGATGCTCGTCCCAAGAAAACGCGAGCGGGAATGCCCCGGACTCAGTTTTCTCGTCCTGGGGTAAAAAGCGGTCCCCCGACGGTTTCTTCCCTTTGCTCCGTATTGGTCATAAGTCTTTCGATCTTCGGGTCTCGTGCTCCGAGGACTTCAACCCACACTCCTGGCATGCTCCCTGACACGTTTTCCGGAGGTATAGGTCGGGAAGCGAGCTCGTTGGAGGGAGAACTGTGGTGCGACCCAAAACGGTCCAAAAGATGGCCGAAGCTTCCAACGAGTGGCGAACGCTCGTCCGGTGTCAGAAACCACTGGAAATGCACTTGCAGCAAAGGAAACGGGCTGAGCTCGAGGACTTCCGATGCTCGTCCCAAGAAAACGCGAGCGGGAATGCCCCGGACTCAGTTTTCTCGTCCTGGGGTAAAAAGCGGTCCCCCGACGGTTTCTTCCCTTTGCTCCGTATTGGTCATAAGTCTTCCGATCTTCGGGTCTCGTGCTCCGAGGACTTCAACCCACACTCCTGGCATGCTCCCTGACACGTTTTCCGGAGGTATAGGTCGGGAAGCGAGCTCGTTGGAGGGAGAACTGTGGTGCGACCCAAAACGGTCCAAAAGATGGCCGAAGCTTCCAACGAGTGGCGAACGCTCGTCCGGTGTCAGTAACCACTGGAAATGCACTTGCAGCGAAGGAAACGGGCTGAGCTCGAGGACTTCCGGTGCTCGTCCCAAGAAAACGCGAGCGGGATGCCCCGGACTCAGTTTTCTCGTCCTGGGGTAAAAAGCGGTCCCCCGACGGTTTCTTCCCTTTGCTCCGTATTGGTCATAAGTCTTCCGATCTTCGGGTCTCGTGCTCCGAGGACTTCAACCCACACTCCTGGCATGCTCCCTGACACGTTTTCCGGAGGTATAGGTCGGGAAGCGAGCTCGTTGGAGGAAGAACTGTGGTGCGACCCAAAACGGTCCAAAAGATGGCCGAAGCTTCCAACGAGTGGCGAACGCTCGTCCGGTGTCAGAAACCACTGGAAATGCACTCACAGCGAAGGAAACGGGCCGAGCTCGAGGACTTCCGGTGCTCGTCCCAAGAAAACGCGAGCGGGAATGCCCCGGACTCAGTTTTCTCGTCCTGGGGTAAAAAGCGGTCCCCCGACGGTGTCTTCCCTTTGCTCCGTATTGGTCATAAGTCTTTCGATCTTCGGGTCTCGTGCTCCGAGGACTTCAACCCACACTCCTGGCATGCTCCCTGACACGTTTTCCGGAGGTATAGGTCGGGAAGCGAGCTCGTTGGAGGGAGAACTGTGGTGCGACCCAAAACGGTCCAAAAGATGGCCGAAGCTTCCAACGAGTGGCGAACGCTCGTCCGGTGTCAGAAACCACTGGAAATGTACTCGCAGCGAAGGAAACGGGCCGAGCTCGAGGACTTCCGATGCTCGTCCCAAGAAAACGCGAGCGGGAATGCCCCGGACTCAGTTTTCTCGTCCTGGGGTAAAAAGCGGTCCCCCGACGGTTTCTTCCCTTTGCTCCGTATTGGTCATAAGTCTTTCGATCTTCGGGTCTCGTGCTCCGAGGACTTCAACCCACACTCCTGGCATGCTCCTTGACACGTTTTCCGGAGGTATAGGTCGGGAAGCGAGCTCGTTGGAGGGAGAACTGTGGTGCGACCCAAAACGGTCCAAAAGATGGCCGAAGCTTCCAACGAGTGGCGAACGCTCGTCCGGTGTCAGAAACCACTGGAAATGCACTTGCAGCGAAGGAAACGGGCTGAGCTCGAGGACTTCCGGTGCTCGTCCCAAGAAAACGCGAGCGGGAATGCCCCGGACTCAGTTTTCTCGTCCTGGGGTAAAAAGCGGTCCCCCGACGGTTTCTTCCCTTTGCTCCGTATTGGTCATAAGTCTTCCGATCTTCGGGTCTCGTGCTCCGAGGACTTCAACCCACACTCCTGGCATGCTCCCTGACACGTTTTCCGGAGGTATAGGTCGGGAAGCGAGCTCGTTGGAGGGAGAACTGTGGTGCGACCCAAAACGGTCCAAAAGATGGCCGAAGCTTCCAACGAGTGGCGAACGCTCGTCCGGTGTCAGAAACCACTGGAAATGTACTCGCAGCGAAGGAAACGGGCCGAGCTCGAGGACTTCCGATGCTCGTCCCAAGAAAACGCGAGCGGGAATGCCCCGGACTCAGTTTTCTCGTCCTGGGGTAAAAAGCGGTCCCCCGACGGTTTCTTCCCTTTGCTCCGTATTGGTCATAAGTCTTTCGATCTTCGGGTCTCGTGCTCCGAGCACTTCAACCCACACTCCTGGCATGCTCCCTGACACGTTTTCCGGAGGTATAGGTCGGGAAGCGAGCTCGTTGGAGGGAGAACTGTGGTGCGACCCAAAACGGTCCAAAAGATGGCCGAAGCTTCCAACGAGTGGCGAACGCTCGTCCGGTGTCAGAAACCACTGGAAATGCACTCGCAGCGAAGGAAACGGGCTGAGCTCGAGGACTTCCGGTGCTCGTCCCAAGAAAACGCGAGCGGGAATGCCCCGGACTCAGTTTTCTCGTCCTGGGGTAAAAAGCGGTCCCCCGACGGTTTCTTCCCTTTGCTCCGTATTGGTCATAAGTCTTTCGATCTTCGGGTCTCGTGCTCCGAGGACTTCAACCCACACTCCTGGCATGCTCCCTGACACGTTTTCCGGAGGTATAGGTCGGGAAGCGAGCTCGTTGGAGGGAGAACTGTGGTGCGACCCAAAACGGTCCAAAAGATGGCCGAAGCTTCCAACGAGTGGCGAACGCTCGTCCGGTGTCAGAAACCACTGGAAATGCACTTGCAGCGAAGGAAACGGGCTGAGGTCGAGGACTTCCGGTGCTCGTACCAAGAAAACGCGAGCGGGAATGCCCCGGACTCAGTTTTCTCGTCCTGGGGTAAAAAGCGGTCCCCCGACGGTTTCATCCCTTTGCTCCGTATTGGTCATAAGTCTTCCGATCTTCGGGTCTCGTGCTCCGAGGACTTCAACCCACACTCCTGGCATGCTCCCTGACACGTTTTCCGGAGGTATAGGTCGGGAAGCGAGCTCGTTGGAGGGAGAACTGTGGTGCGACCCAAAACGGTCCAAAAGATGGCCGAAGCTTCCAACGAGTGGCGAACGCTCGTCCGGTGTCAGAAACCACTGGAAATGCACTTGCAGCGAAGGAAACGGGCTGAGCTCGAGGACTTCCGGTGCTCGTCCCAAGAAAACGCGAGCGGGAATGCCCCGGACTCAGTTTTCTCGTCCTGGGGTAAAAAGCGGTCCCCCGACGGTTTCTTCCCTTTGCTCCGTATTGGTCATAAGTCTTTCGATCTTCGGGTCTCGTGCTCCGAGGACTTCAACCCACACTCCTGGCATGCTCCCTGACACGTTTTCCGGAGGTATAGGTCGGGAAGCGAGCTCGTTGGAGGGAGAACTGTGGTGCGACCCAAAACGGTCCAAAAGATGGCCGAAGCTTCCAACGAGTGGCGAACGCTCGTCCGGTGTCAGAAACCACTGGAAATGCACTTGCAGCGAAGGAAACGGGCTGAGCTCGAGGACTTCCGGTGCTCGTCTCAAGAAAACGCGAGCGGGAATGCCCCGGACTCAGTTTTCTCGTCCTGGGGTAAAAAGCGGTCCCCCGACGGTTTCTTCCCTTTGCTCCGTATTGGTCATAAGTCTTTCGATCTTCGGGTCTCGTGCTCCGAGGACTTCAACCCACACTCCTGGCATGCTCCCTGACACGTTTTCCGGAGGTATAGGTCGGGAAGCGAGCTCGTTGGAGGGAGAACTGTGGTGCGACCCAAAACGGTCCAAAAGATGGCCGAAGCTTCCAACGAGTGGCGAACGCTCGTCCGGTGTCAGAAACCACTGGAAATGTACTCGCAGCGAAGGAAACGGGCCGAGCTCGAGGACTTCCGATGCTCGTCCCAAGAAAACGCGAGCGGGAATGCCCCGGACTCAGTTTTCTCGTCCTGGGGTAAAAAGCGGTCCCCCGACGGTTTCTTCCCTTTGCTCCGTATTGGTCATAAGTCTTTCGATCTTCGGGTCTCGTGCTCCGAGCACTTCAACCCACACTCCTGGCATGCTCCCTGACACGTTTTCCGGAGGTATAGGTCGGGAAGCGAGCTCGTTGGAGGGAGAACTGTGGTGCGAACCAAAACGGTCCAAAAGATGGCCGAAGCTTCCAACGAGTGGCGAACGCTCGTCCGGTGTCAGAAACCACTGGAAATGCACTCGCAGCGAAGGAAACGGGCTGAGCTCGAGGACTTCCGGTGCTCGTCCCAAGAAAACGCGAGCGGGAATGCCCCGGACTTAGTTTTCTCGTCCTGGGGTAAAAAGCGGTCCCCCGACGGTTTCTTCCCTTTGCTCCGTATTGGTCATAAGTCTTTCGATCTTCGGGTCTCGTGCTCCGAGGACTTCAACCCACACTCCTGGCATGCTCCCTGACACGTTTTCCGGAGGTATAGGTCGGGAAGCGAGCTCGTTGGAGGGAGAACTGTGGTGCGACCCAAAACGGTCCAAAAGATGGCCGAAGCTTCCAACGAGTGGCGAACGCTCGTCCGGTGTCAGAAACCACTGGAAATGCACTTGCAGCGAAGGAAACGGGCTGAGCTCGAGGACTTCCGGTGCTCGTCCTTAGAATACGCGAGCGGGAATGCCCCGGACTCAGTTTTCTCGTCCTGGGGTAAAAGGCGGTCCCCCACGGTTTCTTCCATTTACTCCGTATTGGTCATAAGTCTTTCGATCTTCGGGTCTCGTGCTCCGAGGACTTCAACCCACACTCCTGGCATGCTCCCTGACACGTTTTCCGGAGGTATAGGTCGGGAAGCGAGCTCGTTGGAGGGAGAACTGTGGTGCGACCCAAAACGGTCCAAAAGATGGCCGAAGCTTCCAACGAGTGGCGAACGCTCGTCCGGTGTCAGAAACCACTGGAAATGTACTCGCAGCGAAGGAAACGGGCCGAGCTCGAGGACTTCCGATGCTCGTCCCAAGAAAACGCGAGCGGGAATGCCCCGGACTCAGTTTTCTCGTCCTGGGGTAAAAAGCGGTCCCCCGACGGTTTCTTCCCTTTGCTCCGTATTGGTCATAAGTCTTTCGATCTTCGGGTCTCGTGCTCCGAGCACTTCAACCCACACTCCTGGCATGCTCCCTGACACGTTTTCCGGAGGTATAGGTCGGGAAGCGAGCTCGTTGGAGGGAGAACTGTGGTGCGACCCAAAACGGTCCAAAAGATGGCCGAAGCTTCCAACGAGTGGCGAACGCTCGTCCGGTGTCAGAAACCACTGGAAATGCACTCGCAGCGAAGGAAACGGGCTGAGCTCGAGGACTTCCGGTGCTCGTCCCAAGAAAACACGAGCGGGAATGCCCCGGACTCAGTTTTCTCGTCCTGGGGTAAAAAGCGGTCCCCCGACGGTTTCTTCCCTTTGCTCCGTATTGGTCATAAGTCTTTCGATCTTCGGGTCTCGTGCTCCGAGGACTTCAACCCACACTCCTGGCATGCTCCCTGACACGTTTTCCAGAGGTATAGGTCGGGAAGCGAGCTCGTTGGAGGGAGAACTGTGGTGCGACCCAAAACGGTCCAAAAGATGGCCGAAGCTTCCAACGAGTGGCGAACGCTCGTCCGGTGTCAGAAACCACTGGAAATGTACTCGCAGCGAAGGAAACGGGCCGACCTCGAGGACTTCCGATGCTCGTCCCAAGAAAACGCGAGCGGGAATGCCCCGGACTCAGTTTTCTCGTCCTGGGGTAAAAAGCGGTCCCCCGACGGTTTCTTCCCTTTGCTCCGTATTGGTCATAAGTCTTCCGATCTTCGGGTCTCGTGCTCCGAGGACTTCAACCCACACTCCTGGCATGCTCCCTGACACGTTTTCCGGAGGTATAGGTCGGGAAGCGAGCTCGTTGGAGGGAGAACTGTGGTGCGACCCAAAACGGTCCAAAAGATGGCCGAAGCTTCCAACGAGTGGCGAACGCTCGTCCGGTGTCAGAAACCACTGGAAATGCACTTGCAGCGAAGGAAACGGGCTGAGCTCGAGGACTTCCGGTGCTCGTCCCAAGAAAACGCGAGCGGGAATGCCCCGGACACAGTTTTCTCGTCCTGGGGTAAAAAGCGGTCCCCCGACGGTTTCTTCCCTTTGCTCCGTATTGGTCATAAGTCTTCCGATCTTCGGGTCTCGTGCTCCGAGGACTTCAACCCACACTCCTGGCATGCTCCCTGACACGTTTTCCGGAGGTATAGGTCGGGAAGCGAGCTCGTTGGAGGGAGAACTGTGGTGCGACCCAAAACGGTCCAAAAGATGGCCGAAGCTTCCAACGAGTGGCGAACGCTCGTCCGGTGTCAGAAACCACTGGAAATGCACTCACAGCGAAGGAAACGGGCCGAGCTCGAGGACTTCCGGTGCTCGTCCCAAGAAAACGCGAGCGGGAATGCCCCGGACTCAGTTTTCTCGTCCTGGGGTAAAAAGCGGTCCCCCGACGGTGTCTTCCCTTTGCTCCGTATTGGTCATAAGTCTTTCGATCTTCGGGTCTCGTGCTCCGAGGACTTCAACCCACACTCCTGGCATGCTCCCTGACACGTTTTCCGGAGGTATAGGTCGGGAAGCGAGCTCGTTGGAGGGAGAACTGTGGTGCGACCCAAAACGGTCCAAAAGATGGCCGAAGCTTCCAACGAGTGGCGAACGCTCGTCCGGGGTCAGAAACCACTGGAAATGTACTCGCAGCGAAGGAAACGGGCCGAGCTCGAGGACTTCCGATGCTCGTCCCAAGAAAACGCGAGCGGGAATGCCCCGGACTCAGTTTTCTCGTCCTGGGGTAAAAAGCGGTCCCCCGACGGTTTCTTCCCTTTGCTCCGTATTGGTCATAAGTCTTTCGATCTTCGGGTCTCGTGCTCCGAGGACTTCAACCCACACTCCTGGCATGCTCCCTGACACGTTTTCCGGAGGTATAGGTCGGGAAGCGAGCTCGTTGGAGGGAGAACTGTGGTGCGACCCACAACGGTCCAAAAGATGGCCGAAGCTTCCAACGAGTGGCGAACGCTCGTCCGGTGTCAGAAACCACTGGAAATGCACTTGCAGCGAAGGAAACGGGCTGAGCTCGAGGACTTCCGGTGCTCGTCCCAAGAAAACGCGAGCGGGAATGCCCCGGACTCAGTTTTCTCGTCCTGGGGTAAAAAGCGGTCCCCCGACGGTTTCTTCCCTTTGCTCCGTATTGGTCATAAGTCTTCCGATCTTCGGGTCTCGTGCTCCGAGGACTTCAACCCACACTCCTGGCATGCTCCCTGACACGTTTTCCGGAGGTATAGGTCGGGAAGCGAGCTCGTTGGAAGGAGATATGTGGTGCGACCCAAAACGGTCCAAAAGATGGCCGAAGCTTCCAACGAGTGGCGAACGCTCGTCCGGTGTCAGAAACCACTGGAAATGCACTTGCAGCGAAGGAAACGGGCTGAGCTCGAGGACTTCCGGTGCTCGTCCCAAGAAAACGCGAGCGGGAATGCCCCGGACTCAGTTTTCTCGTCCTGGGGTAAAAAGCGGTCCCCCGACGGTTTCTTCCCTTTGCTCCGTATTGGTCATAAGTCTTTCGATCTTCGGGTCTCGTGCTCCGAGGACTTCAACCCACACTCCTGGCATGCTCCCTGACACGTTTTCCGGAGGTATAGGTCGGGAAGCGAGCTCGTTGGAGGGAGAACTGTTGTGCGACCCAAAACGGTCCAAAAGATGGCCGAAGCTTCCAACGAGTGGCGAACGCTCGTCCGGTGTCAGAAACCACTGGAAATGCACTTGCAGCGAAGGAAACGGGCTGAGCTCGAGGACTTCCGGTGCTCGTCCTTAGAAAACGCGAGCGGGAATGCCCCGGACTCAGTTTTCTCGTCCTGGGGTAAAAGGCGGTCCCCCACGGTTTCTTCCATTTACTCCGTATTGGTCATAAGTCTTTCGATCTTCGGGTCTCGTGCTCCGAGGACTTCAACCCACGCTCCTGGCATGCTCCCTGACACGTGTTCCGGAGGTATAGGTCGGGAAGCGAGCTCGTTGGAGGGAGAACTGTTGTGCGACCCAAAACAGTCCAAAAGATGGCCGAAGCTTCCAACGAGTGGCGAACGCTCGTCCGGTGTCAGAAACCACTGGAAATGCACTTGCAGCGAAGGAAACGGGCTGAGCTCGAGGACTTCCGATGCTCGTCCCAAGAAAACGCGAGCAGGAATGCCCCGGACTCAGTTTTCTCGTCCTGGGGTAAAAGGCGGTCCCCCGACGGTTTCTTCCCTTTGCTCCGTATTGGTCATAAGTCTTTCGATCTTCGGGTCTCGTGCTCCGAGGACTTCAACCCACACTCCTGGCATGCTCCCTGACACATTTTCCGGAGGTATAGGTCGGGAAGCGAGCTCGTTGGAGGGAGAACTGTGGTGCGACCCAAAACGGTCCAAAAGATGGCCGAAGCTTCCAACCAGTGGCGAATGCTCGTCCGGTGTCAGAAACCACTGGAAATGCACTTGCAGCGAAGGAAACGGGCTGAGCTCGAGGACTTCCGGTGCTCGTCCCAAGAAATGGCGAGCGGGAATGCCCCGGACTCAGTTTTCTCGTCCTGGTGTAAAAGGCGGTCCCCCGACGGTTTCTTCCCTTTGCTCCGTATTGGTCATAAGTCTTTCGATCTTCGGGTCTCGTGCTCCGAGGACTTCAACCCACACTCCTGGCATGCTCCCTGACACGTTTTCCGGAGGTATAGGTCGGGAAGCGAGCTCGTTGGAGGGAGAACTGTGGTGCGACCCAAAACGGTCCAAAAGATGGCCGAAGCTTCCAACGAGTGGCGAACGCTCGTCCGGTGTCAGAAACCACTGGAAATGCACTTGCAGCGAAGGAAACGGGCTGAGCTCGAGGACTTCCGGTGCTCGTCTCAAGAAAACGCGAGCGGGAATGCCCCGGACTCAGTTTTCTCGTCCTGGGGTAAAAAGCGGTCCCCCGACGGTTTCTTCCCTTTGCTCCGTATTGGTCATAAGTCTTTCGATCTTCGGGTCTCGTGCTCCGAGGACTTCAACCCACACTCCTGGCATGCTCCCTGACACGTTTTCCGGAGGTATAGGTCGGGAAGCGAGCTCGTTGGAGGGAGAACTGTGGTGCGACCCAAAACGGTCCAAAAGATGGCCGAAGCTTCCAACGAGTGGCGAACGCTCGTCCGGTGTCAGAAACCACTGGAAATGTACTCGCAGCGAAGGAAACGGGCCGAGCTCGAGGACTTCCGATGCTCGTCCCAAGAAAACGCGAGCGGGATTGCCCCGGACTCAGTTTTCTCGTCCTGGGGTAAAAAGCGGTCCCCCGACGGTTTCTTCCCTTTGCTCCGTATTGGTCATAAGTCTTTCGATCTTCGGGTCTCGTGCTCCGAGCACTTCAACCCACACTCCTGGCATGCTCCCTGACACGTTTTCCGGAGGTATAGGTCGGGAAGCGAGCTCGTTGGAGGGAGAACTGTGGTGCGACCCAAAACGGTCCAAAAGATGGCCGAAGCTTCCAACGAGTGGCGAACGCTCGTCCGGTGTCAGAAACCACTGGAAATGCACTCGCAGCGAAGGAAACGGGCTGAGCTCGAGGACTTCCGGTGCTCGTCCCAAGAAAACGCGAGCGGGAATGCCCCGGACTCAGTTTTCTCGTCCTGGGGTAAAAAGCGGTCCCCCGACGGTTTCTTCCCTTTGCTCCGTATTGGTCATAAGTCTTTCGATCTTCGGGTCTCGTGCTCCGAGGACTTCAACCCACACTCCTGGCATGCTCCCTGACACGTTTTCCGGAGGTATAGGTCGGGAAGCGAGCTCGTTGGAGGGAGAACTGTGGTGCGACCCAAAACGGTCCAAAAGATGGCCGAAGCTTCCAACGAGTGGCGAACGCTCGTCCGGTGTCAGAAACCACTGGAAATGCACTTGCAGCGAAGGAAACGGGCTGAGCTCGAGGACTTCCGGTGCTCGTCCCAAGAAAACGCGAGCGGGAATGCCCCGGACTCAGTTTTCTCGTCCTGGGGTAAAAAGCGGTCCCCCGACGGTTTCTTCCCTTTGCTCCGTATTGGTCATAAGTCTTCCGATCTTCGGGTCTCGTGCTCCGAGGACTTCAACCCACACTCCTGGCATGCTCCCTGACACGTTTTCCGGAGGTATAGGTCGGGAAGCGAGCTCGTTGGAGGGAGAACTGTGGTGCGACCCAAAACGGTCCAAAAGATGGCCGAAGCTTCCAACGAGTGGCGAACGCTCGTCCGGTGTCAGAAACCACTGGAAATGCACTTGCAGCGAAGGAAACGGGCTGAGCTCGAGGACTTCCGGTGCTCGTCCCAAGAAAACGCGAGCGGGAATGCCCCGGACTCAGTTTTCTCGTCCTGGGGTAAAAAGCGGTCCCCCGACGGTTTCTTCCCTTTGCTCCGTATTGGTCATAACTCTTCCGATCTTCGGGTCTCGTGCTCCGAGGACTTCAACCCACACTCCTGGCATGCTCCCTGACACGTTTTCCGGAGGTATAGGTCGGGAAGCGAGCTCGTTGGAGGGAGAACTGTGGTGCGACCCAAAACGGTCCAAAAGATGGCCGAAGCTTCCAACGAGTGGCGAACGCTCGTCCGGTGTCAGAAACCACTGGAAATGCACTCACAGCGAAGGAAACGGGCCGAGCTCGAGGACTTCCGGTGCTCGTCCCAAGAAAACGCGAGCGGGAATGCCCCGGACTCAGTTTTCTCGTCCTGGGGTAAAAAGCGGTCCCCCGACGGTGTCTTCCCTTTGCTCCGTATTGGTCATAAGTCTTTCGATCTTCGGGTCTCGTGCTCCGAGGACTTCAACCCACACTCCTGGCATGCTCCCTGACACGTTTTCCGGAGGTATAGGTCGGGAAGCGAGCTCGTTGGAGGGAGAACTGTGGTGCGACCCAAAACGGTCCAAAAGATGGCCGAAGCTTCCAACGAGTGGCGAACGCTCGTCCGGTGTCAGAAACCACTGGAAATGTACTCGCAGCGAAGGAAACGGGCCGAGCTCGAGGACTTCCGATGCTCGTCCCAAGAAAACGCGAGCGGGAATGCCCCGGACTCAGTTTTCTCGTCCTGGGGTAAAAAGCGGTCCCCCGACGGTTTCTTCCCTTTGCTCCGTATTGGTCATAAGTCTTTCGATCTTCGGGTCTCGTGCTCCGAGGACTTCAACCCACACTCCTGGCATGCTCCCTGACACGTTTTCCGGAGGTATAGGTCGGGAAGCGAGCTCGTTGGAGGGAGAACTGTGGTGCGACCCAAAACGGTCCAAAAGATGGCCGAAGCTTCCAACGAGTGGCGAACGCTCGTCCGGTGTCAGAAACCACTGGAAATGCACTTGCAGCGAAGGAAACGGGCTGAGCTCGAGGACTTCCGGTGCTCGTCCCAAGAAAACGCGAGCGGGAATGCCCCGGACTCAGTTTTCTCGTCCTGGGGTAAAAAGCGGTCCCCCGACGGTTTCTTCCCTTTGCTCCGTATTGGTCATAAGTCTTCCGATCTTCGGGTCTCGTGCTCCGAGGACTTCAACCCACACTCCTGGCATGCTCCCTGACACGTTTTCCGGAGGTATAGGTCGGGAAGCGAGCTCGTTGGAGGGAGATATGTGGTGCGACCCAAAACGGTCCAAAAGATGGCCGAAGCTTCCAACGAGTGGCGAACGCTCGTCCGGTGTCAGAAACCACTGGAAATGCACTTGCAGCGAAGGAAACGGGCTGAGCTCGAGGACTTCCGGTGCTCGTCCCAAGAAAACGCGAGCGGGAATGCCCCGGACTCAGTTTTCTCGTCCTGGGGTAAAAAGCGGTCCCCCGACGGTTTCTTCCCTTTGCTCCGTATTGGTCATAAGTCTTTCGATCTTCGGGTCTCGTGCTCCGAGGACTTCAACCCACACTCCTGGCATGCTCCCTGACACGTTTTCCGGAGGTATAGGTCGGGAAGCGAGCTCGTTGGAGGGAGAACTGTTGTGCGACCCAAAACGGTCCAAAAGATGGCCGAAGCTTCCAACGAGTGGCGAACGCTCGTCCGGTGTCAGAAACCACTGGAAATGCACTTGCAGCGAAGGAAACGGGCTGAGCTCGAGGACTTCCGGTGCTCGTCCTTAGAAAACGCGAGCGGGAATGCCCCGGACTCCGTTTTCTCGTCCTGGGGTAAAAGGCGGTCCCCCCACGGTTTCTTCCCTTTACTCCGTATTGGTCATAAGTCTTTCGATCTTCGGGTCTCGTGCTCCGAGGACTTCAACCCACGCTCCTGGCATGCTCCCTGACACGTTTTCCGGAGGTATAGGTCGGGAAGCGAGCTCGTTGGAGGGAGAACTGTTGTGCGACCCAAAACAGTCCAAAAGATGGCCGAAGCTTCCAACGAGTGGCGAACGCTCGTCCGGTGTCAGAAACCACTGGAAATGCACTTGCAGCGAAGGAAACGGGCTGAGCTCGAGGACTTCCGGTGCTCGTCCCAAGAAAACGCGAGCAGGAATGCCCCGGACTCAGTTTTCTCGTCCTGGGGTAAAAGGCGGTCCCCCGACGGTTTCTTCCCTTTGCTCCGTATTGGTCATAAGTCTTTCGATCTTCGGGTCTCGTGCTCCGAGGACTTCAACCCACACTCCTGGCATGCTCCCTGACACGTTTTCCGGAGGTATAGGTCGGGAAGCGAGCTCGTTGGAGGGAGAACTGTGGTGCGACCCAAAACGGTCCAAAAGATGGTCGAAGCTTCCAACCAGTGGCGAATGCTCGTCCGGTGTCAGAAACCACTGGAAATGCACTTGCAGCGAAGGAAACGGGCTGAGCTCGAGGACTTCCGGTGCTCGTCCCAAGAAATGGCGAGCGGGAATGCCCCGGACTCAGTTTTCTCGTCCTGGTGTAAAAGGCGGTCCCCCGACGGTTTCTTCCCTTTGCTCCGTATTGGTCATAAGTCTTTCGATCTTCGGGTCTCGTGCTCCGAGGACTTCAACCCACACTCCTGGCATGCTCCCTGACACGTTTTCCGGAGGTATAGGTCGGGAAGCGAGCTCGTTGGAGGGAGAACTGTGGTGCGACCCAAAACGGTCCAAAAGATGGCCGAAGCTTCCAACGAGTGGCGAACGCTCGTCCGGTGTCAGAAACCACTGGAAATGCACTTGCAGCAAAGGAAACGGGCCGAGCTCGAGGACTTCCGGTGCTCGTCCCAAGAAAACGCGAGGGGAATGCCCCGGACTCAGTTTTCTCGTCCTGGGGTAAAAAGCGGTCCCCCGACGGTTTCTTCCCTTTCCTCCGTATTGGTCATAAGTCTTTCGATCTTCGGGTCTCGTGCTCCGAGGACTTCAACCCACACTCCTGGCATGCTCCCTGACACGTTTTCCGGAGGTATAGGTCGGGAAGCGAGCTCGTTGGAGGGAGAACTGTGGTGCGACCCAAAACGGTCCAAAAGATGGCCGAAGCTTCCAACGAGTGGCGAACGCTCGTCCGGTGTCAGAAACCACTGGAAATGCACTTGCAGCGAAGGAAACGGGCTGAGCTCGAGGACTTCCGGTGCTCGTCCCAAGAAAACGCGAGCGGGAATGCCCCGGACTCAGTTTTCTCGTCCTGGGGTAAAAAGCGGTCCCCCGACGGTTTCTACCCTTTGCTCCGTATTGGTCATAAGTCTTTCGATCTTCGGGTCTCGTGGTCCGAGGACTTCAACCCACACTCCTGGCATGCTCCCTGACACGTTTTCCGGAGGTATAGGTCGGGAAGCGAGCTCGTTGGAGGGAGAACTGTGGTGCGACCCAAAACGGTCCAAAAGATGGCCGAAGCTTCCAACGAGTGGCGAACGCTCGTCCGGTGTCAGAAACCACTGGAAATGCACTTGCAGCGAAGGAAACGGGCTGAGCTCGAGGACTTCCGGTGCTCGTCCCAAGAAAACGCGAGCGGGAATGCCCCTGACTCAGTTTTCTCGTCCTAGGGTAAAAAGCGGTCCCCCGACGGTTTCTTCCCTTTGCTCCGTATTGGTCATAAGTCTTTCGATCTTCGGGTCTCGTGCTCCGAGGACTTCAACCCACACTCCTGGCATGCTCCCTGACACGTTTTCCGGAGGTATGGGTCGGGAAGCGAGCTCGTTGGAGGGAGAACTGTGGTGCGACCCAAAACGGTCCAAAAGATGGCCGAAGCTTCCAACGAGTGGCGAACGCTCGTCCGGTGTCAGAAACCACTGGAAATGCACTTGCAGCGAAGGAAACGGGCTGAGCTCGAGGACTTCCGGTGCTCGTCCCAAGAAAACGCGAGCGGGAATGCCCCGGACTCAGTTTTCTCGTCCTGGGGTAAAAAGCGGTCCCCCGACGGTTTCTTCCCTTTGCTCCGTATTGGTCATAAGTCTTTCGATCTTCGGGTCTCGTGCTCCGAGGACTTCAACCCACACTCCTGGCATGCTCCCTGACACGTTTTCCGGAGGTATAGGTCGGGAAGCGAGCTCGTTGGAGGGAGAACTGTGGTGCGACTCAAAACGGTCCAAAAGATGGCCGAAGCTTCCAACGGGTGGCGAACGCTCATCGGGTGTCAGAAACCACTGGAAATGCACTTGCAGCGAAGGAAACGGGCTGAGCTCGAGGACTTCCGGTGCTCGTCCCAAGAAAACGCGAGCGGGAATGCCCCGGACTCAGTTTTCTCGTCCTGGGGTAAAAAGCGGTCCCCCGACGGTTTCTTCCCTTTGCTCCGTATTGGTCATAAGTCTTTCGATCTTCGGGTCTCGTGCTCCGAGGACTTCAACCCACACTCCTGGCATGCTCCCTGACACGTTTTCCGGAGGTATGGGTCGGGAAGCGAGCTCGTTGGAGGGAGAACTGTGGTGCGACCCAAAACGGTCCAAAAGATGGCCGAAGCTTCCAACGATTGGCGAACGCTCGTCCGGTGTCAGAAAGCACTGGAAATGCACTTGCAGCGAAGGAAACGGGCTGAGCTCGAGGACTTCCGGTGCTCGTCCCAAGAAAACGCGAGCGGGAATGCCCCGGACTCAGTTTTCTCGTCCTGGGGTAAAAAGCGGTCCCCCGACGGTTTCTTCCCTTTGCTCCGTATTGGTCATAAGTCTTTCGATCTTCGGGTCTCGTGCTCCGAGGACTTCAACCCACACTCCTGGCATGCTCCCTGACACGTTTTCCGGAGGTATAGGTCGGGAAGCGAGCTCGTTGGAGGGAGAACTGTGGTGCGACCCAAAACGGTCCAAAAGATGGCCGAAGCTTCAAACGAGTGGCGAACGCTCGTCCGGTGTCAGAAACCACTGGAAATGCACTTGCAGCGAAGGAAACGGGCTGAGCTCGAGGACTTCCGGTGCTCGTCCCAAGAAAACGCGAGCGGGAATGCCCCGGACTCAGTTTTCTCCTCCTGGGGTAAAAAGCGGTCCCCGACGGTTTCTTCCCTTTGCTCCGTATTGGTCATAAGTCTTTCGATCTTCGGGTCTCGTGCTCCGAGGACTTCAACCCACACTCCTGGCATGCTCCCTGACACGTTTTCCGGAGGTATAGGTCGGGAAGCGAGCTCGTTGGAGGGAGAACTGTGGTGCGACCCAAAACGGTCCAAAAGATGGCCGAAGCTTCCAACGAGTGGCGAACGCTCGTCCGGTGTCAGAAACCACTGGAAATGCACTTGCAGCGAAGGAAACGGGCTGAGCTCGAGGACTTCCGGTGCTCGTCCCAAGAAAACGCGAGCGGGAATGCCCCGGACTCAGTTTTCTCGTCCTGGGGTAAAAAGCGGTCCCCCGACGGTTTCTTCCCTTTGCTCCGTATTGGTCATAAGTCTTTCGATCTTCGGGTCTCATTCCCCGAGGACTTCAACCCACACTCCTGGCATGCTCCCTGACACGTTTTCCGGAGGTATAGGTCGGGAAGCGAGCTCGTTGGAGGGAGAACTGTGGTGCGACCCAAAACGGTCCAAAAGATGGCCGAAGCTTCCAACGAGTGGCGAACGCTCGTCCGGTGTCAGAAACCACTGGAAATGCACTTGCAGCGAAGGAAACGGGCTGAGCTCGAGGACTTCCGGTGCTCGTCCCAAGAAAACGCGAGCGGGAATGCCCCGGATTCAGTTTTCTCGTCCTGGGGTAAAAAGCGGTCCCCCGACGGTTTCTTCCCTTTGCTCCGTATTGGTCATAAGTCTTTCGATCTTCGGGTCTCGTGCTCCGAGGACTTCAACCCACACTCCTGGCATGCTCCCTGACACGTTTTCCGGAGGTATAGGTCGGGAAGCGAGCTCGTTGGAGGGAGAACTGTGGTGCGACCCAAAACGGTCCAAAAGATGGTCGAAGCTTCCAACCAGTGGCGAATGCTCGTCCGGTGTCAGAAACCACTGGAAATGCACTTGCAGCGAAGGAAACGGGCTGAGCTCGAGGACTTCCGGTGCTCGTCCCAAGAAATGGCGAGCGGGAATGCCCCGGACTCAGTTTTCTCGTCCTGGTGTAAAAGGCGGTCCCCCGACGGTTTCTTCCCTTTGCTCCGTATTGGTCATAAGTCTTTCGATCTTCGGGTCTCGTGCTCCGAGGACTTCAACCCACACTCCTGGCATGCTCCCTGACACGTTTTCCGGAGGTATAGGTCGGGAAGCGAGCTCGTTGGAGGGAGAACTGTGGTGCGACCCAAAACGGTCCAAAAGATGGCCGAAGCTTCCAACGAGTGGCGAACGCTCGTCCGGTGTCAGAAACCACTGGAAATGCACTTGCAGCAAAGGAAACGGGCCGAGCTCGAGGACTTCCGGTGCTCGTCCCAAGAAAACGCGAGGGGAATGCCCCGGACTCAGTTTTCTCGTCCTGGGGTAAAAAGCGGTCCCCCGACGGTTTCTTCCCTTTCCTCCGTATTGGTCATAAGTCTTTCGATCTTCGGGTCTCGTGCTCCGAGGACTTCAACCCACACTCCTGGCATGCTCCCTGACACGTTTTCCGGAGGTATAGGTCGGGAAGCGAGCTCGTTGGAGGGAGAACTGTGGTGCGACCCAAAACGGTCCAAAAGATGGCCGAAGCTTCCAACGAGTGGCGAACGCTCGTCCGGTGTCAGAAACCACTGGAAATGCACTTGCAGCGAAGGAAACGGGCTGAGCTCGAGGACTTCCGGTGCTCGTCCCAAGAAAACGCGAGCGGGAATGCCCCGGACTCAGTTTTCTCGTCCTGGGGTAAAAAGCGGTCCCCCGACGGTTTCTTCCCTTTGCTCCGTATTGGTCATAAGTCTTTCGATCTTCGGGTCTCGTGGTCCGAGGACTTCAACCCACACTCCTGGCATGCTCCCTGACACGTTTTCCGGAGGTATAGGTCGGGAAGCGAGCTCGTTGGAGGGAGAACTGTGGTGCGACCCAAAACGGTCCAAAAGATGGCCGAAGCTTCCAACGAGTGGCGAACGCTCGTCCGGTGTCAGAAACCACTGGAAATGCACTTGCAGCGAAGGAAACGGGCTGAGCTCGAGGACTTCCGGTGCTCGTCCCAAGAAAACGCGAGCGGGAATGCCCCTGACTCAGTTTTCTCGTCCTAGGGTAAAAAGCGGTCCCCCGACGGTTTCTTCCCTTTGCTCCGTATTGGTCATAAGTCTTTCGATCTTCGGGTCTCGTGCTCCGAGGACTTCAACCCACACTCCTGGCATGCTCCCTGACACGTTTTCCGGAGGTATGGGTCGGGAAGCGAGCTCGTTGGAGGGAGAACTGTGGTGCGACCCAAAACGGTCCAAAAGATGGCCGAAGCTTCCAACGAGTGGCGAACGCTCGTCCGGTGTCAGAAACCACTGGAAATGCACTTGCAGCGAAGGAAACGGGCTGAGCTCGAGGACTTCCGGTGCTCGTCCCAAGAAAACGCGAGCGGGAATGCCCCGGACTCAGTTTTCTCGTCCTGGGGTAAAAAGCGGTCCCCCGACGGTTTCTTCCCTTTGCTCCGTATTGGTCATAAGTCTTTCGATCTTCGGGTCTCGTGCTCCGAGGACTTCAACCCACACTCCTGGCATGCTCCCTGACACGTTTTCCGGAGGTATAGGTCGGGAAGCGAGCTCGTTGGAGGGAGAACTGTGGTGCGACTCAAAACGGTCCAAAAGATGGCCGAAGCTTCCAACGGGTGGCGAACGCTCATCGGGTGTCAGAAACCACTGGAAATGCACTTGCAGCGAAGGAAACGGGCTGAGCTCGAGGACTTCCGGTGCTCGTCCCAAGAAAACGCGAGCGGGAATGCCCCGGACTCAGTTTTCTCGTCCTGGGGTAAAAAGCGGTCCCCCGACGGTTTCTTCCCTTTGCTCCGTATTGGTCATAAGTCTTTCGATCTTCGGGTCTCGTGCTCCGAGGACTTCAACCCACACTCCTGGCATGCTCCCTGACACGTTTTCCGGAGGTATGGGTCGGGAAGCGAGCTCGTTGGAGGGAGAACTGTGGTGCGACCCAAAACGGTCCAAAAGATGGCCGAAGCTTCCAACGATTGGCGAACGCTCGTCCGGTGTCAGAAAGCACTGGAAATGCACTTGCAGCGAAGGAAACGGGCTGAGCTCGAGGACTTCCGGTGCTCGTCCCAAGAAAACGCGAGCGGGAATGCCCCGGACTCAGTTTTCTCGTCCTGGGGTAAAAAGCGGTCCCCCGACGGTTTCTTCCCTTTGCTCCGTATTGGTCATAAGTCTTTCGATCTTCGGGTCTCGTGCTCCGAGGACTTCAACCCACACTCCTGGCATGCTCCCTGACACGTTTTCCGGAGGTATAGGTCGGGAAGCGAGCTCGTTGGAGGGAGAACTGTGGTGCGACCCAAAACGGTCCAAAAGATGGCCGAAGCTTCAAACGAGTGGCGAACGCTCGTCCGGTGTCAGAAACCACTGGAAATGCACTTGCAGCGAAGGAAACGGGCTGAGCTCGAGGACTTCCGGTGCTCGTCCCAAGAAAACGCGAGCGGGAATGCCCCGGACTCAGTTTTCTCCTCCTGGGGTAAAAAGCGGTCCCCGACGGTTTCTTCCCTTTGCTCCGTATTGGTCATAAGTCTTTCGATCTTCGGGTCTCGTGCTCCGAGGACTTCAACCCACACTCCTGGCATGCTCCCTGACACGTTTTCCGGAGGTATAGGTCGGGAAGCGAGCTCGTTGGAGGGAGAACTGTGGTGCGACCCAAAACGGTCCAAAAGATGGCCGAAGCTTCCAACGAGTGGCGAACGCTCGTCCGGTGTCAGAAACCACTGGAAATGCACTTGCAGCGAAGGAAACGGGCTGAGCTCGAGGACTTCCGGTGCTCGTCCCAAGAAAACGCGAGCGGGAATGCCCCGGACTCAGTTTTCTCGTCCTGGGGTAAAAAGCGGTCCCCCGACGGTTTCTTCCCTTTGCTCCGTATTGGTCATAAGTCTTTCGATCTTCGGGTCTCATTCCCCGAGGACTTCAACCCACACTCCTGGCATGCTCCCTGACACGTTTTCCGGAGGTATAGGTCGGGAAGCGAGCTCGTTGGAGGGAGAACTGTGGTGCGACCCAAAACGGTCCAAAAGATGGCCGAAGCTTCCAACGAGTGGCGAACGCTCGTCCGGTGTCAGAAACCACTGGAAATGCACTTGCAGCGAAGGAAACGGGCTGAGCTCGAGGACTTCCGGTGCTCGTCCCAAGAAAACGCGAGCGGGAATGCCCCGGATTCAGTTTTCTCGTCCTGGGGTAAAAAGCGGTCCCCCGACGGTTTCTTCCCTTTGCTCCGTATTGGTCATAAGTCTTTCGATCTTCGGGTCTCGTGCTCCGAGGACTTCAACCCACACTCCTGGCATGCTCCCTGACACGTTTTCCGGAGGTATAGGTCGGGAAGCGAGCTCGTTGGAGGGAGAACTGTGGTGCGACCCAAAACGGTCCAAAAGATGGCCGAAGCTTCCAACGAGTGGCGAACGCTCGTCCGGTGTCAGAAACCACTGGAAATGCACTTGCAGCGAAGGAAACGGGCTGAGCTCGAGGACTTCCGGTGCTCGTCCAAAGAAAACGCGAGCGGGAATGCCCCGGACTCAGTTTTCTCGTCCTGGGGTAAAAATCGGTCCCCCGACAGTTTCTTCCCTTTGCTCCGTATTGGTCATAAGTCTTTCGATCTTCGGGTCTCGTGCTCCGAGGACTTCAACCCACACTCCTGGCATGCTCCCTGACACGTTTTCCGGAGGTATAGGTCGGGAAGCGAGCTCGTTGGAGGGAGAACTGTGGTGCGACCCAAAACGGTCCAAAAGATGGCCGAAGCTTCCAACGAGTGGCGAACGCTCGTCCGGTGTCAGAAACCACTGGAAATGCACTTGCAGCGAAGGAAACGGGCTGAGCTCGAGGACTTCCGTTGCTCGTCCCAAGAAAACGCGAGCGGGAATGCCCCGGACTCAGTTTTCTCGTCCTGGGGTAAAAAGCGATCACCCGACGGTTTCTTCCCTTTGCTCCGTATTGGTCATAAGTCTTTCGATCTTCGGGTCTCGTGCTCCGAGGACTTCAACCCACACTCCTGGCATGCTCCCTGACACGTTTTCCGGAGGTATAGGTCGGGAAGCGAGCTCGTTGGAGGGAGAACTGTGGTGCGACCCAAAACGGTCCAAAAGATGGCCGAAGCTTCCAACGAGTGGCGAACGCTCGTCCGGTGTCAGAAACCACTGGAAATGCACTTGCAGCGAAGGAAACGGGCTGAGCTCGAGGACTTCCGGTGCTCGTCCCAAGAAAACGCGAGCGGGAATGCCCCGGACTCAGTTTTCTCGTCCTGGGGTAAAAAGCGGTCCCCCGACGGTTTCTTCCCTTTGCTCCGTATTGGTCATAAGTCTTTTGATCTTCGGGTCTCGTGCTCCGAGGACTTCAACCCACACTCCTGGCATGCTCCCTGACACGTTTTCCGGAGGTATAGGTCGGGAAGCGAGCTCGTTGGAGGGAGAACTGTGGTGCGACCCAAAACGGTCCAAAAGATGGCCGAAGCTTCCAACGAGTGGCGAACGCTCGTCCGGTGTCAGAAACCACTGGAAATGCACTTGCAGCGAAGGAAACGGGCTGAGCTCGAGAACTTCCGGTGCTCGTCCCAAGAAAACGCGAGCGGGAATGCCCCGGACTCAGTTTTCTCGTCCTGGGGTAAAAAGCGGTCCACCGACGGTTTCTTCCCTTTGCTCCGTATTGGTCATAAGTCTTTCGATCTTCGGGTCTCGTGCCCCGAGGACTTCAACCCACACTCCTGGCATGCTCCCTGACACGTTTTCCGGAGGTATAGGTCGGGAAGCGAGCTCGTTGGAGGGAGAACTGTGGTGCGACCCAAAACGGTCCAAAAGATGGGCGAAGCTTCCAACGAGTGGCGAACGCTCGTCCGGTGTCAGAAACCACTGGAAATGCACTTGCAGCGAAGGAAACAGGCTGAGCTCGAGGACTGCCGGTGCTCGTCCCAAGAAAACACGAGCGGGAATGCCCCGGACTCAGTTTTCTCGTCCTGGGGTAAGAAGCGGTCTCCCGACGGTTTCTTCCCTTTGCTCCGTATTGGTCATAAGTCTTTCGATCTTCGGGTCTCGTGCTCCGAGGACTTCAACCCACACTCCTGGCATGCTCCCTGACACGTTTTCAGGAGGTATAGGTCAGGAAGCGAGTTCGTTGGAGGGAGAACTGTGGTGCGACCCAAAACGGTCCAAAAGATGGCCGAAGCTTCCAACGAGTGGCGAACGCTCGTCCGGTGTCAGAAACCACTGGAAATGCACTTGCAGCGAAGGAAACGGGCTGAGCTCGAGGACTTCCGATGCTCGTCCCAAGAAAACGCGAGCGGGAATGCCCCGGACTCAGTTTTCTCGTCCTGGGGTAAAAAGCGGTCCCCCGACGGTTTCTTCCCTTTGCTCCGTATTGGTCATAAGTCTTTCGATCTTCGGGTCTCGTGCTCCGAGGACTTCAACCCACACTCCTGGCATGCTCCCTGACACGTTTTCCGGAGGTATAGGTCGGGAAGCGAGCTCGTTGGAGGGAGAACTGTGGTGCGACCCAAAACGGTCCAAAAGATGGCCGAAGCTTCCAACGAGTGGCGAACGCTCGTCCGGTGTCAGAAACCACTGGAAATGCACTTGTAGCGAAGGAAACGGGCTGAGCTCGAGGACTTCCGGTGCTCGTCCCAAGAAAACGCGAGCGGGAATGCCCCGGACTCAGTCTTCTCGTCCGGGGGTAAAAAGCGGTCCCCCGACGGTTTCTTCCCTTTGCTCCGTATTGGTCATAAGTCTTTCGATCTTCGGGTCTCGTGCTCCGAGGACTTCAACCCACACTCCTGGCATGCTCCCTGACACGTTTTCCGGAGGTATAGGTCGGGAAGCGAGCTCGTTGGAGGGAGAACTGTGGTGCGACCCAAAACGGTCCAAAAGATGGCCGAAGCTTCCAACGAGTGGCGAACGCTCGTCCGGTGTCAGAAACCACTGGAAATGCACTTGCAGCGAAGGAAACGGGCTGAGCTCGAGGACTTCCGGTGCTCGTCCCAAGAAAACGCGAGCGGGAATGCCCCGGACTCAGTTTTCTCGTCCTGGGGTAAAAAGCGGTCCCCCGACGGTTTCTTCCCTTTGCTCCGTATTGGTCATAAGTCTTTCGATCTTCGGGTCTCGTGCTCCGAGGACTTCAACCCACACTCCTGGCATGCTCCCTGACACGTTTTCCGGAGGTATAGGTCGGGAAGCGAGCTCGTTGGAGGGAGAACTGTGGTGCGACCCAAAACGGTCCAAAAGATGGGCGAAGCTTCCAACGAGTGGCGAACGCTCGTCCGGTGTCAGAAACCACTGGAAATGCACTTGCAGCGAAGGAAACGGGCTGAGCTCGAGGACTTCCGATGCTCGTCCCAAGAAAACGCGAGCGGGAATGCCCCGGACTCAGTTTTCTCGTCCTGGGGTAAAAAGCGGTCCCCCGACGGTTTCTTCCCTTTGCTCCGTATTGGTCATAAGTCTTTCGATCTTCGGGTCTCGTGCTCCGAGGACTTCAACCCACACTCCTGGCATGCTCCCTGACACGTTTTCCGGAGGTATAGGTCGGGAAGCGAGCTCGTTGGAGGGAGAACTGTGGTGCGACCCAAAACGGTCCAAAAGATTGCCGAAGCTTCCAACGGGTGGCGAACGCTCGTCCGGTGTCAGAAACCACTGGAAATGCACTTGCAGCGAAGGAAACGGGCTGAGCTCGAGGACTTCCGGTGCTCGTCCCAAGAAAACGCGAGCGGGAATGCCCCGGACTCAGTTTTCTCGTCCTGGGGTAAAAAGCGGTCCCCCGACGGTTTCTTCCCTTTGCTCCGTATTGGTCATAAGTCTTTGGATCTTCGGGTCTCGTGCTCCGAGGACTTCAACCCACACTCCTGGCATGCTCCCTGACACGTTTTCCGGAGGTATAGGTCGGGAAGCGAGCTCGTTGGAGGGAGAACTGTGGTGCGACCCAAAACGGTCCAAAAGATGGCCGAAGCTTCCAACGAGTGGCGAACGCTCGTCCGGTGTCAGAAACCACTGGAAATGCACTTGCAGCGAAGGAAACGGGCTGAGCTCGAGGACTTCCGGTGCTCGTCCCAAGAAAACGCGAGCGGGAATGCCCCGGACTCAGTTTTCTCGTCCTGGGGTAAAAAGCGGTCCCCCGACGGTTTCTTCCCTTTGCTCCGTATTGGTCATAAGTCTTTCGATCTTCGGGTCTCGTGCCCCGAGGACTTCAACCCACACTCCTGGCATGCTCCCTGACACGTTTTCCGGAGTTATAGGTCGGGAAGCGAGCTCGTTGGAGGGAGAACTGTTGTGCGACCCAAAACGGTCCAAAAGATGGTCGAAGCTTCCAACGAGTGGCGAACGCTCGTCCGGTGTCAGAAACCACTGGAAATGCACTTGCAGCGAAGGAAACGGGCTGAGCTCGAGGACTTCCGGTGCTCGTCCCAAGAAAACGCAAGCGGGAATGCCCCGGACTCAGTTTTCTCGTCCTGGGGTAAAAAGCGGTCCCCCGACGGTTTCTTCCCTTTGCTCCGTATTGGTCATAAGTCTTTCGATCTTCGGGTCTCGTGCTCCGAGGACTTCAACCCACACTCCTGGCATGCTCCCTGACACGTTTTCCGGAGGTATAGGTCGGGAAGCGAGCTCGTTGGAGGGAGAACTGTGGTGCGACCCAAAACGGTCCAAAAGATGGGCGAAGCTTCCAACGAGTGGCGAACGCTCGTCCGGTGTCAGAAACCACTGGAAATGCACTTGCAGCGAAGGAAACGGGCTGAGCTCGAGGACTTCCGGTGCTCGTCCCAAGAAAACGCGAGCGGGATTGCCCCGGACTCAGTTTTCTCGTCCTGGGGTAAAAAGCGGTCCCCCGACGGTTTCTTCCCTTTGCTCCGTATTGGTCATAAGTCTTTCGATCTTCGGGTCTCGTGCCCCGAGGACTTCGACCCACACTCCTGGCATGCTCCCTGACACGTTTTCCGGAGGTATAGGTCGGGAAGCGAGCTCGTTGGAGGGAGAACTGTGGTGCGACCCAAAACGGTCCAAAAGATGGCCGAAGCTTCCAACGAGTGGCGAACGCTCGTCCGGTGTCAGAAACCACTGGAAATGCACTTGCAGCGAAGGAAACGGACTGAGCTCGAGGACCTCCGGTGCTCGTCCCAAGAAAACGCGAGCGGGAATGCCCCGGACTCAGTTTTCTCGTCCTGGGGTAAAAAGCGGTCCCCCGACGGTTTCTTCCCTTTGCTCCGTATTGGTCATAAGTCTTTCGATCTTCGGGTCTCGTGCTCCGAGGACTTCAACCCACACTCCTGGCATGCTCCCTGACACGTTTTCCGGAGGTATAGGTCGGGAAGCGAGCTCGTTGGAGGGAGAACTGTGGTGCGACCCAAAACGGTCCAAAAGATGGCCGAAGCTTCCAACGAGTGGCGAACGCTCGTCCGGTGTCAGAAACCACTGGAAATGCACTTGCAGCGAAGGAAACGGGCTGAGCTCGAGGACTTCCGGTGCTCGTCCCAAGAAAACGCGAGCGGGAATGCCCCGGACTCAGTTTTCTCGTCCTGGGGTAAAAAGCGGTCCCCCGACGGTTTCTTCCCTTTGCTCCGTATTGGTCAGAAGTCTTTCGATCTTCGGGTCTCGTGCTCCGAGGACTTCAACCCACACTCCTGGCATGCTCCCTGACACGTTTTCCGGAGGTATAGGTCGGGAAGCGAGCTCGTTGGAGGGAGAACTGTGGTGCGACCCAAAACAGTCCAAAAGATGGCCGAAGCTTCTAACGAGTGGCGAACGCTCGTCCGGTGTCAGAAACCACTGGAAATGCACTTGCAGCGAAGGAAACAGGCTGAGCTCGAGGACTTCCGGTTCTCGTCCCAAGAAAACGTGAGCGGGAATGCCGCGGACTCAGTTTTCTCGTCCTGGGGTAAAAAGCGGTCCCCCGACGGTTTCTTCCCTTTGTTCCGTATTGGTCATAAGTCTTTCGATCTTCGGGTCTCGTGCCCCGAGGACTTCGACCCACACTCCTGGCATGCTCCCTGACACGTTTTCCGGAGGTATAGGTCGGGAAGCGAGCTCGTTGGAGGGAGAACTGTGGTGCGACCCAAAACGGTCCAAAAGATGGCCGAAGCTTCCAACGAGTGGCGAACGCTCGTCCGGTGTCAGAAACCACTGGAAATGCACTTGCAGTGAAGGAAACGGGCTGAGCTCGAGGACTTCCGGTGCTCGTCCCAAGAAAACGCGAGCGGGAATGCCCCGGACTCAGTTTTCTCGTCCTGGGGTAAAAAGCGGTCCCCCGACGGTTTCTTCCCTTTGCTCCGTATTGGTCATAAGTCTTTCGATCTTCGGGTCTCGTGCTCCGAGGACTTCAACCCACACTCCTGGCATGCTCCCTGACACGTTTTCCGGAGGTATAGGTCGGGAAGCGAGCTCGTTGGAGGGAGAACTGTGGTGCGACCCAAAACGGTCCAAAAGATTGCCGAAGCTTCCAACGAGTGGCGAACGCTCGTCCGGTGTCAGAAACCACTGGAAATGCACTTGCAGCGAAGGAAACGGGCTGAGCTCGAGGACTTCCGGTGCTCGTCCCAAGAAAACGCGAGCGGGAATGCCCCGGACTCAGTTTTCTCGTCCTGGGGTAAAAAGCGGTCCCCCGACGGTTTCTTCCCTTTGCTCCGTATTGGTCATAAGTCTTTCGATCTTCGGGTCTCGTGCTCCGAGGACTTCAACCCACACTCCTGGCATGCTCCCTGACACGTTTTCCGGAGGTATGGGTCGGGAAGCGAGCTCGTTGGAGGGAGAACTGTGGTGCGACCCAAAACGGTCCAAAAGATGGCCGAAGCTTCCAACGAGTGGCGAACGCTCGTCCGGTGTCAGAAACCACTGGAAATGCACTTGCAACGAAGGAAACGGGCTGAGCTCGAGGACTTCCGGTGCTCGTCCCAAGAAAACGCGAGCGGGAATGCCCCGGACTCAGTTTTCTCGTCCTGGGGTAAAAAGCGGTCCCCCGACGGTTTCTTCCCTTTGCTCCGTATTGGTCATAAGTCTTTCGATCTTCAGGTCTCGTGCTCCGAGGACTTCAACCCACACTCCTGGCATGCTCCCTGACACGTTTTTCGGAGGTATGGGTCGGGAAGCGAGCTCGTTGGAGGGAGAACTGTGGTGCGACCCAAAACGGTCCAAAAGATGGCCGAAGCTTCCAACGAGTGGCGAACGCTCGTCCGGTGTCAGAAACCACTGGAAATGCACTTGCAACGAAGGAAACGGGCTGAGCTCGAGGACTTCCGGTGCTCGTCCCAAGAAAACGCGAGCGGGAATGCCCCGGACTCAGTTTTCTCGTCCTGGGGTAAAAAGCGGTCCCCCGACGGTTTCTTCCCTTTGCTCCGTATTGGTCATAAGTCTTTCGATCTTCGGGTCTCGTGCTCCGAGGACTTCAACCCACACTCCTGGCATGCTCCCTGACACGTTTTTCGGAGGTATAGGTCGGGAAGCGAGCTCGTTGGAGGGAGAACTGTGGTGCGACCCAAAACAGTCCAAAAGATGGCCGAAGCTTCTAACGAGTGGCGAACGCTCGTCCGGTGTCAGAAACCACTGGAAATGCACTTGCAGCGAAGGAAACAGGCTGAGCTCGAGGACTTCCGGTTCTCGTCCCAAGAAAACGTGAGCGGGAATGCCGCGGACTCAGTTTTCTCGTCCTGGGGTAAAAAGCGGTCCCCCGACGGTTTCTTCCCTTTGCTCCGTATTGGTCATAAGTCTTTCGATCTTCGGGTCTCGTGCCCCGAGGACTTCGACCCACACTCCTGGCATGCTCCCTGACACGTTTTCCGGAGGTATAGGTCGGGAAGCGAGCTCGTTGGAGGGAGAACTGTGGTGCGACCCAAAACGGTCCAAAAGATGGGCGAAGCTTCCAACGAGTGGCGAACGCTCGTCCGGTGTCAGAAACCACTGGAAATGCACTTGCAGTGAAGGAAACGGGCTGAGCTCGAGGACTTCCGGTGCTCGTCCCAAGAAAACGCGAGCGGGAATGCCCCGGACTCAGTTTTCTCGTCCTGGGGTAAAAAGCGGTCCCCCGACGGTTTCTTCCCTTTGCTCCGTATTGGTCATAAGTCTTTCGATCTTCGGGTCTCGTGCTCCGAGGACTTCAACCCACACTCCTGGCATGCTCCCTGACACGTTTTCCGGAGGTATAGGTCGGGAAGCGAGCTCGTTGGGGGGAGAACTGTGGTGCGACCCAAAACGGTCCAAAAGATTGCCGAAGCTTCCAACGAGTGGCGAACGCTCGTCCGGTGTCAGAAACCACTGGAAATGCACTTGCAGCGAAGGAAACGGGCTGAGCTCGAGGACTTCCGGTGCTCGTCCCAAGAAAACGCGAGCGGGAATGCCCCGGACTCAGTTTTCTCGTCCTGGGGTAAAAAGCGGTCCCCCGACGGTTTCTTCCCTTTGCTCCGTATTGGTCATAAGTCTTTCGATCTTCGGGTCTCGTGCTCCGAGGACTTCAACCCACACTCCTGGCATGCTCCCTGACACGTTTTCCGGAGGTATGGGTCGGGAAGCGAGCTCGTTGGAGGGAGAACTGTGGTGCGACCCAAAACGGTCCAAAAGATGGCCGAAGC
Source organism: Cucumis melo (assembly GCF_025177605.1). Classification (NCBI taxonomy): domain Eukaryota; kingdom Viridiplantae; phylum Streptophyta; class Magnoliopsida; order Cucurbitales; family Cucurbitaceae; genus Cucumis; species Cucumis melo. The sequence continues at coordinate 23,647,739 of NC_066860.1, read as the reverse complement.
TTCCAACGAGTGGCGAACGCTCGTCCGGTGTCAGAAACCACTGGAAATGCACTTGCAACGAAGGAAACGGGCTGAGCTCGAGGACTTCCGGTGCTCGTCCCAAGAAAACGCGAGCGGGAATGCCCCGGACTCAGTTTTCTCGTCCTGGGGTAAAAAGCGGTCCCCCGACGGTTTCTTCCCTTTGCTCCGTATTGGTCATAAGTCTTTCGATCTTCGGGTCTCGTGCTCCGAGGACTTCAACCCACACTCCTGGCATGCTCCCTGACACGTTTTTCGGAGGTATGGGTCGGGAAGCGAGCTCGTTGGAGGGAGAACTGTGGTGCGACCCAAAACGGTCCAAAAGATGGCCGAAGCTTCCAACGAGTGGCGAACGCTCGTCCGGTGTCAGAAACCACTGGAAATGCACTTGCAACGAAGGAAACGGGCTGAGCTCGAGGACTTCCGGTGCTCGTCCCAAGAAAACGCGAGCGGGAATGCCCCGGACTCAGTTTTCTCGTCCTGGGGTAAAAAGCGGTCCCCCGACGGTTTCTTCCCTTTGCTCCGTATTGGTCATAAGTCTTTTGATCTTCGGGTCTCGTGCTCCGAGGACTTCAACCCACACTCCTGGCATGCTCCCTGACACGTTTTCCGGAGGTATAGGTCGGGAAGCGAGCTCGTTGGAGGGAGAACTGTGGTGCGACCCAAAACAGTCCAAAAGATGGCCGAAGCTTCTAACGAGTGGCGAACGCTCGTCCGGTGTCAGAAACCACTGGAAATGCACTTGCAGCGAAGGAAACGGGCTGAGCTCGAGGACTTCCGGTGCTCGTCCCAAGAAAACGCGAGCGGGAATGCCCCGGACTCAGTTTTCTCGTCCTGGGGTAAAAAGCGGTCCCCCGACGGTTTCTTCCCTTTGCTCCGTATTGGTCATAAGTCTTTCGATCTTCGGGTCTCGTGCCCCGAGGACTTCGACCCACACTCCTGGCATGCTCCCTGACACGTTTTCCGGAGGTATAGGTCGGGAAGCGAGCTCGTTGGAGGGAGAACTGTGGTGCGACCCAAAACGGTCCAAAAGATGACCGAAGCTTCCAACGGGTGGCGAACGCTCGTCCGGTGTCAGAAACCACTGGAAATGCACTTGCAGCGAAGAAAACGGGCTGAGCTCGAGGACTTCCGGTGCTCGTCCCAAGAAAACGCGAGCGGGAATGCCCCGGACTCAGTTTTCTCGTCCTGGGGTAAAAAGCGGTCCCCCGACGGTTTCTTCCCTTTGCTCCGTATTGGTCATAAGTCTTTCGATCTTCGGGTCTCGTGCTCCGAGGACTTCAACCCACACTCCTGGCATGCTCCCTGACACGTTTTTCGGAGGTATGGGTCGGGAAGCGAGCTCGTTGGAGGGAGAACTGTGGTGCGACCCAAAACGGTCCAAAAGATGGCCGAAGCTTCCAACGAGTGGCGAACGCTCGTCCGGTGTCAGAAACCACTGGAAATGCACTTGCAACGAAGGAAACGGGCTGAGCTCGAGGACTTCCGGTGCTCGTCCCAAGAAAACGCGAGCGGGAATGCCCCGGACTCAGTTTTCTCGTCCTGGGGTAAAAAGCGGTCCCCCGATGGTTTCTTCCCTTTGCTCCGTATTGGTCATAAGTCTTTCGATCTTCGGGTCTCGTGCTCCGAGGACTTCAACCCACACTCCTGGCATGCTCCCTGACACGTTTTCCGGAGGTATCGGTCGGGAAGCGAGCTCGTTGGAGGGAGAACTGTGGTGCGACCCAAAACGGTCCAAAAGATGGCCGAAGCTTCCAACGAGTGGCGAACGCTCGTCCGGTGTCAGAAACCACTGGAAATGCACTTGCAGCGAAGGAAACGGGCTGAGCTCGAGGACTTCCGGTGCTCGTCCCAAGAAAACGCGAGCGGGAATGCCCCGGACTCAGTTTTCTCGTCCTGGGGTAAAAAGCGGTCCCCCGACGGTTTCTTCCCTTTGCTCCGTATTGGTCATAAGTCTTTCGATCTTCGGGTCTCGTGCCCCGAGGACTTCGACCCACACTCCTGGCATGCTCCCTGACACGTTTTCCGGAGGTATAGGTCGGGAAGCGAGCTCGTTGGAGGGAGAACTGTGGTGCGACCCAAAACGGTCCAAAAGATGGCCGAAGCTTCCAACGAGTGGCGAACGCTCGTCCGGTGTCAGAAACCACTGGAAATGCACTCGCAGCGAAGGAAACGGGCTGAGCTCGAGGACTTCCGGTGCTCGTCCCAAGAAAACGCGAGCGGGAATGCCCCGGACTCAGTTTTCTCGTCCTGGGGTAAAAAGCGGTCCCCCGACGGTTTCTTCCCTTTGCTCCGTATTGGTCATAAGTCTTTCGATCTTCGGGTCTCGTTCTCCGAGGGCTTCAACCCACACTCCTGGCATGCTCCCTGACACGTTTTCTGGAGGTATAGGTCGGGAAGCGAGCTCGTTGGAGGGAGAACTGTGGTGCGACCCAAAACGGTCCAAAAGATGGCCGAAGCTTCCAACGAGTGGCGAACGCTCGTCCGGTGTCAGAAACCACTGGAAATGCACTTGCAGCGAAGGAAACGGGCTGAGCTCGAGGACTTCCGGTGCTCGTCCCAAGAAAACGCGAGCGGGAATGCCCCGGACTCAGTTTTCTCGTCCTGGGGTAAAAAGCGGTCCCCCGACGGTTTTTTCCCTTTGCTCTGTATTGGTCATAAGTCTTTCGATCTTCGGGTCTCGTGCTCCGACGACTTCAACCCACACTTCTGGCATGCTCCCCGACACGTTTTCCGGAGGTATAGGTCGGGAAGCGAGCTCGTTGGAGGGAGAACTGTGGTGCGACCCAAAACGGTCCAAAAGATGGCCGAAGCATCCAACGAGTGGCGAACGCTCGTCCGGTGTCAGAAACCACTGGAAATGCACTTGCAGCGAAGAAAACGGGCTGAGCTCGAGGACTTTCGGTGCTCGTCCCAAGAAAACGCGAGCGGGAATGCCCCGGACTCAGTTTTCTCGTCCTGGGGTAAAAAGCGGTCCCCCGACGGTTTCTTCCCTTTGATCCGTATTGGTCATAAGTCTTTCGATCTTCGGGTCTCGTGCTCCGAGGACTTCAACCCACACTCCTGGCATGCTCCCCGACACGTTTTCCGGAGGTATAGGTCGGGAAGCGAGCTCGTTGGAGGGAGAACTGTGGTGCGACCCAAAACGGTCCAAAAGATGGCCGAAGCTTCCAACGAGTGGCGAACGCTCGTCCGGTGTCAGAAACCACTGGAAATGCACTTGCAGCGAAGGAAACGGGCTGAGCTCGAGGACTTCCGATGCTCGTCCAAAGAAAACGCGAGCGGGAATGCCTCGGACTCCGTTTTCTCGTCCTGGGGTAAAAAGCGGTCCCCCGACGGTTTCTTCCCTTTGCTCCGTATTGGTCTTAAGTCTTTCGATCTTCGGGTCTCGTGCTCCGAGGATTTCAACCCACACTCCTGGCATGCTCCCTGACATGTTTTCCAGAGGTATAGGTCGGGAAGCGAGCTCGTTGGAGGGAGAACTGTGGTGCGACCCAAAACGGTCCAAAAGATGGCCGAAGCTTCCAACGAGTGGCGAACGCTCGTCCGGTGTCAGAAACCACTGGAAATGCACTTGCAGCGAAGGAAACGGGCTGAGCTCGAGGACTTCCGGTGCTCGTCCCAAGAAAACGCGAGCGCGAATGCCCCGGACTCAGTTTTCTCGTCCTGGGGTAAAAAGCGGTCCCCCGACGGTTTCTTCCCTTTGCTCCGTATTGGTCATAAGTCTTTCGATCTTCGGGTCTCGTGCTCCGAGGACTTCAACCCACACTCCTGGCATGCTCCCTGACACGTTTTCCGGAGGTATAGGTCGGGAAGCGAGCTCGTTGGAGGGAGAACTGTGGTGCGACCCAAAACGGTCCAAAAGATGGCCGAAGCTTCCAACGAGTGGCGAACGCTCGTCCGGTGTCAGAAACCACTGGAAATGCACTTGCAGCGAAGAAACGGGCTGAGCTCGAGGACTTCCGGTGCTCGTCCCAAGAAAACGCGAGCTGGAATGCCCCGGACTCAGTTTTCTCGTCCTGGGGTAAAAAGCGGTCCCCCGACGGTTTCTTCCCTTTGCTCCGTATTGGTCATAAGTCTTTCGATCTTCGGGTCTCGTGCTCCGAGGACTTCAACCCACACTCCTGGCATGCTCCCCGACACGTTTTCCGGAGGTATAGGTCGGGAAGCGAGCTCGTTGGAGGGAGAACTGTGGTGCGACCCAAAACGGTCCAAAAGATGGCCGAAGCTTCCAACGAGTGGCGAACGCTCGTCCGGTGTCAGAAACCACTGGAAATGCACTTGCAGCGAAGGAAACGGGCTGAGCTCGAGGACTTACGGTGCTCGTCCCAAGAAAACGCGAGCGGGAATGCCCCGGACTCAGTTTTCTCGTCCTGGGGTAAAAAGCGGTCCCCCGACGGTTTCTTCCCTTTGCTCCGTATTGGTCATAAGTCTTTCGATCTTCGGGTCTCGTGCTCCGAGGACTTCAACCCACACTCCTGGCATGCTCCCTGACACGTTTTCCGGAGGTATAGGTCGGGAAGCGAGCTCGTTGGAGGGAGAACTGTGGTGCGACCCAAAACGGTCCAAAAGATGGCCGAAGCTTCCAACGAGTGGCGAACGCTCGTCCGGTGTCAGAAACCACTGGAAATGCACTTGCAGCGAAGGAAACGGGCTGAGCTCGAGGACTTCCGGTGCTCGTCCCAAGAAAACGCGAGCGTGAATGCCCCGGACTCAGTTTTCTCGTCCTGGGGTAAAAAGCGGTCCCCCGACGGTTTCTTCCCTTTGCTCCGTATTGGTCATAAGTCTTTCGATCTTCGGGTCTCGTGCTCCGAGGACTTCAACCCACACTCCTGGCATGCTCCCTGACACGTTTTCCGGAGGTATAGGTCGGGAAGCGAGCTCGTTGGAGGGAGAACTGTGGTGCGACCCAAAACGGTCCAAAAGATGGCCGAAGCTTCCAACGAGTGGCGAACGCTCGTCTGGTGTCAGAAACCACTGGAAATGCACTTGCAGCGAAGGAAACGGGCTGAGCTCGAGGACTTCCGGTGCTCGTCCCAAGAAAACGCGAGCGGGAATGCCCCGGACTCAGTTTTCTCGTCCTGGGGTAAAAAGCGGTCCCCCGACGGTTTCTTCCCTTTGCTCCGTATTGGTCATAAGTCTTTCGATCTTCGGGTCTCGTGCTCCGAGGACTTCAATCCACACTCCTGGCATGCTCCCTGACACGTTTTCCGGAGGTATAGGTCGGGAAGCGAGCTCGTTGGAGGGAGAACTGTGGTGCGACCCAAAACGGTCCAAAAGATGGCCGAAGCTTCCAACGAGTGGCGAACGCTCGTCCGGTGTCAGAAACCACTGGAAATGCACTTGCAGCGAAGGAAACGGGCTGAGCTCGAGGACTTCCGGTGCTCGTCCCAAGAAAACGCGAGCGGGAATGCCCCGAACTCCGTTTTCTCGTCCTGGGGTAAAAAGCGGTCCCCCGACGGTTTCTTCCCTTTGCTCCGTATTGGTCATAAGTCTTTCGATCTTCGGGTCTCGTGCTCCGAGGACTTCAACCCACACTCCTGGCATGCTCCCCGACACGTTTTCCGGAGGTATAGGTCGGGAAGCGAGCTCGTTGGAGGGAGAACTGTGGTGCGACCCAAAACGGTCCAAAAGATGGCCGAAGCTTCCAACGAGTGGCGAACGCTCGTCCGGTGTCAGAAACCACTGGAAATGCACTTGCAGCGAAGGAAACGGGCTGAGCTCGAGGACTTACGGTGCTCGTCCCAAGAAAACGCGAGCGGGAATGCCCCGGACTCAGTTTTCTCGTCCTGGGGTAAAAAGCGGTCCCCCGACGGTTTCTTCCCTTTGCTCCGTATTGGTCATAAGTCTTTCGATCTTCGGGTCTCGTGCTCCGAGGACTTCAACCCGCACTCCTGGCATGCTCCCTGACACGTTTTCCGGAGGTATAGGTCGGGAAGCGAGCTCGTTGGAGGGAGAACTGTGGTGCGACCCAAAACGGTCCAAAAGATGGCCGAAGCTTTCAACGAGTGGCGAACGCTCGTCCGGTGTCAGAAACCACTGGAAATGCACTTGCAGCGAAGGAAACGGGCTGAGCTCGAGGACTTACGGTGCTCGTCCCAAGAAAACGCGAGCGGGAATGCCCCGGACTCAGTTTTCTCGTCCTGGGGTAAAAAGCGGTCCCCCGACGGTTTCTTCCCTTTGCTCCGTATTGGTCATAAGTCTTTCGATCTTCGGGTCTCGTGCTCCGAGGACTTCAACCCACACTCCTGGCATGCTCCCTGACACGTTTTCCGGAGGTATAGGTCGGGAAGCGAGCTCGTTGGAGGGAGAACTGTGGTGCGACCCAAAACGGTCCAAAAGATGGCCGAAGCTTCCAACGAGTGGCGAACGCTCGTCCGGTGTCAGAAACCACTGGAAATGCACTTGCAGCGAAGGAAACGGGCTGAGCTCGAGGACTTCCGGTGCTCGTCCCAAGAAAACGCGAGCGGGAATGCCCCGGACTCAGTTTTCTCGTCCTGGGGTAAAAAGCGGTCCCCCGACGGTTTCTTCCCTTTGCTCCGTATTGGTCATAAGTCTTTCGATCTTCGGATCTCGTGCTCCGAGGACTTTAACCCACACTCCTGGCATGCTCCCTGACACGTTTTCCGGAGGTATAGGTCGGGAAGCGAGCTCGTTGGAGGGAGAACTGTGGTGCGACCCAAAACGGTCCAAAAGATGGCCGAAGCTTCCAACGAGTGGCGAACGCTCGTCTAGTGTCAGAAACCACTGGAAATGCACTTGCAGCGAAGGAAACGGGCTGAGCTCGAGGACTTCCGGTGCTCGTCCCAAGAAAACGCGAGCGGGAATGCCCCGGACTCAGTTTTCTCGTCCTGGGGTAAAAAGCGGTCCCCCGACGGTTTCTTCCCTTTGCTCCGTATTGGTCATAAGTCTCTCGATCTTCGGGTCTCGTGCTCCGAGGACTTCAATCCACACTTCTGGCATGCTCCCTGACACGTTTTCCGGAGGTATAGGTCGGGAAGCGAGCTCGTTGGAGGGAGAACTGTGGTGCGACCCAAAACGGTCCAAAAGATGGCCGAAGCTTCCAACGAGTGGCGAACGCTCGTCCGGTGTCAGAAACCACTGGAAATGCACTTGCAGCGAAGGAAACGGGCTGAGCTCGAGGACTTCCGGTGCTCGTCCCAAGAAAACGCGAGCGGGAATGCCCCGGACTCAGTTTTCTCGTCCTGGGGTAAAAAGCGGTCCCCCGACGGTTTCTTCCCTTTGCTCCGTATTGGTCATAAGTCTTTCGATCTTCGGGTCTCGTGCTCCGAGGACTTCAACATACACTCCTGGCATGCTCCCTGACACGTTTTCCAGAGGTATAGGTCGGGAAGCGAGCTCGTTGGAGGGAGAACTGTGGTGCGACCCAAAACGGTCCAAAAGATGGCCGAAGCTTCCAACGAGTGGCGAACGCTCGTCCGGTGTCAGAAACCACTGGAAATGCACTTGCAGCGAAGGAAACGGGCTGAGCTCGAGGACTTCCGGTGCTCGTCCCAAGAAAACGCGAGCGCGAATGCCCCGGACTCAGTTTTCTCGTCCTGGGGTAAAAAGCGGTCCCCCGACGGTTTCTTCCCTTTGCTCCGTATTGGTCATAAGTCTTTCGATCTTCGGGTCTCGTGCTCCGAGGACTTCAACCCACACTCCTGGCATGCTCCCTGACACGTTTTCCGGAGGTATAGGTCGGGAAGCGAGCTCGTTGGAGGGAGAACTGTGGTGCGACCCAAAACGGTCCAAAAGATGGCCGAAGCTTCCAACGAGTGGCGAACGCTCGTCCGGTGTCAGAAACCACTGGAAATGCACTTGCAGCGAAGGAAACGGGCTGAGCTCGAGGACTTCCGGTGCTCGTCCCAAGAAAACGCGAGCGGGAATGCCCCGGACTCAGTTTTCTCGTCCTGGGGTAAAAAGCGGTCCCCCGACGGTTTCTTCCTTTTGCTCCGTATTGGTCATAAGTCTTTCGATCTTCGGGTCTCGTGCTCCGAGGACTTCAACCCACACTCCTGGCATGCTCCCTGACACGTTTTCCGGAGGTATAGGTCGGGAAGCGAGCTCGTTGGAGGGAGAACTGTGGTGCGACCCAAAACGGTCCAAAAGATGGCCGAAGCTTCCTACGAGTGGCGAACGCTCGTCCGGTGTCAGAAACAACTGGAAATGCACTTGCAGCGAAGGAAACGGGCTGAGCTCGAGGACTTCCGGTGCTCGTCCCAAGAAAACGCGAGCGGGAATGCGCCGGACTCAGTTTTCTCGTCCTGGGGTAAAAAGCGGTCCCCCGACGGTTTCTTCCCTTTGCTCCGTATTGGTCATAAGTCTTTCGATCTTCGGGTCTTGTGCTCCGAGGACTTCAATCCACACTCCTGGCATGCTCCCTGACACGTTTTCCGGAGGTATAGGTCGGGAAGCGAGCTCGTTGGAGGGAGAACTGTGGTGCGACCCAAAACGGTCCAAAAGATGGCCGAAGCTTCCAACGAGTGGCGAACGCTCGTCCGGTGTCAGAAACCACTGGAAATGCACTTGCAGCGAAGGAAACGGGCTGAGCTCGAGGACTTCCGGTGCTCGTCCCAAGAAAACGCGAGCGGGAATGCCCCGGACTCAGTTTCCTCGTCCTGGGGTAAAAAGCGGTCCCCCGACGGTTTCTTCCCTTTGCTCCGTATTGGTCATAAGTCTTTCGATCTTCGGGTCTCGTGCTCTGAGAACTTCAACCCACACTCCTGGCATGCTCCCTGACACGTTTTCCGGAGGTATAGGTCGGGAAGCGAGCTCGTTGGAGGGAGAACTGTGGTGCGACCCAAAACAGTCCAAAAGATGGCCGAAGCTTCCTACGAGTGGCGAACGCTCGTCCGGTGTCAGAAACCACTGGAAATGCACTTGCAGCGAAGGAAACGGGCTGAGCTCGAGGACTTCCGGTGCTCGTCCCAAGAAAACGCGAGCGGGAATGCCCCGGACTCAGTTTTCTCGTCCTGGGGTAAAAAGCGGTCCCCCGACGGTTTCTTCCCTTTGCTCCGTATTGGTCATAAGTCTTTCGATCTTCGGGTCTCGTGCTCCGAGGACTTCAACCCACACTCCTGGCATGCTCCCTGACACGTTTTCCGGAGGTATAGGTCGGGAAGCGAGCTCGTTGGAGGGAGAACTGTGGTGCGACCCAAAACGGTCCAAAAGATGGCCGAAGCTTCCAACGAGTGGCGAACGCTCGTCCGGTGTCAGAAACCACTGGAAATGCACTTGCAGCGAAGGAAACGGGCTGAGCTCGAGGACTTCCGGTGCTCGTCCCAAGAAAACGCGAGCGGGAATGCCCCGGACTCAGTTTTCTCGTCCTGGGGTAAAAAGCGGTCCCCCGACGGTTTCTTCCCTTTGCTCCGTATTGGTCATAAGTCTTTCGATCTTCGGGTCTCGTGCTCCGAGGACTTCAACCCACACTCCTGGCATGCTCCCTGACACGTTTTCCGGAGGTATAGGTCGGGAAGCGAGCTCGTTGGAGGGAGAACTGTGGTGCGACCCAAAACGGTCCAAAAGATGGCCGAAGCTTCCAACGAGTGGCGAACGCTCGTCCGGTGTCAGAAACCACTGGAAATGCACTTGCAGCGAAGGAAACGGGCTGAGCTCGAGGACTTCCGGTGCTCGTCCCAAGAAAACGCGAGCGGGAATGCCCCGGACTCAGTTTTCTCGTCCTGGGGTAAAAAGCGGTCCCCCGACGGTTTCTTCCCTTTGCTCCGTATTGGTCATAAGTCTTTCGATCTTCGGGTCTCGTGCTCCGAGGACTTCAACCCACACTCCTGGCATGCTCCCTGACACGTTTTTCGGAGGTATAGGTCGGGAAGCGAGCTCGTTGGAGGGAGAACTGTGGTGCGACCCAAAACGGTCCAAAAGATGGCCGAAGCTTCCAACGAGTGGCGAACGCTCGTCCGGTGTCAGAAACCACTGGAAATGCACTTGCAGCGAAGGAAACGGGCTGAGCTCGAGGACTTCCGGTGCTCGTCCCAAGAAAACGCGAGCGGGAATGCCCCGGACTCAGTTTTCTCGTCCTGGGGTAAAAAGCGGTCCCCCGACGGTTTCTTCCCTTTGCTCCGTATTGGTCATAAGTCTTTCGATCTTCGGGTCTCGTGCTCCGAGGACTTCAACCCACACTCCTGGCATGCTCCCTGACACGTTTTTCGGAGGTATAGGTCGGGAAGCGAGCTCGTTGGAGGGAGAACTGTGGTGCGACCCAAAACGGTCCAAAAGATGGCCGAAGCTTCCAACGAGTGGCGAACGCTCGTCCGGTGTCAGAAACCACTGGAAATGCACTTGCAGCGAAGGAAACGGGCTGAGCTCGAGGACTTCCGGTGCTCGTCCCAAGAAAACGCGAGCGGGAATGCCCCGGACTCAGTTTTCTCGTCCTGGGGTAAAAAGCGGTCCCCCGACGGTTTCTTCCCTTTGCTCCGTATTGGTCATAAGTCTTTCGATCTTCGGGTCTCGTGCTCCGAGGACTTCAACCCACACTCCTGGCATGCTCCCTGACACGTTTTCCAGAGGTATAGGTCGGGAAGCGAGCTCGTTGGAGGGAGAACTGTGGTGCGACCCAAAACGGTCCAAAAGATGGCCGAAGCTTCCAACGAGTGGCGAACGCTCGTCCGGTGTCAGAAACCACTGGAAATGCACTTGCAGCGAAGGAAACGGGCTGAGCTCGAGGACTTCCGGTGCTCGTCCCAAGAAAACGCGAGCGCGAATGCCCCGGACTCAGTTTTCTCGTCCTGGGGTAAAAAGCGGTCCCCCGACGGTTTCTTCCCTTTGCTCCGTATTGGTCATAAGTCTTTCGATCTTCGGGTCTCGTGCTCCGAGGACTTCAACCCACACTCCTGGCATGCTCCCTGACACGTTTTCCGGAGGTATAGGTCGGGAAGCGAGCTCGTTGGAGGGAGAACTGTGGTGCGACCCAAAACGGTCCAAAAGATGGCCGAAGCTTCCAACGAGTGGCGAACGCTCGTCCGGTGTCAAAAACCACTGGAAATGCACTTGCAGCGAAGGAAACGGGCTGAGCTCGAGGACTTCCGGTGCTCGTCCCAAGAAAACGCGAGCGGGAATGCCCCGGACTCAGTTTTCTCGTCCTGGGGTAAAAAGCGGTCCCCCGACGGTTTCTTCCCTTTGCTCCGTATTGGTCATAAGTCTTTCGATCTTCGGGTCTCGTGCTCCGAGGACTTCAACCCACACTCCTGGCATGCTCCCTGACACGTTTTCCGGAGGTATAGGTCGAGAAGCGAGCTCGTTGGAGGGAGAACTGTGGTGCGACCCAAAACGGTCCAAAAGATGGCCGAAGCTTCCAACGAGTGGCGAACGCTCGTCCGGTGTCAGAAACCACTGGAAATGCACTTGCAGCGAAGGAAACGGGCTGAGCGCGTGGACTTCCGGTGCTCGTCCCAACAAAACGCGAGCGGGAATGCCCCGGACTCAGTTTTCTCGTCCTGGGGTAAAAAGGGGTCCCCCGACGGTTTCTTCCCTTTGCTCCGTATTGGTCATAAGTCTTTCGATCTTCGGGTCTCGTGCTCCGAGGACTTCAACCCGCACTCCTGGCATGCTCCCTGACACGTTTTCCGGAGGTATAGGTCGGGAAGCGAGCTCGTTGGAGGGAGAACTGTGGTGCGACCCAAAACGGTCCAAAAGATGGCCGAAGCTTCCAACGAGTGGCGAACGCTCGTCCGGTGTCAGAAACCACTGGAAATGCACTTGCAGCGAAGGAAACGGGCTGAGCTCGAGGACTTCCGGTGCTCGTCCCAAGAAAACTCGAGCGGGAATGCCCCGGACTCAGTTTTCTCGTCCTGGGGTAAAAAGCGGTCCCCCGACGGTTTCTTCCCTTTGCTCCGTATTGGTCATAAGTCTTTCGATCTTCGGGTCTCGTGCTCCGAGGACTTCAACCCACACTCCTGGCATGCTCCCTGACACGTTTTCCGGAGGTATAGGTCGGGAAGCGAGCTCGTTGGAGGGAGAACTGTGGTGCGACCCAAAACGGTCCAAAAGATGGCCGAAGCTTCCAACGAGTGGCGAACGCTCGTCCGGTGTCAGAAACCACTGGAAATGCACTTGCAGCGAAGGAAACGGGCTGAGCTCGAGGACTTCCGGTGCTCGTCCCAAGAAAACGCGAGCGGGAATGCCCCGGACTCAGTTTTCTCGTCCTGGGGTAAAAAGCGGTCCCCCGACGGTTTCTTCCCTTTGCTCCGTATTGGTCATAAGTCTTTCGATCTTCGGGTCTCGTGCTCCGAGGACTTCAACCCACACTCCTGGCATGCTCCCTGACACGTTTTCCGGAGGTATAGGTCGGGAAGCGAGCTCGTTGGAGGGAGAACTGTGGTGCGACCCAAAACGGTCCAAAAGATGGCCGAAGCTTCCAACGAGTGGCGAACGCTCGTCCGGTGTCAGAAACCACTGGAAATGCACTTACAGCGAAGGAAACGGGCTGAGCTCGAGGACTTCCGGTGCTCGTCCCAAGAAAACTCGAGCGGGAATGCCCCGGACTCAGTTTTCTCGTCCTGGGGTAAAAAGCGGTCCCCCGACGGTTTCTTCCCTTTGCTCCGTATTGGTCATAAGTCTTTCGATCTTCGGGTCTCGTGCTCCGAGGACTTCAACCCACACTCCTGGCATGCTCCCTGACACGTTTTCCGGAGGTATAGGTCGGGAAGCGAGCTCGTTGGAGGGAGAACTGTGGTGCGACCCAAAACGGTCCAAAAGATGGCCGAAGCTTCCAACGAGTGGCGAACGCTCGTCCGGTGTCAGAAACCACTGGAAATGCACTTGCAGCGAAGGAAACGGGCTGAGCTCGAGGACTTCCGGTGCTCGTCCCAAGAAAACGCGAGCGGGAATGCCCCGGACTCAGTTTTCTCGTCCTGGGGTAAAAAGCGGTCCCCCGACGGTTTCTTCCCTTTGCTCCGTATTGGTCATAAGTCTTTCGATCTTCGGGTCTCGTGCTCCGAGGACTTCAACCCGCACTCCTGGCATGCTCCCTGACACGTTTTCCGGAGGTATAGGTCATGAAGCGAGCTCGTTGGAGGGAGAACTGTGGTGCGACCCAAAACGGTCCAAAAGATGGCCGAAGCTTCCAACGAGTGGCGAACGCTCGTCCGGTGTCAGAAACCACTGGAAATGCACTTGCAGCGAAGGAAACGGGCTGAGCTCGAGGACTTCCGGTGCTCGTCCCAAGAAAACTCGAGCGGGAATGCCCCGGACTCAGTTTTCTCGTCCTGGGGTAAAAAGCGGTCCCCCGACGGTTTCTTCCCTTTGCTCCGTATTGGTCATAAGTCTTTCGATCTTCGGGTCTCGTGCTCCGAGGACTTCAACCCACACTCCTGGCATGCTCCCTGACACGTTTTCCGGAGGTATAGGTCGGGAAGCGAGCTCGTTGGAGGGAGAACTGTGGTGCGACCCAAAACGGTCCAAAAGATGGGCGAAGCTTCCAACGAGTGGCGAACGCTCGTCCGGTGTCAGAAACCACTGGAAATGCACTTGCAGCGAAGGAAACGGGCTGAGCTCGAGGACTTCCGGTGCTCGTCCCAAGAAAACGCGAGCGGGAATGCCCCGGACTCAGTTTTCTCGTCCTGGGGTAAAAAGCGGTCCCCCGACGGTTTCTTCCCTTTGCTCCGTATTGGTCATAAGTCTTTCGATCTTCGGGTCTCGTGCTCCGAGGACTTCAACCCACACTCCTGGCATGCTCCCTGACACGTTTTCCGGAGGTATAGGTCGGGAAGCGAGCTCGTTGGAGGGAGAACTGTGGTGCGACCCAAAACGGTCCAAAAGATGGGCGAAGCTTCCAACGAGTGGCGAACGCTCGTCCGGTGTCAGAAACCACTGGAAATGCACTTGCAGCGAAGGAAACGGGCTGAGCTCGAGGACTTCCGGTGCTCGTCCCAAGAAAACGCGAGCGGGAATGCCCCGGACTCAGTTTTCTCGTCCTGGGGTAAAAAGCGGTCCCCCGACGGTTTCTTCCCTTTGCACCGTATTGGTCATAAGTCTTTCGATCTTCGGGTCTCGTGCTCCGAGGACTTCAACCCACACTCCTGGCATGCTCCCTGACACGTTTTCCGGAGGTATAGGTCGGGAAGCGAGCTCGTTGGAGGGAGAACTGTGGTGCGACCCAAAACGGTCCAAAAGATGGGCGAAGCTTCCAACGAGTGGCGAACGCTCGTCCGGTGTCAGAAACCACTGGAAATGCACTTGCAGCGAAGGAAACGGGCTGAGCTCGAGGACTTCCGGTTCGTCCCAAGAAAACGCGAGCGGGAATGCCCCGGACTCAGTTTTCTCGTCCTGGGGTAAAAAGCGGTCCCCCGACGGTTTCTTCCCTTTGCTCCGTATTGGTCATAAGTCTTTCGATCTTCGGGTCTCGTGCCCCGAGAACTTCAACCCACACTCCTGGCATGCTCCCTGACACGTTTTCCGGAGGTATAGGTCGGGAAGCGAGCTCGTTGGAGGGAGAACTGTGGTGCGACCCAAAACGGTCCAAAAGATGGCCGAAGCTTCCAACGAGTGGCGAACGCTCGTCCGGTGTCAGAAACCACTGGAAATGCACTTGCAGCGAAGGAAACGGGCTGAGCTCGAGGACTTCCGGTGCTCGTCCCAAGAAAACGCGAGCGCGAATGCCCCGGACTCAGTTTTCTCGTCCTGGGGTAAAAAGCGGTCCCCCGACGGTTTCTTCCCTTTGCTCCGTATTGGTCATAAGTCTTTCGATCTTCGGGTCTCGTGCTCCGAGGACTTCAACCCACACTCCTGGCATGCTCCCTGACACGTTTTCCGGAGGTATAGGTCGGGAAGCGAGCTCGTTGGAGGGAGAACTGTGGTGCGACCCAAAACGGTCCAAAAGATGGCCGAAGCTTCCAACGAGTGGCGAACGCTCGTCCGGTGTCAGAAACCACTGGAAATGCACTTGCAGCGAAGAAACGGGCTGAGCTCGAGGACTTCCGGTGCTCGTCCCAAGAAAACGCGAGCGGGAATGTCCCGGACTCAGTTTTCTCGTCCTGGGGTAAAAAGCGGTCCCCCGACGGTTTCTTCCCTTTGCTCCGTATTGGTCATAAGTCTTTCGATCTTCGGGTCTCGTGCTCCGAGGACTTCAACCCACACTCCTGGCATGCTCCCTGACACGTTTTCCGGAGGTATAGGTCGGGAAGCGAGCTCGTTGGAGGGAGAACTGTGGTGCGACCCAAAACGGTCCAAAAGATGGCCGAAGCTTCCAACGAGTGGCGAACGCTCGTCCGGTGTCAGAAACCACTGGAAATGCACTTGCAGCGAAGGAAACGGGCTGAGCTCGAGGACTTCCGGTGCTCGTCCCAAGAAAACGCGAGCGGGAATGCCCCGAACTCCGTTTTCTCGTCCTGGGGTAAAAAGCGGTCCCCCGACGGTTTCTTCCCTTTGCTCCGTATTGGTCATAAGTCTTTCGATCTTCGGGTCTCGTGCTCCGAGGACTTCAACCCACACTCCTGGCATGCTCCCTGACACGTTTTCCAGAGGTATAGGTCGGGAAGCGAGCTCGTTGGAGGGAGAACTGTGGTGCGACCCAAAACGGTCCAAAAGATGGCCGAAGCTTCCAACGAGTGGCGAACGCTCGTCCGGTGTCAGAAACCACTGGAAATGCACTTGCAGCGAAGGAAACGGGCTGAGCTCGAGGACTTCCGGTGCTCGTCCCAAGAAAACGCGAGCGCGAATGCCCCGGACTCAGTTTTCTCGTCCTGGGGTAAAAAGCGGTCCCCCGACGGTTTCTTCCCTTTGCTCCGTATTGGTCATAAGTCTTTCGATCTTCGGGTCTCGTGCTCCGAGGACTTCAACCCACACTCCTGGCATGTTCCCTGACACGTTTTCCGGAGGTATAGGTCGGGAAGCGAGCTCGTTGGAGGGAGAACTGTGGTGCGACCCAAAACGGTCCAAAAGATGGCCGAAGCTTCCAACGAGTGGCGAACGCTCGTCCGGTGTCAGAAACCACTGGAAATGCACTTGCAGCGAAGGAAACGGGCTGAGCTCGAGGACTTCCGGTGCTCGTCCCAAGAAAACGCGAGCTGGAATGCCCCGGACTCAGTTTTCTCGTCCTGGGGTAAAAAGCGGTCCCCCGACGGTTTCTTCCCTTTGCTCCGTATTGGTCATAAGTCTTTCGATCTTCGGGTCTCGTGCTCCGAGGACTTCAACCCACACTCCTGGCATGCTCCCCGACACGTTTTCCGGAGGTATAGGTCGGGAAGCGAGCTCGTTGGAGGGAGAACTGTGGTGCGACCCAAAACGGTCCAAAAGATGGCCGAAGCTTCCAACGAGTGGCGAACGCTCGTCCGGTGTCAGAAACCACTGGAAATGCACTTGCAGCGAAGGAAACGGGCTGAGCTCGAGGACTTACGGTGCTCGTCCCAAGAAAACGCGAGCGGGAATGCCCCGGACTCAGTTTTCTCGTCCTGGGGTAAAAAGCGGTCCCCCGACGGTTTCTTCCCTTTGCTCCGTATTGGTCATAAGTCTTTCGATCTTCGGGTCTCGTGCTCCGAGGACTTCAACCCACACTCCTGGCATGCTCCCTGACACGTTTTCCGGAGGTATAGGTCGGGAAGCGAGCTCGTTGGAGGGAGAACTGTGGTGCGACCCAAAACGGTCCAAAAGATGGCCGAAGCTTCCAACGAGTGGCGAACGCTCGTCCGGTGTCAGAAACCACTGGAAATGCACTTGCAGCGAAGGAAACGGGCTGAGCTCGAGGACTTCCGGTGCTCGTCCCAAGAAAACGCGAGCGGGAATGCCCCGGACTCAGTTTTCTCGTCCTGGGGTAAAAAGCGGTCCCCCGACGGTTTCTTCCCTTTGCTCCGTATTGGTCATAAGTCTTTCGATCTTCGGGTCTCGTGCTCCGAGGACTTCAACCCACACTCCTGGCATGCTCCCTGACACGTTTTCCGGAGGTATAGGTCGGGAAGCGAGTTCGTTGGAGGGAGAACTGTGGTGCGACCCAAAACGGTCCAAAAGATGGCCGAAGCTTCCAACGAGTGGCGAACGCTCGTCCGGTGTCAGAAACCACTGGAAATGCACTCGCAGCGAAGGAAACGGGCTGAGCTCGAGGACTTCCGGTGCTCGTCCCAAGAAAACGCGAGCGGGAATGCCCCGGACTCAGTTTTCTCGTCCTGGGGTAAAAAGCGGTCCCCCGACGGTTTCTTCCCTTTGCTCCGTATTGGTCATAAGTCTTTCGATCTTCGGGTCTCGTGCTCCGAGGACTTCAACCCACACTCCTGGCATGCTCCCTGACATGTTTTCCGAAGGTATAGGTCGGGAAGCGAGCTCGTTGGAGGGAGAACTGTGGTGCGACGCAAAACGGTCCAAAAGATGGCCGAAGCTTGCAACGAGTGGCGAACGCTCGTCCGGTGTCAGAAACCACTGGAAATGCACTTGCAGCGAAGGAAACGGGCTGAGCTCGAGGACTTCCGGTGCTCGTCCCAAGAAAACGCGAGCGGGAATGCCCCGGACTCAGTTTTCTCGTCCTGGGGTAAAAAGCGGTCCCCCGACGGTTTCTTCCCTTTGCTCCGTATTGGTCATAAGTCTTTCGATCTTCAGGTCTCGTGCTTCGAGGACTTCAACCCACACTCCTGGCATGCTCCCTGACACGTTTTCCGGAGGTATAGGTCGGGAAGCGAGCTCGTTGGAGGGAGAACTGTGGTGCGACCCAAAACGGTCCAAAAGATGGCCGAAGCTTCCAACGAGTGGCGAACGCTCGTCCGGTGTCAGAAACCACTGGAAATGCACTTGCAGCGAAGGAAACGGGCTGAGCTCGAGGACGTCCGGTGCTCGTCCCAAGAAAACGCGAGCGGGAATGCCCCGGACTCAGTTTTCTCGTCCTGGGGTAAAAAGCGGTCCCCCGACGGTTTCTTCCCTTTGCTCCGTATTGGTCATAAGTCTTTCGATCTTCGGGTCTCGTGCTCCGAGGACTTCAACCCACACTCCTGGCATGCTCCCTGACACGTTTTCCGGAGGTATAGGTCGGGAAGCGAGCTCGTTGGAGGGAGAACTGTGGTGCGACCCAAAACGGTCCAAAAGATGGCCGAAGCTTCCAACGAGTGGCGAACGCTCGTCCGGTGTCAGAAACCACTGGAAATGCACTTGCAGCGAAGGAAACGGGCTGAGCTCGAGGACTTCCGGTGCTCGTCCCAAGAAAACGCGAGCGGGAATGCCCCGGACTCAGTTTTCTCGTCCTGGGGTAAAAAGCGGTCCCCCGACGGTTTCTTCCCTTTGCTCCGTATTGGTCATAAGTCTTTCGATCTTCGGGTCTCGTGCTCCGAGGACTTCAACCCACACTCCTGGCATGCTCCCTGACACGTTTTCCGGAGGTATAGGTCGGGAAGCGAGTTCGTTGGAGGGAGAACTGTGGTGCGACCCAAAACGGTCCAAAAGATGGCCGAAGCTTCCAACGAGTGGCGAACGCTCGTCCGGTGTCAGAAACCACTGGAAATGCACTCGCAGCGAAGGAAACGGGCTGAGCTCGAGGACTTCCGGTGCTCGTCCCAAGAAAACGCGAGCGGGAATGCCCCGGACTCAGTTTTCTCGTCCTGGGGTAAAAAGCGGTCCCCCGACGGTTTCTTCCCTTTGCTCCGTATTGGTCATAAGTCTTTCGATCTTCGGGTCTCGTGCTCCGAGGACTTCAACCCACACTCCTGGCATGCTCCCTGACATGTTTTCCGAAGGTATAGGTCGGGAAGCGAGCTCGTTGGAGGGAGAACTGTGGTGCGACGCAAAACGGTCCAAAAGATGGCCGAAGCTTCCAACGAGTGGCGAACGCTCGTCCGGTGTCAGAAACCACTGGAAATGCACTTGCAGCGAAGGAAACGGGCTGAGCTCGAGGACTTCCGGTGCTCGTCCCAAGAAAACGCGAGCGGGAATGCCCCGGACTCAGTTTTCTCGTCCTGGGGTAAAAAGCGGTCCCCCGACGGTTTCTTCCCTTTGCTCCGTATTGGTCATAAGTCTTTCGATCTTCGGGTCTCATGCTCCGAGGACTTCAACCCACACTCCTGGCATGCTCCCTGACACGTTTTCCGGAGGTATAGGTCGGGAAGCGAGCTCGTTGGAGGAAGAACTGTGGTGCGCCCAAAACGGTCCAAAAGATGGCCGAAGCTTCCAACGAGTGGCGAACGTTCGTCCGGTGTCAGAAACCACTGGAAATGCACTTGCAGCGAAGGAAACGGGCTGAGCTCGAGGACTTCCGGTGCTCGTCCCAAGAAAACGCGAGCGGGAATGCCCCGAACTCAGTTTTCTCGTCCTGGGGTAAAAAGCGGTCCCCCGACGGTTTCTTCCCTTTGCTCCGTATTGGTCATAAGTCTTTCGATCTTCGGGTCTCGTGCTCCGAGGACTTCAACCCACACTCTTGGCATGCTCCCTGACACGTTTTCCGGAGGTATAGGTCGGGAAGCGAGCTCGTTGGAGGGTGAACTGTGGTGCGACCCAAAACGGTCCAAAAGATGGCCGAAGCTTCCAACGAGTGGCGAACGCTCGTCCGGTGTCAGAAACCACTGGAAATGCACTTGCAGCGAAGGAAACGGGCTGAGCTCGAGGACTTCCGGTGCTCGTCCCAAGAAAACGCGAGCGGGAATGCCCCGGACTCAGTTTTCTCGTCCTGGGGTAAAAAGCGGTCCCCCGACGGTTTCTTCCCTTTGGTCCGTATTGGTCATAAGTCTTTCGATCTTCGGGTCTCGTGCTCCGAGGACTTCAACCCACACTCCTGGCATGCTCCCTGACACGTTTTCCGGAGGTATAGGTCGGGAAGCGAGTTCGTTGGAGGGAGAACTGTGGTGCGACCCAAAACGGTCCAAAAGATGGCCGAAGCTTCCAACGAGTGGCGAACGCTCGTCCGGTGTCAGAAACCACTGGAAATGCACTCGCAGCGAAGGAAACGGGCTGAGCTCGAGGACTTCCGGTGCTCGTCCCAAGAAAACGCGAGCGGGAATGCCCCGGACTCAGTTTTCTCGTCCTGGGGTAAAAAGCGGTCCCCCGACGGTTTCTTCCCTTTGCTCCGTATTGGTCATAAGTCTTTCGATCTTCGGGTCTCGTGCTCCGAGGACTTCAACCCACACTCCTGGCATGCTCCCTGACACGTTTTCCGAAGGTATAGGTCGGGAAGCAAGCTCGTTGGAGGGAGAACTGTGGTGCGACGCAAAACGGTCCAAAAGATGGCCGAAGCTTCCAACGAGTGGCGAACGCTCGTCCGGTGTCAGAAACCACTGGAAATGCACTTGCAGCGAAGGAAACGGGCTGAGCTCGAGGACTTCCGGTGCTCGTCCCAAGAAAACGCGAGCGGGAATGCCCCGGACTCAGTTTTCTCGTCCTGGGGTAAAAAGCGGTCCCCCGACGGTTTCTTCCCTTTGCTCCGTATTGGTCATAAGTCTTTCGATCTTCGGGTCTCGTGCTCCGAGGACTTCAACCCACACTCCTGGCATGCTCCCTGACACGTTTTCCGAAGGTATAGGTCGGGAAGCGAGCTCGTTGGAGGGAGAACTGTGGTGCGACGCAAAACGGTCCAAAAGATGGCCGAAGCTTCCAACGAGTGGCGAACGCTCGTCCGGTGTCAGAAACCACTGGAAATGCACTTGCAGCGAAGGAAACGGGCTGAGCTCGAGGACTTCCAGTGCTCGTCCCAAGAAAACGCGAGCGGGAATGCCCCGGACTCAGTTTTCTCGTCCTGGGGTAAAAAGCGGTCCCCCGACGGTTTCTTCCCTTTGCTCCGTATTGGTCATAAGTCTTTCGATCTTTGGGTCTCGTGCTCCGAGGACTTCAACCCACACTCCTGGCATGCTCCCTGACACGTTTTCCGGAGGTATAGGTCGGGAAGCGAGCTCGTTGGAGGGAGAACTGTGGTGCGACCCAAAACGGTCCAAAAGATGGCCGAAGCTTCCAACGAGTGGCGAACGCTCGTCCGGTGTCAGAAACCACTTGCAGCGAAGGAAACGGGCTGAGCTCGAGGACTTCCGGTGCTCGTCCCAAGAAAACGCGAGCGGGAATGCCCCGGACTCAGTTTTCTCGTCCTGGGGTAAAAAGCGGTCCCCCGACGGTTTCTTCCCTTTGCTCCGTATTGGTCATAAGTCTTTCGATCTTCGGGTCTCGTGCTCCGAGGACTTCAACCCACACTCCTGGCATGCTCCCTGACACGTTTTCCGGAGGTATAGGTCGGGAAGCGAGCTCGTTGGAGGGAGAACTGTGGTGCGACCCAAAACGGTCCAAAAGATGGCCGAAGCTTCCAACGAGTGGCGAACGCTCGTCCGGTGTCAGAAACCACTGGAAATGCACTTGCAGCGAAGGAAACGGGCTGAGCTCGAGGACTTCCGGTGCTCGTCCCAAGAAAACGCGAGCGGGAATGCCCCGGACTCAGTTTTCTCGTCCTGGGGTAAAAAGCGGTCCCCCGACGGTTTCTTCCCTTTGCTCCGTATTGGTCATAAGTCTTTCGATCTTTGGGTCTCGTGCTCCGAGGACTTCAACCCACACTCCTGGCATGCTCCCTGACACGTTTTCCGAAGGTATAGGTCGGGAAGCGAGCTCGTTGGAGGGAGAACTGTGGTGCGACCCAAAACGGTCCAAAAGATGGCCGAAGCTTCCAACGAGTGGCGAACGCTCGTCCGGTGTCAGAAACCACTGGAAATGCACTTGCAGCGAAGGAAACGGGCTGAGCTCGAGGACTTCCGGTGCTCGTCCCAAGAAAACGCGAGCGGGAATGCCCCGGACTCAGTTTTCTCGTCCTGGGGTAAAAAGCGGTCCCCCGACGGTTTCTTCCCTTTCCTCCGTATTGGTCATAAGTCTTTCGATCTTCGGGTCTCGTGCTCCGAGGACTTCAACCCACACTCCTGGCATGCTCCCTGACACGTTTTCCGGAGGTATAGGTCGGGAAGCGAGCTCGTTGGAGGGAGAACTGTGGTGCGACCCAAAACGGTCCAAAAGATGGCCGAAGCTTCCAACGAGTGGCGAACGCTCGTCCGGTGTCAGAAACCACTTGCAGCGAAGGAAACGGGCTGAGCTCGAGGACTTCCGGTGCTCGTCCCAAGAAAACGCGAGCGGGAATGCCCCGGACTCAGTTTTCTCGTCCTGGGGTAAAAAGCGGTCCCCCGACGGTTTCTTCCCTTTGCTCCGTATTGGTCATAAGTCTTTCGATCTTCGGGTCTCGTGCTCCGAGGACTTCAACCCACACTCCTGGCATGCTCCCTGACACGTTTTCCGGAGGTATAGGTCGGGAAGCGAGCTCGTTGGAGGGAGAACTGTGGTGCGCCCAAAACGGTCCAAAAGATGGCCGAAGCTTCCAACGAGTGGCGAACGCTCGTCCGGTGTCAGAAACCACTGGAAATGCACTTGCAGCGAAGGAAACGGGCTGAGCTCGAGGACTTTCGGTGCTCGTCCCAAGAAAACGCGAGCGGGAATGCCCCGGACTCAGTTTTCTCGTCCTGGGGTAAAAGCGGTCCCCCGACGGTTTCTTCCCTTTGCTCCGTATTGGTCATAAGTCTTTCGATCTTCGGGTCTCGTGCTCCGAGGACTTCAACCCACACTCCTGGCATGCTCCCTGACACGTTTTCCGGAGGTATAGGTCGGAAAGCGAGCTCGTTGGAGGGAGAACTGTGGTGCGACCCAAAACGGTCCAAAAGATGGCCGAAGCTTCCAACGAGTGGCGAACGCTCGTCCGGTGTCAGAAACCACTGGAAATGCACTCGCAGCGAAGGAAACGGGCTGAGCTCGAGGACTTCCGGTGCTCGTCCCAAGAAAACGCGAGCGGGAATGCCCCGGACTCAGTTTTCTCGTCCTGGGGTAAAAAGCGGTCCCCCGACGGTTTCTTCCCTTTGCTCCGTATTGGTCATAAGTCTTTCGATCTTCGGGTCTCGTGCTCCGAGGACTTCAACCCACACTCCTGGCATGCTCCCTGACACGTTTTCCGGAGGTATAGGTCGGGAAGCGAGCTCGTTGGAGGGAGAACTGTGGTGCGACCCAAAACGGTCCAAAAGATGGCCGAAGCTTCCAACGAGTGGCGAACGCTCGTCCGGTGTCAGAAACCACTGGAAATGCACTTGCAGCGAAGGAAACGGGCTGAGCTCGAGGACTTCCGGTGCTCGTCCCAAGAAAACGCGAGCGGGAATGCCCCGGACTCAGTTTTCTCGTCCTGGGGTAAAAAGCGGTCCCCCGACGGTTTCTTCCCTTTGCTCCGTATTGGTCATAAGTCTTTCGATCTTCGGGTCTCGTGCTCCGAGGACTTCAACCCACACTCCTGGCATGCTCCCTGACACATTTTCCGGAGGTATAGGTCGGGAAGCGAGCTCGTTGGAGGGAGAACTGTGGTGCGACCCAAAACGGTCCAAAAGATGGCCGAAGCTTCCAACGAGTGGCGAACGCTCGTCCGGTGTCAGAAACCACTGGAAATGCACTTGCAGCGAAGGAAACGGGCTGAGCTCGAGGACTTCCGGTGCTCGTCCCAAGAAAACGCGAGCGGGAATGCCCCGGACTCAGTTTTCTCGTCCTGGGGTAAAAAGCGGTCCCCCGACGGTTTCTTCCCTTTGCTCCGTATTGGTCATAAGTCTTTCGATCTTCGGGTCTCGTGCTCCGAGGACTTCAACCCACACTCCTGGCATGCTCCCTGACACGTTTTCCGGAGGTATAGGTCGGGAAGCGAGCTCGTTGGAGGGAGAACTGTGGTGCGACCCAAAACGGTCCAAAAGATGGCCGAAGCTTCCAACGAGTGGCGAACGCTCGTCCGGTGTCAGAAACCACTGGAAATGCACTTGCAGCGAAGGAAACGGGCTGAGCTCGAGGACTTTCGGTGCTCGTCCCAAGAAAACGCGAGCGGGAATGCCCCGGACTCAGTTTTCTCGTCCTGGGGTAAAAGCGGTCCCCCGACGGTTTCTTCCCTTTGCTCCGTATTGGTCATAAGTCTTTCGATCTTCGGGTCTCGTGCTCCGAGGACTTCAACCCACACTCCTGGCATGCTCCCTGACACGTTTTCCGGAGGTATAGGTCGGGAAGCGAGCTCGTTGGAGGGAGAACTGTGGTGCGACCCAAAACGGTCCAAAAGATGGCCGAAGCTTCCAACTAGTGGCGAACGCTCGTCCGGTGTCAGAAACCACTGGAAATGCACTTGCAGCGAAGGAAACGGACTGAGCTCGAGGACTTCCGGTGCTCGTCCCAAGAAAACGCGAGCGGGAATGCCCCGGACTCAGTTTTCTCGTCCTGGGGTAAAAAGCGGTCCCCCGACGATTTCTTCCCTTTGCTCCGTATTGGTCATAAGTCTTTCGATCTTCGGGTCTCGTGCTCCGAGGACTTCAACCCACACTCCTGGCATGCTCCCTGACACGTTTTCCGGAGGTATAGGTCGGGAAGCGAGCTCGTTGGAGGGAGAACTGTGGTGCGACCCAAAACGGTCCAAAAGATGGCCGAAGCTTCCAACGAGTGGCGAACGCTCGTCCGGTGTCAGAAACCACTGGAAATGCACTTGCAGCGAAGGAAACGGGCTGAGCTCGAGGACTTCCGGTGCTCGTCCCAAGAAAACGCGAGCGGGAATGCCCCGGACTGAGTTTTCTCGTCCTGGGGTAAAAAGCGGTCCCCCGACGGTTTCTTCCCTTTGCTCCGTATTGGTCATAAGTCTTTCGATCTTCGGGTCTCGTGCTCCGAGGACTTCAACCCACACTCCTGGCATGCTCCCTGACACGTTTTTCGGAGGTATAGGTCGGGAAGCGAGCTCGTTGGAGGGAGAACTGTGGTGCGACCCAAAACGGTCCAAAAGATGGCCGAAGCTTCCAACTAGTGGCGAACGCTCGTCCGGTGTCAGAAACCACTGGAAATGCACTTGCAGCGAAGGAAACGGGCTGAGCTCGAGGACTTCCGGTGCTCGTCCCAAGAAAACGCGAGCGGGAATGCCCCGGACTGAGTTTTCTCGTCCTGGGGTAAAAAGCGGTCCCCCGACGGTTTCTTCCCTTTGCTCCGTATTGGTCATAAGTCTTTCGATCTTCGGGTCTCGTGCTCCGAGGACTTCAACCCACACTCCTGGCATGCTCCCTGACACGTTTTCCGGAGGTATAGGTCGGGAAGCGAGCTCGTTGGAGGGAGAACTGTGGTGCGACCCAAAACGGTCCAAAAGATGGCCGAAGCTTCCAACGAGTGGCGAACGCTCGTCCGGTGTCAGAAACCACTGGAAATGCACTTGCAGCGAAGGAAACGGGCTGAGCTCGAGGACTTCCGGTGCTCGTCCCAAGAAAACGCGAGCGGGAATGCCCCGGACTGAGTTTTCTCGTCCTGGGGTAAAAAGCGGTCCCCCGACGGTTTCTTCCCTTTGCTCCGTATTGGTCATAAGTCTTTCGATCTTCGGGTCTCGTGCTCCGAGGACTTCAACCCACACTCCTGGCATGCTCCCTGACACGTTTTTCGGAGGTATAGGTCGGGAAGCGAGCTCGTTGGAGGGAGAACTGTGGTGCGACCCAAAACGGTCCAAAAGATGGCCGAAGCTTCCAACTAGTGGCGAACGCTCGTCCGGTGTCAGAAACCACTGGAAATGCACTTGCAGCGAAGGAAACGGGCTGAGCTCGAGGACTTCCGGTGCTCGTCCCAAGAAAACGCGAGCGGGAATGCCCCGGACTGAGTTTTCTCGTCCTGGGGTAAAAAGCGGTCCCCCGACGGTTTCTTCCCTTTGCTCCGTATTGGTCATAAGTCTTTCGATCTTCGGGTCTCGTGCTCCGAGGACTTCAACCCACACTCCTGGCATGCTCCCTGACACGTTTTTCGGAGGTATAGGTCGGGAAGCGAGCTCGTTGGAGGGAGAACTGTGGTGCGACCCAAAACGGTCCAAAAGATGGCCGAAGCTTCCAACTACTGGCGAACGCTCGTCCGGTGTCAGAAACCACTGGAAATGCACTTGCAGCGAAGGAAACGGGCTGAGCTCGAGGACTTCCGGTGCTCGTCCCAAGAAAACGCGAGCGGGAATGCCCCGGACTCAGTTTTCTCGTCCTGGGGTAAAAAGCGGTCCCCAGACGATTTCTTCCCTTTGCTCCGTATTGGTCATAAGTCTTTCGATCTTCGGGTCTCGTGCTCCGAGGACTTCAACCCACACTCCTGGCATGCTCCCTGACACGTTTTCCGGAGGTATAGGTCGGGAAGCGAGCTCGTTGGAGGGAGAACTGTGGTGCGACCCAAAACGGTCCAAAAGATGGCCGAAGCTTCCAACTAGTGGCGAACGCTCGTCCGGTGTCAGAAACCACTGGAAATGCACTTGCAGCGAAGGAAACGGGCTGAGCTCGAGGACTTCCGGTGCTCGTCCCAAGAAAACGCGAGCGGGAATGCCCCGGACTCAGTTTTCTCGTCCTGGGGTAAAAAGCGGTCCCCCGACGGTTATTTCCCTTTGCTCCGTATTGGTCATAAGTCTTTCGATCTTCGGGTCTCGTGCTCCGAGGACTTCAACCCACACTCCTGGCATGCTCCCTGACACGTTTTCCGGAGGTATAGGTCGGGAAGCGAGCTCGTTGGAGGGAGAACTGTGGTGCGACCCAAAACGGTCCAAAAGATGGCCGAAGCTTCCAACGAGTGGCGAACGCTCGTCCGGTGTCAGAAACCACTGGAAATGCACTTGCAGCGAAGGAAACGGGCTGAGCTCGAGGACTTCCGGTGCTCGTCCCAAGAAAACGCGAGCGGGAATGCCCCGGACTCAGTTTTCTCGTCCTGGGGTAAAAAGCGGTCCCCCGACGGTTTCTTCCCTTCGCTCCGTATTGGTCATAAGTCTTTCGATCTTCGGGTCTCGTGCTCCGAGGACTTCAACCCACACTCCTGGCATGCTCCCTGACACGTTTTCCGGAGGTATAGGTCGGGAAGCGAGCTCGTTGGAGGGAGAACTGTGGTGCGACCCAAAACGGTCCAAAAGATGGCCGAAGCTTCCAACTAGTGGCGAACGCTCGTCCGGTGTCAGAAACCACTGGAAATGCACTTGCAGCGAAGGAAACGGGCTGAGCTCGAGGACTTCCGGTGCTCGTCCCAAGAAAACGCGAGCGGGAATGCCCCGGACTCAGTTTTCTCGTCCTGGGGTAAAAAGCGGTCCCCCGACGATTTCTTCCCTTTGCTCCGTATTGGTCATAAGTCTTTCGATCTTCGGGTCTCGTGCTCCGAGGACTTCAACCCACACTCCTGGCATGCTCCCTGACACGTTTTCCGGAGGTATAGGTCGGGAAGCGAGCTCGTTGGAGGGAGAACTGTGGTGCGACCCAAAACGGTCCAAAAGATGGCCGAAGCTTCCAACTAGTGGCGAACGCTCGTCCGGTGTCAGAAACCACTGGAAATGCACTTGCAGCGAAGGAAACGGGCTGAGCTCGAGGACTTCCGGTGCTCGTCCCAAGAAAACGCGAGCGGGAATGCCCCGGACTCAGTTTTCTCGTCCTGGGGTAAAAAGCGGTCCCCCGACGGTTTCTTCCCTTTGCTCCGTATTGGTCATAAGTCTTTCGATCTTCGGGTCTCGTGCTCCGAGGACTTCAACCCACACTCTTGGCATGCTCCCTGACACGTTTTCCGGAGGTATAGGTCGGGAAGCGAGCTCGTTGGAGGGAGAACTGTGGTGCGACCCAAAACGGTCCAAAAGATGGCCGAAGCTTCCAACGAGTGGCGAACGCTCGTCCGGTGTCAGAAACCACTGGAAATGCACTTGCAGCGAAGGAAACGGGCTGAGCTCGAGGACTTCCGGTGCTCGTCCCAAGAAAACGCGAGCGGGAATGCCCCGGACTCAGTTTTCTCGTCCTGGGGTAAAAAGCGGTCCCCCGACGGTTTCTTCCCTTTGCTCCGTATTGGTCATAAGTCTTTCGATCTTCGGGTCTCGTGCTCCGAGGACTTCAACCCACACTCCTGGCATGCTCCCTGACACGTTTTCCGGAGGTATAGGTCGGGAAGCGAGCTCGTTGGAGGGAGAACTGTGGTGCGACCCAAAACGGTCCAAAAGATGGCCGAAGCTTCCAACTAGTGGCGAACGCTCGTCCGGTGTCAGAAACCACTGGAAATACACTTGCAGCGAAGGAAACGGGCTGAGCTCGAGGACTTCTGGTGCTCGTCCCAAGAAAACGCGAGCGGGAATGCCCCGGACTCAGTTTTCTCGTCCTGGGGTAAAAAGCGGTCCCCCGACGGTTTCTTCCCTTTGCTCCGTATTGGTCATAAGTCTTTCGATCTTCGGGTCTCGTGCTCCGAGGACTTCAACCCACACTCCTGGCATGCTCCCTGACACGTTTTCCGGAGGTATAGGTCGGGAAGCGAGCTCGTTGGAGGGAGAACTGTGGTGCGACCCAAAACGGTCCAAAAGATGGCCGAAGCTTCCAACTAGTGGCGAACGCTCGTCCGGTGTCAGAAACCACTGGAAATGCACTTGCAGCGAAGGAAACGGGCTGAGCTCGAGGACTTCCGGTGCTCGTCCCAAGAAAACGCGAGCGGGAATGCCCCGGACTCAGTTTTCTCGTCCTGGGGTAAAAAGCGGTCCCCCGACGGTTTCTTCCCTTTGCTCCGTATTGGTCATAAGTCTTTCGATCTTCGGGTCTCGTGCTCCGAGGACTTCAACCCACACTCCTGGCATGCTCCCTGACACGTTTTCCGGAGGTATAGGTCGGGAAGCGAGCTCGTTGGAGGGAGATTTGTGGTGCGACCCAAAACGGTCCAAAAGATGGCCGAAGCTTCCAACGAGTGGCGAACGCTCGTCCGGTGTCAGAAACCACTGGAAATGCACTCGCAGCGAAGGAAACGGGCTGAGCTCGAGGACTTCCGGTGCTCGTCCCCCAGAAAACGCGAGCGGGAATGCCCCGGACTCAGTTTTCTCGTCCTGGGGTAAAAAGCGGTCCCCCGACGGTTTCTTCCCTTTGCTCCGTATTGGTCATAAGTCTTTCGATCTTCGGGTCTCGTGCTCCGAGGACTTCAACCCACACTCCTGGCATGCTCCCTGACACGTTTTCCAGAGGTATAGGTCGGGAAGCGAGCTCGTTGGAGGGAGAACTGTGGTGCGACCCAAAACGGTCCAAAAGATGGCCGAAGCTTCCAACTAGTGGCGAACGCTCGTCCGGTGTCAGAAACCACTGGAAATGCACTTGCAGCGAAGGAAACGGGCTGAGCTCGAGGACTTCCGGTGCTCGTCCCAAGAAAACGCGAGCGGGAATGCCCCGGACTCAGTTTTCTCGTCCTGGGGTAAAAAGCGGTCCCCCGACGATTTCTTCCCTTTGCTCCGTATTGGTCATAAGTCTTTCGATCTTCGGGTCTCGTGCTCCGAGGACTTCAACCCACACTCCTGGCATGCTCCCTGACACGTTTTCCGGAGGTATAGGTCGGGAAGCGAGCTCGTTGGAGGGAGAACTGTGGTGCGACCCAAAACCGTCCAAAAGATGGCCGAAGCTTCCAACGAGTGGCGAACGCTCGTCCGGTGTCAGAAACCACTGGAAATGCACTTGCAGCGAAGGAAACGGGCTGAGCTCGAGGACTTCCGGTGCTCGTCCCAAGAAAACGCGAGCGGGAATGCCCCGGACTCAGTTTTCTCGTCCTGGGGTAAAAAGCGGTCCCCCGACGGTTTCTTCCCTTTGCTCCGTATTGGTCATAAGTCTTTCGATCTTCGGGTCTCGTGCTCCGAGGACTTCAACCCACACTCCTGGCATGCTCCCTGACACGTTTTCCGGAGGTATAGGTCGGGAAGCGAGCTCGTTGGAGGGAGAACTGTGGTGCGACCCAAAACGGTCCAAAAGATGGCCGAAGCTTCCAACTAGTGGCGAACGCTCGTCCGGTGTCAGAAACCACTGGAAATGCACTTGCAGCGAAGGAAACGGGCTGAGCTCGAGGACTTCCGGTGCTCGTCCCAAGAAAACGCGAGCGGGAATGCCCTGGACTCAGTTTTCTCGTCCTGGGGTAAAAAGCGGTCCCCCGACGGTTTCTTCCCTTTGCTCCGTATTGGTCATAAGTCTTTCGATCTTCGGGTCTCGTGCTCCGAGGACTTCAACCCACACTCCTGGCATGCTCCCTGACACGTTTTCCGGAGGTATAGGTCGGGAAGCGAGCTCGTTGGAGGGAGAACTGTGGTGCGACCCAAAACGGTCCAAAAGATGGCCGAAGCTTCCAACGAGTGGCGAACGCTCGTCCGGTGTCAGAAACCACTGGAAATGCACTTGCAGCGAAGGAAACGGGCTGAGCTCGAGGACTTCCGGTGCTCGTCCCAAGAAAACGCGAGCGGGAATGCCCCGGACTCAGTTTTCTCGTCCTGGGGTAAAAAGCGGTCCCCCGACGGTTTCTTCCCTTTGCTCCGTATTGGTCATAAGTCTTTCGATCTTCGGGTCTCGTGCTCCGAGGACTTCAACCCACACTCCTGGCATGCTCCCTGACACGTTTTCCGGAGGTATAGGTCGGGAAGCGAGCTCGTTGGAGGGAGAACTGTGGTGCGACCCAAAACGGTCCAAAAGATGGCCGAAGCTTCCAACTAGTGGCGAACGCTCGTCCGGTGTCAGAAACCACTGGAAATGCACTTGCAGCGAAGGAAACGGGCTGAGCTCGAGGACTTCCGGTGCTCGTCCCAAGAAAACGCGAGCGGGAATGCCCCGGACTCAGTTTTCTCGTCCTGGGGTAAAAAGCGGTCCCCCGACGGTTTCTTCCCTTTGCTCCGTATTGGTCATAAGTCTTTCGATCTTCGGGTCTCGTGCTCCGAGGACTTCAACCCACACTCCTGGCATGCTCCCTGACACGTTTTCCGGAGGTATAGGTCGGGAAGCGAGCTCGTTGGAGGGAGATTTGTGGTGCGACCCAAAACGGTCCAAAAGATGGCCGAAGCTTCCAACGAGTGGCGAACGCTCGTCCGGTGTCAGAAACCACTGGAAATGCACTCGCAGCGAAGGAAACGGGCTGAGCTCGAGGACTTCCGGTGCTCGTCCCAAGAAAACGCGAGCGGGAATGCCCCGGACTCAGTTTTCTCATCCTGGGGTAAAAAGCGGTCCCCCGACGGTTTCTTCCCTTTGCTCCGTATTGGTCATAAGTCTTTCGATCTTCGGGTCTCGTGCTCCGAGGACTTCAACCCACACTCCTGGCATGCTCCCTGACACGTTTTCCGGAGGTATAGGTCGGGAAGCGAGCTCGTTTGAGGGAGAACTGTGGTGCGACCCAAAACGGTCCAAAAGATGGCCGAAGCTTCCAACGAGTGGCGAACGCTCGTCCGGTGTCAGAAACCACTGGAAATGCACTTGCAGCGAAGGAAACGGGCTGAGCTCGAGGACTTCCGGTGCTCGTCCCAAGAAAACGCGAGCGGGAATGCCCCGGACTCAGTTTTCTCGTCCTGGGGTAAAAAGCGGTCCCCCGACGGTTTCTTCCCTTTGCTCCGTATTGGTCATAAGTCTTTCGATCTTCGGGTCTCGTGCTCCGAGGACTTCAACCCACACTCCTGGCATGCTCCCGGACACGTTTTCCGGAGGTATAGGTCGGGAAGCGAGCTCGTTGAAGGGAGAACTGTGGTGCGACCCAAAACGGTCCAAAAGATGGCCGAAGCTTCCAACGAGTGGCGAACGCTCGTCCGGTGTCAGAAACCACTGGAAATGCACTTGCAGCGAAGGAAACGGGCTGAGCTCGAGGACTTCCGGTGCTCGTCCCAAGAAAACGCGAGCGGGAATGCCCCGGACTCAGTTTTCTCGTCCTGGGGTAAAAAGCGGTCCCCCGACGGTTTCTTCCCTTTGCTCCGTATTGGTCATAAGTCTTTCGATCTTCGGGTCTCGTGCTCCGAGGACTTCAACCCACACTCCTGGCATGCTCCCTGACACGTTTTCCGGAGGTATAGGTCGGGAAGCGAGCTCGTTGGAGGGAGAACTGTGGTGCGACCCAAAACGGTCCAAAAGATGGCCGAAGCTTCCAACGAGTGGCGAACGCTCGTCCGGTGTCAGAAACCACTGGAAATGCACTCGCAGCGAAGGAAACGGGCTGAGCTCGAGGACTTCCGGTGCTCGTCCCAAGAAAACGCGAGCGGGAATGCCCCGGACTCAGTTTTCTCGTCCTGGGGTAAAAAGCGGTCCCCCGACGGTTTCTTCCCTTTGCTCCGTATTGGTCATAAGTCTTTCGATCTTCGGGTCTCGTGCTCCGAGGACTTCAACCCACACTCCTGGCATGCTCCCTGACACGTTTTCCGGAGGAATAGGTCGGGAAGCGAGCTCGTTGGAGGGAGAACTGTGGTGCGACCCAAAACGGTCCAAAAGATGGCCGAAGCTTCCAACGAGTGGCGAACGCTCGTCCGGTGTCAGAAACCACTGGAAATGCACTTGCAGCGAAGGAAACGGGCTGAGCTCGAGGACTTCCGGTGCTCGTCCCAAGAAAACGCGAGCGGGAATGCCCCGGACTCAGTTTTCTCGTCCTGGGGTAAAAAGCGGTCCCCCGACGGTTTCTTCCCTTTGCTCCGTATTGGTCATAAGTCTTTCGATCTTCGGGTCTCGTGCTCCGAGGACTTCAACCCACACTCCTGGCATGCTCCCTGACACGTTTTCCGGAGGTATAGGTCGGGAAGCGAGCTCGTTGGAGGGAGAACTGTGGTGCGACCCAAAACGGTCCAAAAGATGGCCGAAGCTTCCAACGAGTGGCGAACGCTCGTCCGGTGTCAGAAACCACTGGAAATGCACTTGCAGCGAAGGAAACGGGCTGAGCTCGAGGACTTCCGGTGCTCGTCCCAAGAAAACGCGAGCGGGAATGCCCCGGACTCAGTTTTCTCGTCCTGGGGTAAAAAGCGGTCCCCCGACGGTTTCTTCCCTTTGCTCCGTATTGGTCATAAGTCTTTCGATCTTCGGGTCTCGTGCTCCGAGGACTTCAACCCACACTCCTGGCATGCTCCCTGACACGTTTTCCGGAGGTATAGGTCGGGAAGCGAGCTCGTTGGAGGGAGAACTGTGGTGCGACCCAAAACGGTCCAAAAGATGGCCGAAGCTTCCAACTAGTGGCGAACGCTCGTCCGGTGTCAGAAACCACTGGAAATGCACTTGCAGCGAAGGAAACGGGCTGAGCTCGAGGACTTCCGGTGCTCGTCCCAAGAAAACGCGAGCGGGAATGCCCCGGACTCAGTTTTCTCGTCCTGGGGTAAAAAGCGGTCCCCCGACGGTTTCTTCCCTTTGCTCCGTATTGGTCATAAGTCTTTCGATCTTCGGGTCTCGTGCTCCGAGGACTTCAACCCACACTCCTGGCATGCTCCCTGACACGTTTTCCGGAGGTATAGGTCGGGAAGCGAGCTCGTTGGAGGGAGATTTGTGGTGCGACCCAAAACGGTCCAAAAGATGGCCGAAGCTTCCAACGAGTGGCGAACGCTCGTCCGGTGTCAGAAACCACTGGAAATGCACTCGCAGCGAAGGAAACGGGCTGAGCTCGAGGACTTCCGGTGCTCGTCCCAAGAAAACGCGAGCGGGAATGCCCCGGACTCAGTTTTCTCGTCCTGGGGTAAAAAGCGGTCCCCCGACGGTTTCTTCCCTTTGCTCCGTATTGGTCATAAGTCTTTCGATCTTCGGGTCTCGTGCTCCGAGGACTTCAACCCACACTCCTGGCATGCTCCCTGACACGTTTTCCGGAGGTATAGGTCGGGAAGCGAGCTCGTTTGAGGGAGAACTGTGGTGCGACCCAAAACGGTCCAAAAGATGGCCGAAGCTTCCAACGAGTGGCGAACGCTCGTCCGGTGTCAGAAACCACTGGAAATGCACTTGCAGCGAAGGAAACGGGCTGAGCTCGAGGACTTCCGGTGCTCGTCCCAAGAAAACGCGAGCGGGAATGCCCCGGACTCAGTTTTCTCGTCCTGGGGTAAAAAGCGGTCCCCCGACGGTTTCTTCCCTTTGCTCCGTATTGGTCATAAGTCTTTCGATCTTCGGGTCTCGTGCTCCGAGGACTTCAACCCACACTCCTGGCATGCTCCCTGACACGTTTTCCGGAGGTATAGGTCGGGAAGCGAGCTCGTTGGAGGGAGAACTGTGGTGCGACCCAAAACGGTCCAAAAGATGGCCGAAGCTTCCAACGAGTGGCGAACGCTCGTCCGGTGTCAGAAACCACTGGAAATGCACTTGCAGCGAAGGAAACGGGCTGAGCTCGAGGACTTCCGGTGCTCGTCCCAAGAAAACGCGAGCGGGAATGCCCCGGACTCAGTTTTCTCGTCCTGGGGTAAAAAGCGGTCCCCCGACGGTTTCTTCCCTTTGCTCCGTATTGGTCATAAGTCTTTCGATCTTCGGGTCTCGTGCTCCGAGGACTTCAACCCACACTCCTGGCATGCTCCCTGACACGTTTTCCGGAGGTATAGGTCGGGAAGCGAGCTCGTTGGAGGGAGAACTGTGGTGCGACCCAAAACGGTCCAAAAGATGGCCGAAGCTTCCAACGAGTGGCGAACGCTCGTCCGGTGTCAGAAACCACTGGAAATGCACTTGCAGCGAAGGAAACGGGCTGAGCTCGAGGACTTCCGGTGCTCGTCCCAAGAAAACGCGAGCGGGAATGCCCCGGACTCAGTTTTCTCGTCCTGGGGTAAAAAGCGGTCCGCCGACGGTTTCTTCCCTTTGCTCCGTATTGGTCATAAGTCTTTCGATCTTCGGGTCTCGTGCTCCGAGGACTTCAACCCACACTCCTGGCATGCTCCCTGACATGTTTTCCGGAGGTATAGGTCGGGAAGCGAGCTCGTTGGAGGGAGAACTGTGGTGCGACCCAAAACGGTCCAAAAGATGGCCGAAGCTTCCAACGAGTGGCGAACGCTCGTCCGGTGTCAGAAACCACTGGAAATGCACTTGCAGCGAAGGAAACGGGCTGAGCTCAGGGACTTCCGGTGCTCGTCCCAAGAAAACGCGAGCGGGAATGCCCCGGACTCAGTTTTCTCGTCCTGGGGTAAAAAGCGGTCCCCCGACGGTTTCTTCCCTTTGCTCCGTATTGGTCATAAATCTTTCGATCTTCGGGTCTCGTGCTCCGAGGACTTCAACCCACACTCCTGGCATGCTCCCTGACACGTTTTCCGGAGGTATAGGTCGGGAAGCGAGCTCGTTGGAGGGAGAACTGTGGTGCGACCCAAAGCGGTCCATAAGATGGCCGAAGCTTCCAACGAGTGGCGAACGCTCGTCCGGTGTCAGAAACAACTGGAAATGCACTTGCAGCGAAGGAAATGGGCTGAGCTCGAGGACTTCCGGTGCTCGTCCCAAGAAAACGCGAGCGGGAATGCCCCGGACTCGGTTTTCTCGTCCTGGGGTAAAAAGCGGTCCGCCGACGGTTTCTTCCCTTTGCTCCGTATTGGTCATAAGTCTTTCGATCTTCGGGTCTCGTGCTCCGAGGACTTCAACCCACACTCCTGGCATGCTCCCTGACACGTTTTCCGGAGGTATAGGTCGGGAAGCGAGCTCATTGGAGGGAGAACTGTGGTGCGACCCAAAACGGTCCAAAAGATGGCCGAAGCTTCCAACGAGTGGCGAACGCTCGTCCGGTGTCAGAAACCACTGGAAATGCACTTGCAGCGAAGGAAACGGGCTGAGCTCGAGGACTTCCGGTGCTCGTCCCAAGAAAACGCGAGCGGGAATGCCCCGGACTCAGTTTTCTCGTCCTGGGGTAAAAAGCGGTCCCCCGACGGTTTCTTCCCTTTGCTCCGTATTGGTCATAAGTCTTTCGATCTTCGGGTCTCGTGCTCCGAGGACTTCAACCCACACTCCTGGCATGCTCCCTGACACGTTTTCCGGAGGTATAGGTCGGGAAGCGAGCTCGTTGGAGGGAGAACTGTGGTGCGACCCAAAACGGTCCAAAAGATGGCCGAAGCTTCCAACGAGTGGCGAACGCTCGTCCGGTGTCAGAAACCATTGGAAATGCACTTGCAGCGAAGGAAACGGGCTGAGCTCTAGGACTTCGGTGCTCGTCCCAAGAAAACGCGAGCGGGAATGCCCCGGACTCAGTTTTCTCGTCCTGGGGTAAAAAGCGGTCCCCCGACGGTTTCTTCCCTTTGCTCCGTATTGGTCATAAGTCTTTCGATCTTCGGGTCTCGTGCTCCGAGGACTTCAACCCACACTCCTGGCATGCTCCCTGACACGTTTTCCGGAGGTATAGGTCGGGAAGCGAGCTCGTTGGAGGGAGAACTGTGGTGCGACCCAAAACGGTCCAAAAGATGGCCGAAGCTTCCAACGAGTGGCGAACGCTCGTCCGGTGTCAGAAACCACTGGAAATGCACTTGCAGCGAAGGAAACGGGCTGAGCTCGAGGACTTCCGGTGCTCGTCCCAAGAAAACGCGAGCGGGAATGCCCCGGACTCAGTTTTCTCGTCCTGGGGTAAAAAGCGGTCCCCCGACGGTTTCTTCTCTTTGCTCCGTATTGGTCATAAGTCTTTCGATCTTCGGGTCTCGTGCTCCGAGGACTTCAACCCACACTCCTGGCATGCTCCCTGACACGTTTTCCGGAGGTATAGGTCGGGAAGCGAGCTCGTTGGAGGGAGAACTGTGGTGCGACCCAAAACGGTCCAAAAGATGGCCGAAGCTTCCAACGAGTGGCGAACGCTCGTCCGGTGTCAGAAACCACTGGAAATGCACTTGCAGCGAAGGAAACGGGCTGAGCTCGAGGACTTCCGGTGCTCGTCCCAAGAAAACGCGAGCGGGAATGCCCCGGACTCAGTTTTCTCGTCCTGGGGTAAAAAGCGGTCCCCCGACGGTTTCTTCCCTTTGCTCCGTATTGGTCATAAGTCTTTCGATCTTCGGGTCTCGTGCTCCGAGGACTTCAACCCACACTCCTGGCATGCTCCCTGACACGTTTTCCGGAGGTATAGGTCGGGAAGCGAGCTCGTTGGAGGGAGAACTGTGGTGCGACCCAAAACGGTCCAAAAGATGGCCGAAGCTTCCAACGAGTGGCGAACGCTCGTCCGGTGTCAGAAACAACTGGAAATGCACTTGCAGCGAAGGAAACGGGCTGAGCTCGAGGACTTCCGGTGCTCGTCCCAAGAAAACGCGAGCGGGAATGCCCCGGACTCAGTTTTCTCGTCCTGGGGTAAAAAGCGGTCCCCCGACGGTTTCTTCCCTTTGCTCCGTATTGGTCATAAGTCTTTCGATCTTCGGGTCTCGTGCTCCGAGGACTTCAACCCACACTCCTGGCATGCTCCCTGACACGTTTTCCGGAGGTATAGGTCGGGAAGCGAGCTCGTTGGAGGGAGAACTGTGGTGCGACCCAAAACGGTCCAAAAGATGGCCGAAGCTTCCAACGAGTGGCGAACGCTCGTCCGGTGTCAGAAACCACTGGAAATGCACTTGCAGCGAAGGAAACGGGCTGAGCTCGAGGACTTCCGGTGCTCGTCCCAAGAAAACGCGAGCGGGAATGCCCCGGACTCAGTTTTCTCGTCCTGGGGTAAAAAGCGGTCCCCCGACGGTTTCTTCCCTTTGCTCCGTATTGGTCATAAGTCTTTCGATCTTCGGGTCTCGTGCTCCGAGGACTTCAACCCACACTCCTGGCATGCTCCCTGACACGTTTTCCGGAGGTATAGGTCGGGAAGCGAGCTCGTTGGAGGGAGAACTGTGGTGCGACCCAAAACGGTCCAAAAGATGGCCGAAGCTTCCAACGAGTGGCGAACGCTCGTCCGGTGTCAGAAACCACTGGAAATGCACTTGCAGCGAAGGAAACGGGCTGAGCTCTAGGACTTCGGTGCTCGTCCCAAGAAAACGCGAGCGGGAATGCCCCGGACTCAGTTTTCTCGTCCTGGGGTAAAAAGCGGTCCCCCGACGGTTTCTTCCCTTTGCTCCGTATTGGTCATAAGTCTTTCGATCTTCGGGTCTCGTGCTCCGAGGACTTCAACCCACACTCCTGGCATGCTCCCTGACACGTTTTCCGGAGGTATAGGTCGGGAAGCGAGCTCGTTGGAGGGAGAACTGTGGTGCGACCCAAAACGGTCCAAAAGATGGCCGAAGCTTCCAACGAGTGGCGAACGCTCGTCCGGTGTCAGAAACCACTGGAAATGAACTTGCAGCGAAGGAAACGGGCTGAGCTCGAGGACTTCCGGTGCTCGTCCCAAGAAAACGCGAGCGGGAATGCCCCGGACTCAGTTTTCTCGTCCTGGGGTAAAAAGCGGTCCCCCGACGGTTTCTTCTCTTTGCTCCGTATTGGTCATAAGTCTTTCGATCTTCGGGTCTCGTGCTCCAAGGACTTCAACCCACACTCCTTGCATGCTCCCTGACACGTTTTCCGGAGGTATAGGTCGGGAAGCGAGCTCGTTGGAGGGAGAACTGTGGTGCGACCCAAAACGGTCCAAAAGATGGCCGAAGCTTCCAACGAGTGGCGAACGCTCGTCCGGTGTCAGAAACCACTGGAAATGCACTTGCAGCGAAGGAAACGGGCTGAGCTCGAGGACTTCCGGTGCTCGTCCCAAGAAAACGCGAGCGGGAATGCCCCGGACTCAGTTTTCTCGTCCTGGGGTAAAAAGCGGTCCCCCGACGGTTTCTTCCCTTTACTCCGTATTGGTCATAAGTCTTTCGATCTTCGGGTCTCGTGCTCCGAGGACTTCAACCCACACTCCTGGCATGCTCCCTGACACGTTTTCCGGAGGTATAGGTCGGGAAGCGAGCTCGTTGGAGGGAGAACTGTGGTGCGACCCAAAACGGTCCAAAAGATGGCCGAAGCTTCCAACGAGTGGCGAACGCTCGTCCGGTGTCAGAAACCACTGGAAATGCACTTGCAGCGAAGGAAACGGGCTGAGCTCGAGGACTTCCGGTGCTCGTCCCAAGAAAACGCGAGCGTGAATGCCCCGGACTCAGTTTTCTCGTCCTGGGGTAAAAAGCGGTCCCCCGACGGTTTCTTCCCTTTGCTCCGTATTGGTCATAAGTCTTTCGATCTTCGGGTCTCGTGCTCCAAGGACTTCAACCCACACTCCTGGCATGCTCCCTGACACGTTTTCCGGAGGTATAGGTCGGAAAGCGAGCTCGTTGGAGGGAGAACTGTGGTGCGACCCAAAACGGTCCAAAAGATGGCCGAAGCTTCCAACGAGTGGCGAACGCTCGTCCGGTGTCAGAAACCACTGGAAATGCACTTGCAGCGAAGGAAACGGGCTGAGCTCGAGGACTTCCGGTGCTCGTCCCAAGAAAACGCGAGCGGGAATGCCCCGGACTCAGTTTTCTCGTCCTTGGGTAAAAAGCGGTCCCCCGACGGTTTCTTCCCTTTGCTCTGTATTGGTCGTAAGTCTTTCGATCTTCGGGTCTCGTGCTCCGAGGACTTCAACCCACACTCCTGGCATGCTCCCTGACACGTTTTCCGGAGGTATAGGTCGGGAAGCGAGCTCGTTGGAGGGAGAACTGTGGTGCGACCCAAAACGGTCCAAAAGATGGCCGAAGCTTCCAACGAGTGGCGAACGCTCGTCCGGTGTCAGAAACCACTGGAAATGCACTTGCAGCGAAGGAAACGGGCTGAGCTCGAGGACTTCCGGTGCTCGTCCCAAGAAAACGCGAGCGGGAATGCCCCGGACTCAGTTTTCTCGTCGTGGGGTAAAAAGCGGTCCCCCGACGGTTTCTTCCCTTTGCTCCGTATTGGTCATAAGTCTTTCGATCTTCGGGTCTCGTGCTCCGAGGACTTCAACCCACACTCCTGGCATGCTCCCTGACACGTTTTCCGGAGGTATAGGTCGGGAAGCGAGCTCGTTGGAGGGAGAACTGTGGTGCGACCCAAAACGGTCCAAAATATGGCCGAAGCTTCCAACGAGTGGCGAACGCTCGTCCGGTGTCAGAAACCACTGGAAATGAACTTGCAGCGAAGGAAACGGGCTGAGCTCGAGGACTTCCGGTGCTCGTCCCAAGAAAACGCGAGCGGGAATGCCCCGGACTCAGTTTTCTCGTCCTGGGGTAAAAAGCGGTCCCCCGACGGTTTCTTCCCTTTGCTCCGTATTGGTCATAAGTCTTTCGATCTTCGGGTCTCGTGCTCCAAGGACTTCAACCCACACTCCTTGCATGCTCCCTGACACGTTTTCCGGAGGTATAGGTCGGGAAGCGAGCTCGTTGGAGGGAGAACTGTGGTGCGACCCAAAACGGTCCAAAAGATGGCCGAAGCTTCCAACGAGTGGCGAACGCTCGTCCGGTGTCAGAAACCACTGGAAATGCACTTGCAGCGAAGGAAACGGGCTGAGCTCGAGGACTTCCGGTGCTCGTCCCAAGAAAACGCGAGCGGGAATGCCCCGGACTCAGTTTTCTCGTCCTGGGGTAAAAAGCGGTCCCCCGACGGTTTCTTCCCTTTACTCCGTATTGGTCATAAGTCTTTCGATCTTCGGGTCTCGTGCTCCGAGGACTTCAACCCACACTCCTGGCATGCTCCCTGACACGTTTTCCGGAGGTATAGGTCGGGAAGCGAGCTCGTTGGAGGGAGAACTGTGGTGCGACCCAAAACGGTCCAAAAGATGGCCGAAGCTTCCAACGAGTGGCGAACGCTCGTCCGGTGTCAGAAACCACTGGAAATGCACTTGCAGCGAAGGAAACGGGCTGAGCTCGAGGACTTCCGGTGCTCGTCCCAAGAAAACGCGAGCGTGAATGCCCCGGACTCAGTTTTCTCGTCCTGGGGTAAAAAGCGGTCCCCCGACGGTTTCTTCCCTTTGCTCCGTATTGGTCATAAGTCTTTCGATCTTCGGGTCTCGTGCTCCAAGGACTTCAACCCACACTCCTGGCATGCTCCCTGACACGTTTTCCGGAGGTATAGGTCGGAAAGCGAGCTCGTTGGAGGGAGAACTGTGGTGCGACCCAAAACGGTCCAAAAGATGGCCGAAGCTTCCAACGAGTGGCGAACGCTCGTCCGGTGTCAGAAACCACTGGAAATGCACTTGCAGCGAAGGAAACGGGCTGAGCTCGAGGACTTCCGGTGCTCGTCCCAAGAAAACGCGAGCGGGAATGCCCCGGACTCAGTTTTCTCGTCCTGGGGTAAAAAGCGGTCCCCCGACGGTTTCTTCCCTTTGCTCCGTATTGGTCATAAGTCTTTCGATCTTCGGGTCTCGTGCTCCGAGGACTTCAACCCACACTCCTGGCATGCTCCCTGACACGTTTTCCGGAGGTATAGGTCGGAAAGCGAGCTCGTTGGAGGGAGAACTGTGGTGCGACCCAAAACGGTCCAAAAGATGGCCGAAGCTTCCAACGAGTGGCGAACGCTCGTCCGGTGTCAGAAACCACTGGAAATGCACTTGCAGCGAAGGAAACGGGCTGAGCTCGAGGACTTCCGGTGCTCGTCCCAAGAAAACGCGAGCGGGAATGCCCCGAACTCAGTTTTCTCGTCGTGGGGTAAAAAGCGGTCCCCCGACGGTTTCTTCCCTTTGCTCCGTATTGGTCATAAGTCTTTCGATCTTCGGGTCTCGTGCTCCGAGGACTTCAACCCACACTCCTGGCATGCTCCCTGACACGTTTTCCGGAGGTATAGGTCGGGAAGCGAGCTCGTTGGAGGGAGAACTGTGGTGCGACCCAAAACGGTCCAAAAGATGGCCGAAGCTTCCAACGAGTGGCGAACGCTCGTCCGGTGTCAGAAACCACTGGAAATGAACTTGCAGCGAAGGAAACGGGCTGAGCTCGAGGACTTCCGGTGCTCGTCCCAAGAAAACGCGAGCGGGAATGCCCCGGACTCAGTTTTCTCGTCCTGGGGTAAAAAGCGGTCCCCCGACGGTTTCTTCCCTTTGCTCCGTATTGGTCATAAGTCTTTCGATCTTCGGGTCTCGTGCTCCGAGGACTTCAACCCACACTCCTGGCATGCTCCCTGACACGTTTTCCGGAGGTATAGGTCGGGAAGCGAGCTCGTTGGAGGGAGAACTGTGGTGCGACCCAAAACGGTCCAAAAGATGGCCGAAGCTTCCAACGAGTGGCGAACGCTCGTCCGGTGTCAGAAACCACTGGAAATGCACTTGCAGCGAAGGAAACGGGCTGAGCTCGAGGACTTCCGGTGCTCGTCCCAAGAAAACGCGAGCGGGAATGCCCCGGACTCAGTTTTCTCGTCCTGGGGTAAAAAGCGGTCCCCCGACGGTTTCTTCCCTTTGCTCCGTATTGGTCATAAGTCTTTCGATCTTCGGGTCTCGTGCTCCGAGGACTTCAACCAACACTCCTGGCATGCTCCCTGACACGTTTTCCGGAGGTATAGGTCGGGAAGCGAGCTCGTTGGAGGGAGAACTGTGGTGCGACCCAAAACGGTCCAAAAGATGGCCGAAGCTTCCAACGAGTGGCGAACGCTCGTCCGGTGTCAGAAACCACTGGAAATGCACTTGCAGCGAAGGAAACGGGCTGAGCTCGAGGACTTCCGGTGCTCGTCCCAAGAAAACACGAGCGGGAATGCCCCGGACTCAGTTTTCTCGTCCTGGGGTAAAAAGCGGTCCCCCGACGGTTTCTTCCCTTTGCTCCGTATTGGTCATAAGTCTTTCGATCTTCGGGTCTCG
The DNA here is from genome assembly GCF_025177605.1 of Cucumis melo. NCBI lineage: Eukaryota > Viridiplantae > Streptophyta > Magnoliopsida > Cucurbitales > Cucurbitaceae > Cucumis > Cucumis melo. The sequence goes on along the minus strand of NC_066860.1, from coordinate 23,605,421 downwards.
TGCTCCGAGGACTTCAACCCACACTCCTGGCATGCTCCCTGACACGTTTTCCGGAGGTAGAGGTCGGGAAGCGAGCTCGTTGGAGGGAGAACTGTGGTGCGACCCAAAACGGTCCAAAAGATGGCCGAAGCTTCCAACGAGTGGCGAACGCTCGTCCGGTGTCAGAAACCACTGGAAATGCACTTGCAGCGAAGGAAACGGGCTGAGCTCGAGGACTTCCGGTGCTCGTCCCAAGAAAACGCGAGCGGGAATGCTTCGGACTCAGTTTTCTCGTCCTGGGGTAAAAAGCGGTCCCCCGACGGTTTCTTCCCTTTGCTCCGTATTGGTCATAAGTCTTTCGATCTTCGGGTCTCGTGCTCCGAGGACTTCAACCCACACTCCTGGCATGCTCCCTGACACGTTTTCCGGAGGTAGAGGTCGGGAAGCGAGCTCGTTGGAGGGAGAACTGTGGTGCGACCCAAAACGGTCCAAAAGATGGCCGAAGCTTCCAACGAGTGGCGAACGCTCGTCCGGTGTCAGAAACCACTGGAAATGCACTTGCAGCGAAGGAAACGGGCTGAGCTCGAGGACTTCCGGTGCTCGTCCCAAGAAAACGCGAGCGGGAATGCCCCGGACTCAGTTTTCTCGTCCTGGGGTAAAAAGCGGTCCCCCGACGGTTTCTTCCCTTTGCTCCGTATTGGTCATAAGTCTTTCGATCTTCGGGTCTCGTGTTCCGAGGACATCAACCCACACTCCTGGCATGCTCCCTGACACGTTTTCCGGAGGTATAGGTCGGGAAGCGAGCTCGTTGGAGGGAGAACTGTGGTGCGACCCAAAACGGTCCAAAAGATGGCCGAAGCTTCCAACGAGTGGCGAACGCTCGTCCGGTGTCAGAAACCACTGGAAATGCACTTGCAGCGAAGGAAACAGGCTGAGCTCGAGGACTTCCGGTGCTCGTCCCAAGAAAACGCGAGCGGGAATGCCCCGGACTCAGTTTTCTCGTCCTGGGGTAAAAAGCGGTCCCCCGACGGTTTCTTCCCTCTGCTCCGTATTGGTCATAAGTCTTTCGATCTTCGGGTCTCGTGCTCCGAGGACTTCAACCCACACTCCTGGCATGCTCCCTGACACGTTTTCCGGAGGTATAGGTCGGGAAGCGAGCTCGTTGGAGGGAGAACTGTGGTGCGACCCAAAACGGTCCAAAAGATGGCCGAAGCTTCCAACGAGTGGCGAACGCTCGTCCGGTGTCAGAAACCACTGGAAATGCACTTGCAGCGAAGGAAACGGGCTGAGCTCGAGGACTTCCGGTGCTCGTCCCAAGAAAACGCGAGCGGGAATGCCCCGGACTCAGTTTTCTCGTCCTGGGGTAAAAAGCGGTCCCCCGACGGTTTCTTCCCTTTGCTCCGTATTGGTCATAAGTCTTTCGATCTTCGGGTCTCGTGCTCCGAGGACTTCAACCCACACTCCTGGCATGCTCCCTGACACGTTTTCCGGAGGTATAGGTCGGGAAGCGAGCTCGTTGGAGGGAGAACTGTGGTGCGACCCAAAACGGTCCAAAAGATGGCCGAAGCTTCCAACGAGTGGCGAACGCTCGTCCGGTGTCAGAAACCACTGGAAATGCACTTGCAGCGAAGGAAACGGGCTGAGCTCGAGGACTTCCGGTGCTCGTCCCAAGAAAACGCGAGCGGGAATGCCCCGGACTCAGTTTTCTCGTCCTGGGGTAAAAAGCGGTCCCCCGACGGTTTCTTCCCTTTGCTCCGTATTGGTCATAAGTCTTTCGATCTTCGGGTCTCGTGCTCCGAGGACTTCAACCCACACTCCTGGCATGCTCCCTGACACGTTTTCCGGAGGTATAGGTCGGGAAGCGAGCTCGTTGGAGGGAGAACTGTGGTGCGACCCAAAACGGTCCAAAAGATGGCCGAAGCTTCCAACGAGTGGCGAACGCTCGTCCGGTGTCAGAAACCACTGGAAATGCACTTGCAGCGAAGGAAACGGGCTGAGCTCGAGGACTTCCGGTGCTCGTCCCAAGAAAACGCGAGCGGGAATGCCCCAGACTCAGTTTTCTCGTCCTGGGGTAAAAAGCGATCCCCCGACGGTTTCTTCCCTTTGCTCCGTATTGGTCATAAGTCTTTCGATCTTCGGGTCTCGTGCTCCGAGGACTTCAACCCACACTCCTGGCATGCTCCCTGACACGTTTTCCGGAGGTAGAGGTCGGGAAGCGAGCTCGTTGGAGGGAGAACTGTGGTGCGACCCAAAACGGTCCAAAAGATGGCCGAAGCTTCCAACGAGTGGCGAACGCTCGTCCGGTGTCAGAAACCACTGGAAATGCACTTGCAGCGAAGGAAACGGGCTGAGCTCGAGGACTTCCGGTGCTCGTCCCAAGAAAACGCGAGCGGGAATGCCCCGGACTCAGTTTTCTCGTCCTGGGGTAAAAAGCGGTCCCCGACGGTTTCTTCCCTTTGCTCCGTATTGGTCATAAGTCTTTTGATCTTCGGGTCTCGTGCTCCGAGGACTTCAACCCACACTCCTGGCATGCTCCCTGACACGTTTTCCGGAGGTAGAGGTCGGGAAGCGAGCTCGTTGGAGGGAGAACTGTGGTGCGACCCAAAACGGTCCAAAAGATGGCCGAAGCTTCCAACGAGTGGCGAACGCTCGTCCGGTGTCAGAAACCACTGGAAATGCACTTGCAGCGAAGGAAACGGGCTGAGCTCGAGGACTTCCGGTGCTCGTCCCAAGAAAACGCGAGCGGGAATGCCCCGGACTCAGTTTTCTCGTCCTGGGGTAAAAAGCGGTCCCCCGACGGTTTCTTCCCTTTGCTCCGTATTGGTCATAAGTCTTTCGATCTTCGGGTCTCGTGCTCCGAGGACTTCAACCCACACTCCTGGCATGCTCCCTGACACGTTTTCCGGAGGTATAGGTCGGGAAGCGAGCTCGTTGGAGGGAGAACTGTGGTGCGACCCAAAACGGTCCAAAAGATGGCCGAAGCTTCCAACGAGTGGCGAACGCTCGTCCGGTGTCAGAAACCACTGGAAATGCACTTGCAGCGAAGGAAACGGGCTGAGCTCGAGGACTTCCGGTGCTCGTCCCAAGAAAACGCGAGCGGGAATGCCCCGGACTCAGTTTTCTCGTCCTGGGGTAAAAAGCGGTCCCCCGACGGTTTCTTCCCTTTGCTCCGTATTGGTCATAAGTCTTTCGATCTTCGGGTCTCGTGCTCCGAGGACTTCAACCCACACTCCTGGCATGCTCCCTGACACGTTTTCCGGAGGTATAGGTCGGGAAGCGAGCTCGTTGGAGGGAGAACTGTGGTGCGACCCAAAACGGTCCAAAAGATGGCCGAAGCTTCCAACGAGTGGCGAACGCTCGTCCGGTGTCAGAAACCACTGGAAATGCACTTGCAGCGAAGGAAACGGGCTGAGCTCGAGGACTTCCGGTGCTCGTCCCAAGAAAACGCGAGCGGGAATGCCCCGGACTCAGTTTTCTCGTCCTGGGGTAAAAAGCGGTCCCCCGACGGTTTCTTCCCTTTGCTCCGTATTGGTCATAAGTCTTTCGATCTTCGGGTCTCGTGCTCCGAGGACTTCAACCCACACTCCTGGCATGCTCCCTGACACGTTTTCCGGAGGTATAGGTCGGGAAGCGAGCTCGTTGGAGGGAGAACTGTGGTGCGACCCAAAACGGTCCAAAAGATGGCCGAAGCTTCCAACGAGTGGCGAACGCTCGTCCGGTGTCAGAAACCACTGGAAATGCACTTGCAGCGAAGGAAACGGGCTGAGCTCGAGGACTTCCGGTGCTCGTCCCAAGAAAACGCGAGCGGGAATGCCCCGGACTCAGTTTTCTCGTCCTGGGGTAAAAAGCGGTCCCCGACGGTTTCTTCCCTTTGCTCCGTATTGGTCATAAGTCTTTCGATCTTCGGGTCTCGTGCTCCGAGGACTTCAACCCACACTCCTGGCATGCTCCCTGACACGTTTTCCGGAGGTAGAGGTCGGGAAGCGAGCTCGTTGGAGGGAGAACTGTGGTGCGACCCAAAACGGTCCAAAAGATGGCCGAAGCTTCCAACGAGGGGCGAACGCTCGTCCGGTGTCAGAAACCACTGGAAATGCACTTGCAGCGAAGGAAACGGGCTGAGCTCGAGGACTTCCGGTGCTCGTCCCAAGAAAACGCGAGCGGGAATGCCCCGGACTCAGTTTTCTCGTCCTGGGGTAAAAAGCGGTCCCCCGACGGTTTCTTCCCTTTGCTCCGTATTGGTCATAAGTCTTTCGATCTTCGGGTCTCGTGCTCCGAGGACTTCAACCCACACTCCTGGCATGCTCCCTGACACGTTTTCCGGAGGTATAGGTCGGGAAGCGAGCTCGTTGGAGGGAGAACTGTGGTGCGACCCAAAACGGTCCAAAAGATGGCCGAAGCTTCCAACGAGTGGCGAACGCTCGTCCGGTGTCAGAAACCACTGGAAATGCACTTGCAGCGAAGGAAACGGGCTGAGCTCGAGGACTTCCGGTGCTCGTCCCAAGAAAACGCGAGCGGGAATGCCCCGGACTCAGTTTTTCTCGTCCTGGGGTAAAAAGCGGTCCCCCGACGGTTTCTTCCCTTTGCTCCGTATTGGTCATAAGTCTTTCGATCTTCGGGTCTCGTGCTCCGAGGACTTCAACCCACACTCCTGGCATGCTCCCTGACCACGTTTTCCGGAGGTATAGGTCGGGAAGCGAGCTCGTTGGAGGGAGAACTGTGGTGCGACCCCAAAACGGTCCAAAAGATGGCCGAAGCTTCCAACGAGTGGCGAACGCTCGTCCGGTGTCAGAAACCACTGGAAATGCACTTGCAGCGAAGGAAACGGGCTGAGCTCGAGGACTTCCGGTGCTCGTTCCCAAGAAAACGCGAGCGGGAATGCCCCCGGACTCAGTTTTCCTCGTCCTGGGGTAAAAAGCGGTCCCCCGACGGTTTCTTCCCTCTGCTCCGTATTGGGTCATAAGTCTTTCGATCTTCGGGTCTCGTGCTCCGAGGACTTCAACCCACACTCCTGGCATGCTCCCTGACACGTTTTCCGGAGGTATAGGTCGGGAAGCGAGCTCGTTGGAGGGAGAACTGTGGTGCGACCCAAAACGGTCCAAAAGATGGGCCGACGCTTCCAACGAGTGGCGAACGCTCGTCCGGTGTCAGAAACCACTGAAAATGCACTTGCAGCGAAGGAAACGGGCTGAGCTCGAGGACTTCCGGTGCTCGTCCCAAGAAAACGCGAGCGGGAATGCCCCGGACTCAGTTTTCTCTCGTCCTGGGGTAAAAAGAGGTCCCCCGACGGTTTCTTCCCTTTGCTCCGTATTGGTCATAAGTCTTTCGATCTTCGGGTCTCGTGCTCCGAGGACTTCAACCCACACTCCTGGCATGCTCCCTGACACGTTTTCCGGAGGTATAGGTCGGGAAGCGAGCTCGTTGGAGGGAGAACTGTGGTGCGACCCAAAACGGTCCAAAAGATGGCCGAAGCTTCCAACGAGTGGCGAACGCTCGTCCGGTGTCAGAAACCACTGGAAATGCACTTGCAGCGAAGGAAACGGGCTGAGCTCGAGGACTTCCGGTGCTCGTCCCAAGAAAACGCGAGCGGGAATGCCCCGGACTCAGTTTTCTCGTCCTGGGGTAAAAAGCGGTCCCCCGACGGTTTTCTTCCCTTTGCTCCGTATTGGTCATAAGTCTTTCGATCTTCGGGTCTCGTGCTCCGAGGACTTCAACCCACACTCCTGGCATGCTCCCTGACACGTTTTCCGGAGGTATAGGTCGGGAAGCGAGCTCGTTGGAGGGAGAACCCAAAACGGTCCAAAAGATGGCCGAAGCTTCCAACGAGTGGCGAACGCTCGTCCGGTGTCAGAAACCACTGGAAATGCACTTGCAGCGAAGGAAACGGGCTGAGCTCGAGGACTTCCGGTGCTCGTCCCAAGAAAACGCGAGCGGGAATGCCCCGGACTCAGTTTTCTCGTCCTGGGGTAAAAAGCGGTCCCCCGACGGTTTCTTCCCTCTGCTCCGTATTGGTCATAAGTCTTTCGATCTTCGGGTCTCGTGCTCCGAGGACTTCAACCCACACTCCTGGCATGCTCCCTGACACGTTTTCCGGAGGTATAGGTCGGGAAGCGAGCTCGTTGGAGGGAGAACTGTGGTGCGACCCAAAACGGTCCAAAAGATGGCCGACGCTTCCAACGAGTGGCGAACGCTCGTCCGGTGTCAGAAACCACTGAAAATGCACTTGCAGCGAAGGAAACGGGCTGAGCTCGAGGACTTCCGGTGCTCGTCCCAAGAAAACGCGAGCGGGAATGCCCCGGACTCAGTTTTCTCGTCCTGGGGTAAAAAGCGGTCCCCCGACGGTTTCTTCCCTTTGCTCCGTATTGGTCATAAGTCTTTCGATCTTCGGGTCTCGTGCTCCGAGGACTTCAACCCACACTCCTGGCATGCTCCCTGACACGTTTTCCGGAGGTATAGGTCGGGAAGCGAGCTCGTTGGAGGGAGAACTGTGGTGCGACCCAAAACGGTCCAAAAGATGGCCGAAGCTTCCAACGAGTGGCGAACGCTCGTCCGGTGCCAGAAACCACTGGAAATGCACTTGCAGCGAAGGAAACGGGCTGAGCTCGAGGACTTCCGGTGCTCGTCCCAAGAAAACGCGAGCGGGAATGCCCCGGACTCAGTTTTCTCGTCTTGGGGTAAAAAGCGGTCCCCCGACGGTTTCTTCCCTTTGCTCCGTATTGGTCATAAGTCTTTCGATCTTCGGGTCTCGTGCTCCGAGGACTTCAACCCACACTCCTGGCATGCTCCCTGACACGTTTTCCGGAGGTATAGGTCGGGAAGCGAGCTCGTTGGAGGGAGAACTGTGGTGCGACCCAAAACGGTCCAAAAGATGGCCGAAGCTTCCAACGAGTGGCGAACGCTCGTCCGGTGTCAGAAACCACTGGAAATGCACTTGCAGCGAAGGAAACGGGCTGAGCTCGAGGACTTCCGGTGCTCGTCCCAAGAAAACGCGAGCGGGAATGCCCCGGACTCAGTTTTCTCGTCCTGGGGTAAAAAGCGGTCCCCCGACGGTTTCTTCCCTTTGCTCCGTATTGGTCATAAGTCTTTCGATCTTCGGGTCTCGTGCTCCGAGGACTTCAACCCACACTCCTGGCATGCTCCCTGACACGTTTTCCGGAGGTATAGGTCGGGAAGCGAGCTCGTTGGAGGGAGAACTGTGGTGCGACCCAAAACGGTCCAAAAGATGGTCGAAGCTTCCAAGGAGTGGCGAACGCTCGTCCGGTGTCAGAAACCACTGGAAATGCACTTGCAGCGAAGGAAACGGGCTGAGCTCGAGGACTTCCGGTGCTCGTCCCAAGAAAACGCGAGCGGGAATGCCCCGGACTCAGTTTTCTCGTCCTGGGGTAAAAAGCGGTCCCCCGACGGTTTCTTCCCTTTGCTCCGTATTGGTCATAAGTCTTTCGATCTTCGGGTCTCGTGCTCCGAGGACTTCAACCCACACTCCTGGCATGCTCCCTGACACGTTTTCCGGAGGTATAGGTCGGGAAGCGAGCTCGTTGGAGGGAGAACTGTGGTGCGACCCAAAACGGTCCAAAAGATGGCCGAAGCTTCCAACGAGTGGCGAACGCTCGTCCGGTGTCAGAAACCACTGGAAATGCACTTGCAGCGAAGAAAACGGGCTGAGCTCGAGGACTTCCGGTGCTCGTCCCAAGAAAACGCGAGCGGGAATGCCCCGGACTCAGTTTTCTCGTCCTGGGGTAAAAAGCGGTCCCCCGACGGTTTCTTCCCTTTGCTCCGTATTGGTCATAAGTCTTTCGATCTTTTGGTCTCGTGCTCCGAGGACTTCAACCCACACTCCTGGCATGCTCCCTGACACGTTTTCCGGAGGTATAGGTCGGGAAGCGAGCTCGTTGGAGGGAGAACTGTGGTGCGACCCAAAACGGTCCAAAAGATGGCCGAAGCTTCCAACGAGTGGCGAACGCTCGTCCGGTGTCAGAAACCACTGGAAATGCACTTGCAGCGAAGGAAACGGGCTGAGCTCGAGGACTTCCGGTGCTCGTCCCAAGAAAACGCGAGCGGGAATGCCCCGGACTCAGTTTTCTCGTCCTGGGGTAAAAAGCGGTCCCCCGACGGTTTCTTCCCTTTGCTCCGTATTGGTCATAAGTCTTTCGATCTTCGGGTCTCGTGCTCTGAGGACTTCAACCCACACTCCTGGCATGCTCCCTGACACGTTTTCCGGAGGTATAGGTCGGGAAGCGAGCTCGTTGGAGGGAGAACTGTGGTGCGACCCAAAACGGTCCAAAAGATGGCCGAAGCTTCCAACGAGTGGCGAACGCTCGTCCGGTGTCAGAAACCACTGGAAATGCACTTGCAGCGAAGGAAACGGGCTGAGCTCGAGGACTTCCGGTGCTCGTCCCAAGAAAACGCGAGCGGGAATGCCCCGGACTCAGTTTTCTCGTCCTGGGGTAAAAAGCGGTCCCCCGACGGTTTCTTCCCTTTGCTCCGTATTGGTCATAAGTCTTTCGATCTTCGGGTCTCGTGCTCCGAGGACTTCAACCCACACTCCTGGCATGCTCCCTGACACGTTTTCCGGAGGTATAGGTCGGGAAGCGAGCTCATTGGAGGGAGAACTGTGGTGCGACCCAAAACGGTCCAAAAGATGGCCGAAGCTTCCAACGAGTGGCGAACGCTCGTCCGGTGTCAGAAACCACTGGAAATGCACTTGCAGCGAAGGAAACGGGCTGAGCTCGAGGACTTCCGGTGCTCGTCCCAAGAAAACGCGAGCGGGAATGCCCCGGACTCAGTTTTCTCGTCCTGGGGTAAAAAGCGGTCCCCCGACGGTTTCTTCCCTTTGCTCCGTATTGGTCATAAGTCTTTCGATCTTCGGGTCTCGTGCTCCGAGGACTTCAACCCACACTCCTGGCATGCTCCCTGACACGTTTTCCGGAGGTAGAGGTCGGGAAGCGAGCTCGTTGGAGGGAGAACTGTGGTGCGACCCAAAACGGTCCAAAAGATGGCCGAAGCTTCCAACGAGTGGCGAATGCTCGTCCGGTGTCAGAAACCACTGGAAATGCACTTGCAGCGAAGGAAACGGGCTGAGCTCGAGGACTTCCGGTGCTCGTCCCAAGAAAACGCGAGCGGGAATGCCCCGGACTCAGTTTTCTCGTCCTGGGGTAAAAAGCGGTCCCCCGACGGTTTCTTCCCTTTGCTCCGTATTGGTCATAAGTCTTTCGATCTTCGGGTCTCGGGCTCCGAGGACTTCAACCCACACTCCTGGCATGCTCCCTGACACGTTTTCCGGAGGTATAGGTCGGGAAGCGAGCTCGTTGGAGGGAGAACTGTGGTGCGACCCAAAACGGTCCAAAAGATGGCCGAAGCTTCCAACGAGTGGCGAACGCTCGTCCGGTGTCAGAAACCACTGGAAATGCACTTGCAGCGAAGGAAACGGGCTGAGCTCGAGGACTTCCGGTGCTCGTTCCAAGAAAACGCGAGCGGGAATGCCCCGGACTCAGTTTTCTCGTCCTGGGGTAAAAAGCGGTCCCCCGACGGTTTCTTCCCTTTGCTCCGTATTGGTCATAAGTCTTTCGATCTTCGGGTCTCGGGCTCCGAGGACTTCAACCCACACTCCTGGCATGCTCCCTGACACGTTTTCCGGAGGTATAGGTCGGGAAGCGAGCTCGTTGGAGGGAGAACTGTGGTGCGACCCAAAACGGTCCAAAAGATGGCCGAAGCTTCCAACGAGTGGCGAACGCTCGTCCGGTGTCAGAAACCACTGGAAATGCACTTGCAGCGAAGGAAACGGGCTGAGCTCGAGACCTTCCGGTGCTCGTCCCAAGAAAACGCGAGCGGGAATGCCCCGGACTCAGTTTTCTCGTCCTGGGGTAAAAAGCGGTCCCCCGACGGTTTCTTCCCTTTGCTCCGTATTGGTCATAAGTCTTTCGATCTTCGGGTCTCGTGCTCCGAGTACTTCAACCCACACTCCTGGCATGCTCCCTGACACGTTTTCCGGAGGTACAGGTCGGGAAGCGAGCTCGTTGGAGGGAGAACTGTGGTGCGACCCAAAACGGTCCAAAAGATGGCCGAAGCTTCCAACGAGTGGCGAACGCTCGTCCGGTGTCAGAAACCACTGGAAATGCACTTGCAGCGAAGGAAACGGGCTGAGCTCGAGGACTTCCGGTGCTCGTCCCAAGAAAACGCGAGCGGGAATGCCCCGGACTCAGTTTTCTCGTCCTGGGGTAAAAAGCGGTCCCCCGACGGTTTCTTCCCTTTGCTCCGTATTGGTCATAAGTCTTTCGATCTTCGGGTCTCGTGCTCCGAGGACTTCAACCCACACTCCTGGCATGCTCCCTGACACGTTTTCCGGAGGTATAGGTCGGGAAGCGAGCTCGTTGGAGGGAGAACTGTGGTGCGACCCAAAACGGTCCAAAAGATGGCCGAAGCTTCCAACGAGTGGCGAACGCTCGTCCGGTGCCAGAAACCACTGGAAATGCACTTGCAGGGAAGGAAACGAGCTGAGCTCGAGGACTTCCGGTGCTCGTCCCAAGAAAACGCGAGCGGGAATGCCCCGGACTCAGTTTTCTCGTCCTGGGGTAAAAAGCGGTCCCCCGACGGTTTCTTCCCTTTGCTCCGTATTGGTCATAAGTCTTTCGATCTTCGGGTCTCGTGCTCCGAGTACTTCAACCCAAACTCCTGGCATGCTCCCGGACACGTTTTCCGGAGGTATAGGTCGGGAAGCGAGCTCGTTGGAGGGAGAACTGTGGTGCGACCCAAAACGGTCCAAAAGATGGCCGAAGCTTCCAACGAGTGGCGAACGCTCGTCCGGTGTCAGAAACCACTGGAAATGCACTTGCAGCGAAGGAAAAGGGCTGAGCTCGAGGACTTCCGGTGCTCGTCCCAAGAAAACGCGAGCGGGAATGCCCCGGACTCAGTTTTCTCGTCCTGGGGTAAAAAGCGGTCCCCCGACGGTTTCTTCCCTTTGCTCCGTATTGGTCATAAGTCTTTCGATCTTCGGGTCTCGTGCTCCGAGGACTTCAACCCACACTCCTGGCATGCTCCCTGACACGTTTTGCGGAGGTATAGGTCGGGAAGCGAGCTCGTTGGAGGGAGAACTGTGGTGCGACCCAAAACGGTCCAAAAGATGGCCGAAGCTTCCAACGAGTGGCGAACGCTCGTCCGGTGTCAGAAACCACTGGAAATGCACTTGCAGCGAAGGAAACGGGCTGAGCTCGAGGACTTCCGGTGCTCGTCCCAAGAAAACGCGAGCGAGAATGCTTCGGACTCAGTTTTCTCGTCCTGGGGTAAAAAGCGGTCCCCCGACGGTTTCTTCCCTTTGCTCCGTATTGGTCATAAGTCTTTCGATCTTCGGGTCTCGTGCTCCGAGTACTTCAACCCACACTTCTGGCATGCTCCCGGACACGTTTTCTGGAGGTACAGGTCGGGAAGCGAGCTCGTTGGAGGGAGAACTGTGGTGCAACCCAAAACGGTCCAAAAGATGGCCGAAGCTTCCAACGAGTGGCGAACGCTCGTCCGGTGCCAGAAACCACTGGAAATGCACTTGCAGCGAAGGAAACGGGCTGAGCTCGAGGACTTCCGGTGCTCGTCCCAAGAAAACGCGAGCGGGAATGCCCCGGACTCAGTTTTCTCGTCCTGGGGTAAAAAGCGGTCCCCCGACGGTTTCTTCCCTTTGCTTCGTATTGGTCATAAGTCTTTCGATCTTCGGGTCTCGTGCTCCGAGGACTTCAACCCACACTCCTGGCATGCTCCCTGACACGTTTTCCGGAGGTATAGGTCGGGAAGCGAGCGCGTTGGAGGGAGAACTGTGGTGCGACCCAAAACGGTCCAAAAGATGGCCGAAGCTTCCAACGAGTGGCGAACGCTCGTCCGGTGTCAGAAACCACTGGAAATGCACTTGCAGCGAAGGAAACGGGCTGAGCTCGAGGACTTCCGGTGCTCGTCCCAAGAAAACGCGAGCGGGAATGCCCCGGACTCAGTTTTCTCGTCCTGGGGTAAAAAGCGGTCCCCCGACGGTTTCTTCCCTTTGCTCCGTATTGGTCATAAGTCTTTCGATCTTCGGGTCTCGTGCTCCGAGGACTTCAACCCACACTCCTGGCATGCTCCCTGACACGTTTTCCGGAGGTATAGGTCGGGAAGCGAGCTCGTTGGAGGGAGAACTTTGGTGCGACCCAAAACGGTCCAAAAGATGGCCGAAGCTTCCAACGAGTGGCGAACGCTCGTCCGGTGTCAGAAACCACTGGAAATGCACTTGCAGCGAAGGAAACGGGCTCAGCTCGAGGACTTCCGGTGCTCGTCCCAAGAAAACGCGAGCGGGAATGCCCCGAACTCAGTTTTCTCGTCCTGGGGTAAAAAGTGGTCCCCCGACGGTTTCTTCCCTTTGCTCCGTATTGGTCATAAGTCTTTCGATCTTCGAGTCTCGTGCTCCGAGGACTTCAACCCACACTCCTGGCATGCTCCCTGACACGTTTTCCGGAGGTATAGGTCGGGAAGCGAGCTCGTTGGAGGGAGAACTGTGGTGCGACCCAAAACGGTCCAAAAGATGGCCGAAGCTTCCAACGAGTGGCGAACGCTCGTCCGGTGTCAGAAACCACTGGAAATGCACTTGCAGCGAAGGAAACGGGCTGAGCTCGAGGACTTCCGGTGCTCGTCCCAAGAAAACGCGAGCGGGAATGCCCCGGACTCAGTTTTCTCGTCCTGGGGTAAAAAGCGGTCCCCCGACGGTTTCTTCCCTTTGCTCCGTATTGGTCATAAGTCTTTCGATCTTCGGGTCTCGTGCTCCGACGACTTCAACCCACACTCCTGGCATGCTCCCTGACACGTTTTCCGGAGGTATAGGTCGGGAAGCGAGCTCGTTGGAGGGAGAACTGTGGTGCGACCCAAAACGGTCCAAAAGATGGCCGAAGCTTCCAACGAGTGGCGAACGCTCGTCCGGTGTCAGAAACCACTGGAAATGCACTTGCAGCGAAGGAAACGGGGTGAGCTCGAGGACTTCCGGTGCTCGTCCCAAGAAAACGCGAGCGGGAATGCCCCGGACTCAGTTTTCTCGTCCTGGGGTAAAAAGCGGTCCCCCGACGGTTTCTTCCCTTTGCTCCGTATTGGTCATAAGTCTTTCGATCTTCGGGTCTCGTGCTCCGAGTACTTCAACCCACACTCCTGGCATGCTCCCGGACACGTTTTCCGGAGGTACAGGTCGGGAAGCGAGCTCGTTGGAGGGAGAACTGTGGTGCGACCCAAAACGGTCCAAAAGATGGCCGAAGCTTCCAACGAGTGGCGAACGCTCGTCCGGTGTCAGAAACCACTGGAAATGCACTTGCAGCGAAGGAAACGGGCTGAGCTCGAGGACTTCCGGTGCTCGTCCCAAGAAAACGCGAGCGGGAATGCCCCGGACTCAGTTTTCTCGTCCTGGGGTAAAAAGCGGTCCCCCGACGGTTTCTTCCCTTTGCTCCGTATTGGTCATAAGTCTTTCGATCTTCGGGTCTCGTGCTCCGAGGACTTCAACCCACACTCCTGGCATGCTCCCTGACACGTTTTCCGGAGGTATAGGTCGGGAAGCGAGCTCGTTGGAGGGAGAACTGTGGTGCGACCCAAAACGGTCCAAAAGATGGCCGAAGCTTCCAACGAGTGGCGAACGCTCGTCCGGTGTCAGAAACCACTGGAAATGCACTTGCAGCGAAGGAAACGGGCTGAGCTCGAGGACTTCCGGTGCTCGTCCCAAGAAAACGCGAGCGGGAATGCCCCGGACTCAGTTTTCTCGTCCTGGGCTAAAAAGCGGTCCCCCGACGGTTTCTTCCCTTTGCTCCGTATTGGTCATAAGTCTTTCGATCTTCGGGCCTCGTGCTCCGAGGACTTCAACCCACACTCCTGGCATGCTCCCTGACACGTTTTCCGGAGGTATAGGTCGGGAAGCGAGCTCGTTGGAGGGAGAACTGTGGTGCGACCCAAAACGGTCCAAAAGATGGCCGAAGCTTCCGACGAGTGGCGAACGCTCGTCCGGTGTCAGAAACCACTGGAAATGCACTTGCAGCGAAGGAAACGGGCTGAGCTCGAGGACTTCCGGTGCTCGTCCAAAGAAAACGCGAGCGGGAATGCCCCGAACTCAGTTTTCTCGTCCTGGGGTAAAAAGCGGTCCCCCGACGGTTTCTTCCCTTTGCTCCGTATTGGTCATAAGTCTTTCGATCTTCGGGCCTCGTGCTCCGAGGACTTCAACCCACACTCCTGGCATGCTCCCTGACACGTTTTCCGGAGGTATAGGTCGGGAAGCGAGCTCGTTGGAGGGAGAACTGTGGTGCGACCCAAAACGGTCCAAAAGATGGCCGAAGCTTCCAACGAGTGGCGAACGCTCGTCCGGTGTCAGAAACCACTGGAAATGCACTTGCAGCGAAGGAAACGGGCTGAGCTCGAGGACTTCCGGTGCTCGTCCCAAGAAAACGTGAGCGGGAATGCCCCGGACTCAGTTTTCTCGTCATGGGGTAAAAAGCGGTCCCCCGACGGTTTCTTCCCTTTGCTCCGTATTGGTCATAAGTCTTTCGATCTTCGGGCCTCGTGCTCCGAGGACTTCAACCCACACTCCTGGCATGCTCCCTGACACGTTTTCCGGAGGTATAGGTCGGGAAGCGAGCTCGTTGGAGGGAGAACTGTGGTGCGACCCAAAACGGTCCAAAAGATGGCCGAAGCTTCCAACGAGTGGCGAACGCTCGTCCGGTGTCAGAAACCACTGGAAATGCACTTGCAGCGAAGGAAACGGGCTGAGCTCGAGGACTTCCGGTGCTCGTCCCAAGAAAACGCGAGCGGGAATGCCCCGGACTCAGTTTTCTCGTCCTGGGGTAAAAAGCGGTCCCCCGACGGTTTCTTCCCATTTGCTCCGTATTGGTCATAAGTCTTTCGATCTTCGGGCCTCGTGCTCCGAGGACTTCAACCCACACTCCTGGCATGCTCCCTGACACGTTTTCCGGAGGTATAGGTCGGGAAGCGAGCTCGTTGGAGGGAGAACTGTGGTGCGACCCAAAACGGTCCAAAAGATGGCCGAAGCTTCCAACGAGTGGCGAACGCTCGTCCGGTGTCAGAAACCACTGGAAATGCACTTGCAGCGAAGGAAACGGGCTGAGCTCGAGGACTTCCGGTGCTCGTCCCAAGAAAACGCGAGCGGGAATGCCCCGGACTCAGTTTTCTCGTCCTGGGGTAAAAAGCGGTCCCCCGACGGTTTCTTCCCTTTGCTCCGTATTGGTCATAAGTCTTTCGATCATCGGGTCTCGTGCTCCGAGGACTTCAACCCACACTCCTGGCATGCTCCCTGACACGTTTTCCGGAGGTATAGGTCGGGAAGCGAGCTCGTTGGAGGGAGAACTGTGGTGCGACCCAAAACGGTCCAAAAGATGGCCGAAGCTTCCAACGAGTGGCGAACGCTCGTCCGGTGTCAGAAACCACTGGAAATGCACTTGCAGCGAAGGAAACGGGCTGAGCTCGAGGACTTCCGGTGCTCGTCCCAAGAAAACGCGAGCGGGAATGCCCCGGACTCAGTTTTCTCGTCCTGGGGTAAAAAGCGGTCCCCCGACGGTTTCTTCCCTTTGCTCCGTATTGGTCATAAGTCTTTCGATCTTCGGGCCTCGTGCTCCGAGGACTTCAACCCACACTCCTGGCATGCTCCCTGACACGTTTTCTGGAGGTATAGGTCGGGAAGCGAGCTCGTTGGAGGGAGAACTGTGGTGCGACCCAAAACGGTCCAAAAGATGGCCGAAGCTTCCGACGAGTGGCGAACGCTCGTCCGGTGTCAGAAACCACTGGAAATGCACTTGCAGCGAAGGAAACGGGCTGAGCTCGAGGACTTCCGGTGCTCGTCCCAAGAAAACGCGAGCGAGAATTCCCCGGACTCAGTTTTCTCGTCCTGGGGTAAAAAGCGGTCCCCCGACGGTTTCTTCCCTTTGCTCCGTATTGGTCATAAGTCTTTCGATCTTCGGGCTCGTGCTCCAAGGACTTCAACCCACACTCCTGACATTCTCCCTGACACGTTTTCCGGAGGTATAGGTCGGGAAGCGAGCTCGTTGGAGGGAGAACTGTGGTGCGACCCAAAACGGTCCAAAAGATGGCCGAAGCTTCCAACGAGTGGCGAACGCTCGTCCGGTGTCAGAAACCACTGGAAATGCACTTGCAGCGAAGGAAACGGGCTGAGCTCGAGGACTTCCGGTGCTCGTCCCAAGAAAACGCGAGCGGGAATGCCCCGGACTCAGTTTTCTCGTCCTGGGGTAAAAAGCGGTCCCCCGACGGTTTCTTCCCTTTTGCTCCGTATTGGTCATAAGTCTTTCGATCTTCGGGCCTCGTGCTCCGAGGACTTCAACCCACACTCCTGGCATGCTCCCTGACACGTTTTCCGGAGGTATAGGTCGGGAAGCGAGCTCGTTGGAGGGAGAACTGTGGTGCGACCCAAAACGGTCCAAAAGATGGCCGAAGCTTCCAACGAGTGGCGAACGCTCGTCCGGTGTCAGAAACCACTGGAAATGCACTTGCAGCGAAGGAAACGGGCTGAGCTCGAGGACTTCCGGTGCTCGTCCCAAGAAAACGCGAGCGGGAATGCCCCGGACTCAGTTTTCTCGTCCTGGGGTAAAAAGCGGTCCCCCGACGGTTTCTTCCCTTTGCTCCGTATTGGTCATAAGTCTTTCGATCTTCGGGCCTCGTGCTCCGAGGACTTCAACCCACACTCCTGGCATGCTCCCTGACACGTTTTCTGGAGGTATAGGTCGGGAAGCGAGCTCGTTGGAGGGAGAACTGTGGTGCGACCCAAAACGGTCCAAAAGATGGCCGAAGCTTCCGACGAGTGGCGAACGCTCGTCCGGTGTCAGAAACCACTGGAAATGCACTTGCAGCGAAGGAAACGGGCTGAGCTCGAGGACTTCCGGTGCTCGTCCCAAGAAAACGCGAGCGAGAATTCCCCGGACTCAGTTTTCTCGTCCTGGGGTAAAAAGCGGTCCCCCGACGGTTTCTTCCCTTTGCTCCGTATTGGTCATAAGTCTTTCGATCTTCGGGCTCGTGCTCCAAGGACTTCAACCCACACTCCTGGCATTCTCCCTGACACGTTTTCCGGAGGTATAGGTCGGGAAGCGAGCTCGTTGGAGGGAGAACTGTGGTGCGACCCAAAACGGTCCAAAAGATGGCCGAAGCTTCCAACGAGTGGCGAACGCTCGTCCGGTGTCAGAAACCACTGGAAATGCACTTGCAGCGAAGGAAACGGGCTGAGCTCGAGGACTTCCGGTGCTCGTCCCAAGAAAACGCGAGCGGGAATGCCCCGGACTCAGTTTTCTCGTCCTGGGGTAAAAAGCGGTCCCCCGACGGTTTCTTCCCTTTTGCTCCGTATTGGTCATAAGTCTTTCGATCTTCGGGCCTCGTGCTCCGAGGACTTCAACCCACACTCCTGGCATGCTCCCTGACACGTTTTCCGGAGGCATAGGTCGGGAAGCGAGCTCGTTGGAGGGAGAACTGTGGTGCGACCCAAAACGGTCCAAAAGATGGCCGAAGCTTCCAACGAGTGGCGAACGCTCGTCCGGTGTCAGAAACCACTGAAAATGCACTTGCAGCGAAGGAAACGGGCTGAGCTCGAGGACTTCCGGTGCTCGTCCCAAGAAAACGCGAGCGGGAATGCCCCGGACTCAGTTTTCTCGTCCTGGGGTAAAAAGCGGTCCCCCGACGGTTTCTTCCCTTTGCTCCGTATTGGTCATAAGTCTTTCGATCTTCGGGTCTCGTGCTCCGAGGATTTCAACCCACACTCCTGGCATGCTCCCTGACACGTTTTCCGGAGGTATAGGTCGGGAAGCGAGCTCGTTGGAGGGAGAACTGTGGTGCGACCCAAAACGGTACAAAAGATGGCCGAAGCTTCCAACGAGTGGCGAACGCTCGTCCGGTGTCAGAAACCACTGGAAATGCACTTGCAGCGAAGGAAACGGGCTGAGCTCGAGGACTTCCGAAGCTCGTCCCAAGAAAACGCGAGCGGGAATGCCCCGGACTCAGTTTTCTCGTCCTGGGGTAAAAAGCGGTCCCCCGACGGTTTCTTCCCATTTGCTCCGTATTGGTCATAAGTCTTTCGATCTTCGGGCCTCGTGCTCCGAGGACTTCAACCCACACTCCTGGCATGCTCCCTGACACGTTTTCCGGAGGTATAGGTCGGGAAGCGAGCTCGTTGGAGGGAGAACTGTGGTGCGACCCAAAACGGTCCAAAAGATGGCCGAAGCTTCCAACGAGTGGCGAACGCTCGTCCGGTGTCAGAAACCACTGGAAATGCACTTGCAGCGAAGGAAACGGGCTGAGCTCGAAAACTTCCGGTGCTCGTCCCAAGAAAACGCGAGCGGGAATGCCCCGGACTCAGTTTTCTCGTCCTGGGGTAAAAAGCGGTCCCCCGACGGTTTCTTCCCTTTGCTCCGTATTGGTCATAAGTCTTTCGATCTTCGGGCCTCGTGCTCCGAGGACTTCAACCCACACTCCTGGCATGCTCCCTGACACGTTTTCTGGAGGTATAGATCGGGAAGCGAGCTCGTTGGAGGGAGAACTGTGGTGCGACCCAAAACGGTCCAAAAGATGGCCGAAGCTTCCGACGAGTGGCGAACGCTCGTCCGGTGTCAGAAATCACTGGAAATGCACTTGCAGCGAAGGAAACGGGCTGAGCTCGAGGACTACCGGTGCTCGTCCCAAGAAAACGCGAGCGAGAATGCCCCGGACTCAGTTTTCTCGTCCTGGGGTAAAAAGCGGTCCCCCGACGGTTTCTTCCCTTTGCTCCGTATTGGTCATAAGTCTTTCGATCTTCGGGCCTCGTGCTCCGAGGACTTCAACCCACACTCCTGGCATGCTCCCTGACACGTTTTCCGGAGGTATAGGTCGAGAAGCGAGCTCGTTGGAGGGAGAACTGTGGTGCGACCCAAAACGGTCCAAAAGATGGCCGAAGCTTCCAACGAGTGGCGAACGCTCGTCCGGTGTCAGAAACCACTGGAAATGCACTTGCAGCGAAGGAAACGGGCTGAGCTCGAAAACTTCCGGTGCTCGTCCCAAGAAAACGCGAGCGGGAATGCCCCGGACTCAGTTTTCTCGTCCTGGGGTAAAAAGCGGTCCCCCGACGGTTTCTTCCCTTTGCTCCGTATTGGTCATAAGTCTTTCGATCTTCGGGCCTCGTGCTCCGAGGACTTCAACCCACACTCCTGGCATGCTCCCTGACACGTTTTCTGGAGGTATAGATCGGGAAGCGAGCTCGTTGGAGGGAGAACTGTGGTGCGACCCAAAACGGTCCAAAAGATGGCCGAAGCTTCCGACGAGTGGCGAACGCTCGTCCGGTGTCAGAAATCACTGGAAATGCACTTGCAGCGAAGGAAACGGGCTGAGCTCGAGGACTACCGGTGCTCGTCCCAAGAAAACGCGAGCGAGAATGCCCCGGACTCAGTTTTCTCGTCCTGGGGTAAAAAGCGGTCCCCCGACGGTTTCTTCCCTTTGCTCCGTATTGGTCATAAGTCTTTCGATCTTCGGGCCTCGTGCTCCAAGGACTTCAACCCACACTCCTGGCATTCTCCCTGACACGTTTTCCGGAGGTATAGGTCGGGAAGCGAGCTCGTTGGAGGGAGAACTGTGGTGCGACCCAAAACGGTCCAAAAGATGGCCGAAGCTTCCAACGAGTGGCGAACGCTCGTCCGGTGTCAGAAACCACTGGAAATGCACTCGCAGCGAAGGAAACGGGCTGAGCTCGAGGACTTCCGGTGCTCGTCCCAAGAAAACGCGAGCGGGAATGCCCCGGACTCAGTTTTCTCGTCCTGGGGTAAAAAGCGGTCCCCCGACGGTTTCTTCCCTTTGCTCCGTATTGGTCATAAGTCTTTCGATCTTCGGGTCTCGTGCTCCGAGGACTTCAACCCACACTCCTGGCATGCTCCCTGACACGTTTTCCGGAGGTATAGGTCGGGAAGCGAGCTCGTTGGAGGGAGAACTGTGCTGCGACCCAAAACGGTCCAAAAGATGGCCGAAGCTTCCAACGATTGGCGAACGCTCGTCCGGTGTCAGAAACCACTGGAAATGCACTTGCAGCGAAGGAAACGGGCGGAGCTCGAGGACTTCCGGTGCTCGTCCCAAGAAAACGCGAGCGGGAATGCCCCGGACTCAGTTTTCTCGTCCTGGGGTAAAAAGCGGTCCCCCGACGGTTTCTTCCCTTTGCTCCGTATTGGTCATAAGTCTTTCGATCTTCGGGTCTCGTGCTCCGAGGACTTCAACCCACACTCCTGGCATGCTCCCTGACACGTTTTCCGGAGGTATAGGTCGGGAAGCGAGCTCGTTGGAGGGAGAACTGTGGTGCGACCCAAAACGGTCCAAAAGATGGCCGAAGCTTCCAACGAGTGGCGAACGCTCATCCGGTGTCAGAAACCACTGGAAATGCACTTGCAGCGAAGGAAACGGGCTGAGCTCGAGGACTTCCGGTGCTCGTCCCAAGAAAACGCGAGCGGGAATGCCCCGGACTCAGTTTTCTCGTCCTCGGGTAAAAAGCGGTCCCCCGACGGTTTCTTTCCTTTGCTCCGTATTGGTCGTAAGTCTTTCGATCTCCGGGTCTCGTGCTCCGAGGACTTCAACCCACACTCCTGGCATGCTCCCTGACACGTTTTCTGGAGGTATAGGTCGGGAAGCGAGCTCGTTGGAGGGAGAACTGTGGTGCGACCCAAAACGGTCCAAAAGATGGCCGAAGCTTCCAACGAGTGGCGAACGCTCGTCCGGTGTCAGAAACCACTGGAAATGCACTTGCAGCGAAGGAAACGGGCGGAGCTCGAGGACTTCCGGTGCTCGTCCCAAGAAAACGCGAGCGGGAATGCCCCGGACTCAGTTTTCTCGTCCTGGGGTAAAAAGCGGTCCCCCGACGGTTTCTTCCCTTTGCTCCGTATTGGTCATAAGTCTTTCGATCTTCGGGTCTCGTGCTCCGAGGACTTCAACCCACACTCCTGGCATGCTCCCTGACACGTTTTCCGGAGGTATAGGTCGGGAAGCGAGCTCGTTGGAGGGAGAACTGTGGTGCGACCCAAAACGGTCCAAAAGATGGCCGAAGCTTCCAACGAGTGGCGAACGCTCGTCCGGTGTCAGAAACCACTGGAAATGCACTTGCAGCGAAGGAAACGGGCTGAGCTTGAGGACTTCCGGTGCTCGTCCCAAGAAAACGCGAGCGGGAATGCCCCGGACTCAGTTTTCTCGTCCTGGGGTAAAAAGCGGTCCCCCGACGGTTTCTTCCCTTTGCTCCGTATTGGTCATAAGTCTTTCGATCTTCGGGTCTCGTGCTCCGAGGACTTCAACCCACACTCCTGGCATGCTCCCTGACACGTTTTCCGGAGGTATAGGTCGGGAAGCGAGCTCGTTTGAGGGAGAACTGTGGTGCGACCTAAAACGGTCCAAAAGATGGCCGAAGCTTCCAACGAGTGGCGAACGCTCGTCCGGTGTCAGAAACCACTGGAAATGCACTTGCAGCGAAGGAAACGGGCTGAGCTCGAGGACTTCCGGTGCTCGTCCCAAGAAAACGCGAGCGGGAATGCCCCGGACTCAGTTTTCTCGTCCTGGGGTAAAAAGCGGTCCCCCGACGGTTTCTTCCCTTTGCTCCGTATTGGTCATAAGTCTTTCGATCTTCGGGTCTCGTGCTCCGAGGACTTCAACCCACACTCCTGGCATGCTCCCTGACACGTTTTCCGGAGATATAGGTCGGGAAGCGAGCTCGTTGGAGGGAGAACTGTGGTGCGACCCAAAACGGTCCAAAAGATGGCCGAAGCTTCCAACGAGTGGCGAACGCTCGTCCGGTGTCAGAAACCACTGGAAATGCACTTGCAGCGAAGGAAACGGGCTGAGCTCGAGGACTTCCGGTGCTCGTCCCAAGAAAACGCGAGCGGGAATGCTCCGGACTCAGTTTTCTCGTCCTGGGGTAAAAAGCGGTCCCCCGAC
Organism: Cucumis melo; assembly: GCF_025177605.1. NCBI lineage: Eukaryota > Viridiplantae > Streptophyta > Magnoliopsida > Cucurbitales > Cucurbitaceae > Cucumis > Cucumis melo. The sequence continues at coordinate 23,583,527 of NC_066860.1, read as the reverse complement.
GGTTTCTTCCCTTTGCTCCGTATTGGTCATAAGTCTTTCGATCTTCGGGTCTCGTGCTCCGAGGACTTCAACCCACACTCCTGGCATGCTCCCTGACACGTTTTCGGAGGTATAGGTCGGGAAGCGAGCTCGTTGGAGGGAGAACTGTGGTGCGACCCAAAACGGTCCAAAAGATGGCCGAAGCTTCCAACGAGTGGCGAACGCTCGTCCGGTGTCAGAAACCACTGGAAATGCACTTGCAGCGAAGGAAACGGGCTGAGCTCGAGGACTTCCGGTGCTCGTCCCAAGAAAACGCGAGCGGGAATTCCCCGGACTCAGTTTTCTCGTCCTGGGGTAAAAAGCGGTCCCCCGACGGTTTCTTCCCTTTGCTCCGTAGTGGTCATAAGTCTTTCGATCTTCGGGTCTCGTGCTCCGAGGACATCAACCCACACTCCTGGCATGCTCCCTGACACGTTTTTCGGAGGTATAGGTCGGGAAGAGAGCTCGTTGGAGGGAGAACTGTGGTGCGACCCAAAACGGTCCAAAAGATGGCCGAAGCTTCCAACGAGTGGCGAACGCTCGTCCGGTGTCAGAAAGCACTGGAAATGCACTTGCAGCGAAGGAAACGGGCTGAGCTCGAGGACTTCCGGTGCTCGTCCCAAGAAAACGCGAGCGGGAATGCCCCGGACTCAGTTTTCTCGTCCTGGGGTAAAAAGCGGTCCCCCGACGGTTTCTTCCCTTTGCTCCGTATTGGTCGTAAGTCTTCCGATCTTCGGGTCTCGTGCTCCGAGGACTTCAACCCACACTCCTGGCATGCTCCCTAACACGTTTTCCGGAGGTATAGGTCGGGAAGCGAGCTCGTTGGAGGGAGAACTGTGGTGCGACCCAAAACGGTCCAAAAGATGGCCGAAGCTTCCAACGAGTGGCGAACGCTCGTCCGGTGTCAGAAACCACTGGAAATGCACTTGCAGCGAAGGAAACGGGCTGAGCTCGAGGACTTCCGGTGCTCGTCCCAAGAAAACGCGAGCGGGAATGCCCCGGACTCAGTTTTCTCGTCCTGGGGTAAAAAGCGGTCCCCCGACGGTTTCTTCCCTTTGCTCCGTATTGGTCATAAGTCTTTCGATCTTCGGGTCTCGTGCTCCGAGGACTTCAACCCACACTCCTGGCATGCTCCCTGACACGTTTTCCGGAGGTATAGGTCGGGAAGCGAGCTCGTTGGAGGGAGAACTGTGGTGCGACCCAAAACGGTCCAAAAGATGGCCGAAGCTTCCAACGAGTGGCGAACGCTCGTCCGGTGTCAGAAACCACTGGAAATGCACTTGCAGCGAAGGAAACGGGCTGAGCTCGAGGACTTTTGGTGCTCGTCCCAAGAAAACGCGAGCGGGAATGCTCCGGACTCAGTTTTCTCGTCCTGGGGTAAAAAGCGGTCCCCCGACGGTTTCTTCCCTTTGCTCCGTATTGGTCATAAGTCTTTCGATCTTCGGGTCTCGTGCTCCGAGGACTTCAACCCACACTCCTGGCATGCTCCCTGACACGTTTTCCGGAGGTATAGGTCGGGAAGCGAGCTCGTTGGAGGGAGAACTGTGGTGCGACCCAAAACGGTCCAAAAGATGGCCGAAGCTTCCAACGAGTGGCGAACGCTCGTCCGGTGTCAGAAACCACTGGAAATGCACTTGCAGCGAAGGAAACGGGCTGAGCTCGAGGACTTCCGGTGCTCGTCCCAAGAAAACGCGAGCGGGAATGCCCCGGACTCAGTTTTCTCGTCCTGGGGTAAAAAGCGGTCCCCCGACGGTTTCTTCCCTTTGCTCCGTATTGGTCATAAGTCTTTCGATCTTCGGGTCTCGTGCTCCGAGGACTTCAACCCACACTCCTGGCATGCTCCCTGACACGTTTTCCGGAGGTATAGGTCGGGAAGCGAGCTCGTTGGAGGGAGAACTGTGGTGCGACCCAAAACGGTCCAAAAGATGGCCGAAGCTTCCAACGAGTGGCGAACGCTCGTCCGGTGTCAGAAACCACTGGAAATGCACTTGCAGCGAAGGAAACGGGCTGAGCTCGAGGACTTCCGGTGCTCGTCCCAAGAAAACGCGAGCGGGAATGCCCCGGACTCAGTTTTCTCGTCCTGGGGTAAAAAGCGGTCCCCCGACGGTTTCTTCCCTTTGCTCCGTATTGGTCGTAAGTCTTTCGATCTTCGGGTCTCGTGCTCCGAGGACTTCAACCCACACTCCTGGCATGCTCCCTGACACGTTTTCCGGAGGTATAGGTCGGGAAGCGAGCTCGTTGGAGGGAGAACTGTGGTGCGACCCAAAACGGTCCAAAAGATGGCCGAAGCTTCCAACGAGTGGCGAACGCTCGTCCGGTGTCAGAAACCACTGGAAATGCACTTGCAGCGAAGGAAACGGGCGGAGCTCGAGGACTTCCGGTGCTCGTCCCAAGAAAATGCGAGCGGGAATGCCCCGGACTCAGTTTTCTCGTCCTGGGGTAAAAAGCGGTCCCCCGACGGTTTCTTCCCTTTGCTCCGTATTGGTCATAAGTCTTTCGATCTTCGGGTCTCGTGCTCCGAGGACTTCAACCCACACTCCTGGCATGCTCCCTGACACGTTTTCCAGAGGTATAGGTCGGGAAGCGAGCTCGTTGGAGGGAGAACTGTGGTGCGACCCAAAACGGTCCAAAAGATGGCCGAAGCTTCCAACGAGTGGCGAACGCTCGTCCGGTGTCAGAAACCACTGGAAATGCACTTGCAGCGAAGGAAACGGGCTGAGCTCGAGGACTTCCGGTGCTCGTCCCAAGAAAACGCGAGCGGGAATGCCCCGGACTCCGTTTTCTCGTCCTGGGGTAAAAAGCGGTCCCCCGACGGTTTCTTTCCTTTGCTCCGTATTGGTCGTAAGTCTTTCGATCTTCGGGTCTCGTGCTCCGAGGACTTCAACCCACACTCCTGGCATGCTCCCTGACACGTTTTCCGGAGGTATAGGTCGGGAAGCGAGCTCGTTGGAGGGAGAACTGTGGTGCGACCCAAAACGGTCCAAAAGATGGCCGAAGCTTCCAACGAGTGGCGAACGCTCGTCCGGTGTCAGAAACCACTGGAAATGCACTTGCAGCGAAGGAAACGGGCTGAGCTCGAGGACTTCCGGTGCTCGTCCCAAGAAAACGCGAGCGGGAATGCCCCGGACTCAGTTTTCTCGTCCTGGGGTAAAAAGCAGTCCCCCGACGGTTTCTTCCCTTTGCTCCGTATTGGTCGTAAGTCTTTCGATCTTCGGGTCTCGTGCTCCGAGGACTTCAACCCACACTCCTGGCATGCTCCCTGACACGTTTTCCGGAGGTAGAGGTCGGGAAGCGAGCTCGTTGGAGGGAGAACTCTGGTGCGACCCAAAACGGTCCAAAAGATGGCCGAAGCTTCCAACGAGTGGCGAACGCTCGTCCGGTGTCAGAAACCACTGGAAATGCACTTGCAGCGAAGGAAACGGGCTGAGCTCGAGGACTTCCGGTGCTCGTCCCAAGAAAACGCGAGCGGGAATGCCCCGGACTCAGTTTTCTCGTCCTGGGGTAAAAAGCGGTCCCCCGACGGTTTCTTCCCTTTGCTCCGTATTGGTCATAAGTCTTTCGATCTTCGGGTCTCGTGCTCCGAGGACTTCAACCCACACTCCTGGCATGCTCCCTGACACGTTTTCCGGAGGTATAGGTCGGGAAGCGAGCTCGTTGGAGGGAGAACTGTGGTGCGACCCAAAACGGTCCAAAAGATGGCCGAAGCTTCCAACGAGTGGCGAACGCTCGTCCAGTGTCAGAAACCACTGGAAATGCACTTGCAGCGAAGGAAACGGGCTGAGCTCGAGGACTTCCGGTGCTCGTCCCAAGAAAACGCGAGCGGGAATGCCCCGGACTCAGTTTTCTCGTCCTGGGGTAAAAAGCGGTCCCCCGACGGTTTCTTCCCTTTGCTCCGTATTGGTCATAAGTCTTTCGATCTTCGGGTCTCGTGCTCCGAGGACTTCAACCCACACTCCTGGCATGCTCCCTGACACGTTTTCCGGAGGTATAGGTCGGGAAGCGAGCTCGTTGGAGGGAGAACTGTGGTGCGACCCAAAACGGTCCAAAAGAGGGCCGAAGCTTCCAACGAGTGGCGAACGCTCGTCCGGTGTCAGAAACCACTGGAAATGCACTTGCAGCGAAGGAAACGGGCTGAGCTCGAGGACTTCCGGTGCTCGTCCCAAGAAAACGCGAGCGGGAATGCCCCGGACTCAGTTTTCTCGTCCTGGGGTAAAAAGCGGTTCCCCGACGGTTTCTTCCCTTTGCTCCGTATTGGTCATAAGTCTTTCGATCTTCGGGTCTCGTGCTCCGAGGACTTCAACCCACACTCCTGGCATGCTCCCTGACACGTTTTCCGGAGGTATAGGTCGGGAAGCGAGCTCGTTGGAGGGAGAACTGTGGTGCGACCCAAAACGGTCCAAAAGATGGCCGAAGCTTCCAACGAGTGGCGAACGCTCGTCCGGTGTCAGAAACCACTGGAAATGCACTTGCAGCGAAGGAAACGGGCTGAGCTCGAGGACTTCCGGTGCTCGTCCCAAGAAAACGCGAGCGGGAATGCCCCGGACTCAGTTTTCTCGTCCTGGGGTAAAAAGCGGTCCCCCGACGGTTTCTTCCCTTTGCTACGTATTGGTCGTAAGTCTTTCGATCTTCGGGTCTCGTGCTCCGAGGACTTCAACCCACACTCCTGGCATGCTCCCTGACACGTTTTCCGGAGGTATAGGTCGGGAAGCGAGCTCGTTGGAGGGAGAACTGTGGTGCGACCCAAAACGGTCCAAAAGATGGCCGAAGCTTCCAACGAGTGGCGAACGCCCGTCCGGTGTCAGAAACCACTGGAAATGCACTTGCAGCGAAGGAAACGGGCGGAGCTCGAGGACTTCCGGTGCTCGTCCCAAGAAAATGCGAGCGGGAATGCCCCGGACTCAGTTTTCTCGTCCTGGGGTAAAAAGCGGTCCCCCGACGGTTTCTTCCCTTTGCTCCGTATTGGTCATAAGTCTTTCGATCTTCGGGTCTCGTGCTCCGAGGACTTCAACCCACACTCCTGGCATGCTCCCTGACACGTTTTCCGGAGGTATAGGTCGGGAAGCGAGCTCGTTGGAGGGAGAACTGTGGTGCGACCCAAAACGGTCCAAAAGATGGCCGAAGCTTCCAACGAGTGGCGAACGCTCGTCCGGTGTCAGAAACCACTGGAAATGCACTTGCAGCGAAGGAAACGGGCTGAGCTCGAGGACTTCCGGTGCTCGTCCCAAGAAAACGCGAGCGGGAATGCCCCGGACTCCGTTTTCTCGTCCTGGGGTAAAAAGCGGTCCCCCGACGGTTTCTTTCCTTTGCTCCGTATTGGTCGTAAGTCTTTCGATCTTCGGGTCTCGTGCTCCGAGGACTTCAACCCACACTCCTGGCATGCTCCCTGACACGTTTTCCGGAGGTATAGGTCGGGAAGCGAGCTCGTTGGAGGGAGAACTGTGGTGCGACCCAAAACGGTCCAAAAGATGGCCGAAGCTTCCAACGAGTGGCGAACGCTCGTCCGGTGTCAGAAACCACTGGAAATGCACTTGCAGCGAAGGAAACAGGCTGAGCTCGAGGACTTCCGGTGCTCGTCCCAAGAAAACGCGAGCGGGAATGCCCCGGACTCAGTTTTCTCGTCCTGGGGTAAAAAGCGGTCCCCCGACGGTTTCTTCCCTTTGCTCCGTATTGGTCATAAGTCTTTCGATCTTCGGGTCTCGTGCTCCGAGGACTTCAACCCACACTCCTGGCATGCTCCCTGACACGTTTTCCGGAGGTAGAGGTCGGGAAGCGAGCTCGTTGGAGGGAGAACTCTGGTGCGACCCAAAACGGTCCAAAAGATGGCCGAAGCTTCCAACGAGTGGCGAACGCTCGTCCGGTGTCAGAAACCACTGGAAATGCACTTGCAGCGAAGGAAACGGGCTGAGCTCGAGGACTTCCGGTGCTCGTCCCAAGAAAACGCGAGCGGGAATGCCCCGGACTCAGTTTTCTCGTCCTGGGGTAAAAAGCGGTCCCCCGACGGTTTCTTCCCTTTGCTCCGTATTGGTCATAAGTCTTTCGATCTTCGGGTCTCGTGCTCCGAGGACTTCAACCCACACTCCTGGCATGCTCCCTGACACGTTTTCCGGAGGTATAGGTCGGGAAGCGAGCTCGTTGGAGGGAGAACTGTGGTGCGACCCAAAACGGTCCAAAAGATGGCCGAAGCTTCCAACGAGTGGCGAACGCTCGTCCAGTGTCAGAAACCACTGGAAATGCACTTGCAGCGAAGGAAACGGGCTGAGCTCGAGGACTTCCGGTGCTCGTCCCAAGAAAACGCGAGCGGGAATGCCCCGGACTCAGTTTTCTCGTCCTGGGGTAAAAAGCGGTCCCCCGACGGTTTCTTCCCTTTGCTCCGTATTGGTCATAAGTCTTTCGATCTTCGGGTCTCGTGCTCCGAGGACTTCAACCCACACTCCTGGCATGCTCCCTGACACGTTTTCCAGAGGTAGAGGTCGGGAAGCGAGCTCGTTGGAGGGAGAACTCTGGTGCGACCCAAAACGATCCAAAAGATGGCCGAAGCTTCGAACGAGTGGCGAACGCTCGTCCGGTGTCAGAAACCACTGGAAATGCACTTGCAGCGAAGGAAACGGGCTGAGCTCGAGGACTTCCGGTGCTCGTCCCAAAAAAAACGCGAGCGGGAATGCCCCGGACTCAGTTTTCTCGTCCTGGGGTAAAAAGCGGTCCCCCGACGGTTTCTTCCCTTTGCTCCGTATTGGTCATAAGTCTTTCGATCTTCGGGTCTCGTTCTCCGAGGACTTCAACCCACACTCCTGGCATGCTCCCTGACACGTTTTCCGGAGGTATAGGTCGGGAAGCGAGCTCGTTGGAGGGAGAACTGTGGTGCGACCCAAAACGGTCCAAAAGATGGCCGAAGCTTCCAACGAGTGGCGAACGCTCGTCCAGTGTCAGAAACCACTGGAAATGCACTTGCAGCGAAGGAAACGGGCTGAGCTCGAGGACTTCCGGTGCTCGTCCCAAGAAAACGCGAGCGGGAATGCCCCGGACTCAGTTTTCTCGTCCTGGGGTAAAAAGCGGTCCCCCGACGGTTTCTTCCCTTTGCTCCGTATTGGTCATAAGTCTTTCGATCTTCGGGTCTCGTGTTCCGAGGACATCAACCCACACTCCTGGCATGCTCCCTGACACGTTTTCCGGAGGTATAGGTCGGGAAGCGAGCTCGTTGGAGGGAGAACTGTGGTGCGACCCAAAACGGTCCAAAAGATGGCCGAAGCTTCCAACGAGTGGCGAACGCTCGTCCGATGTCAGAAACCACTGGAAATGCACTTGCAGCGAAGGAAACAGGCTGAGCTCGAGGACATCCGGTGCTCGTCCCAAGAAAACGCGAGCGGGAATGCCCCGGACTCAGTTTTCTCGTCCTGGGGTAAAAAGCGGTCCCCCGACGGTTTCTTCCCTCTGCTCCGTATTGGTCATAAGTCTTTCGATCTTCGGGTCTCGTGCTCCGAGGACTTCAACCCACACTCCTGGCATGCTCCCTGACACGTTTTCCGGAGGTATAGGTCGGGAAGCGAGCTCGTTGGAGGGAGAACTGTGGTGCGACCCAAAACGGTCCAAAAGATGGCCGAAGCTTCCAACGAGTGGCGAACGCTCGTCCAGTGTCAGAAACCACTGGAAATGCACTTGCAGCGAAGGAAACGGGCTGAGCTCGAGGACTTCCGGTGCTCGTCCCAAGAAACCGCGAGCGGGAATGCCCCGGACTCAGTTTTCTCGTCCTGGGGTAAAAAGCGGTCCCCCGACGGTTTCTTCCCTTTGCTCCGTATTGGTCATAAGTCTTTCGATCTTCGGGTCTCGTGTTCCGAGGACATCAACCCACACTCCTGGCATGCTCCCTGACACGTTTTCCGGAGGTATAGGTCGGGAAGCGAGCTCGTTGGAGGGAGAACTGTGGTGCGACCCAAAACGGTCCAAAAGATGGCCGAAGCTTCCAACGAGTGGCGAACGCTCGTCCGATGTCAGAAACCACTGGAAATGCACTTGCAGCGAAGGAAACAGGCTGAGCTCGAGGACATCCGGTGCTCGTCCCAAGAAAACGCGAGCGGGAATGCCCCGGACTCAGTTTTCTCGTCCTGGGGTAAAAAGCGGTCCCCCGACGGTTTCTTCCCTCTGCTCCGTATTGGTCATAAGTCTTTCGATCTTCGGGTCTCGTGCTCCGAGGACTTCAACCCACACTCCTGGCATGCTCCCTGACACGTTTTCCGGAGGTATAGGTCGGGAAGCGAGCTCGTTGGAGGGAGAACTGTGGTGCGACCAAAAACGGTCCAAAAGATGGCCGAAGCTTCCAACGAGTGGCGAACGCTCGTCCGGTGTCAGAAACCACTGGAAATGCACTTGCAGCGAAGGAAACGGGCTGAGCTCGAGGACTTCCGGTGCTCGTCCCAAGAAAACGCGAGCGGGAATGTCCCGGACTCAGTTTTCTCGTCCTGGGGTAAAAAGCGGTCCCCCGACGGTTTCTTCCCTTTGCTCCGTATTGGTCATAAGTCTTTCGATCTTCGGGTCTCGTGCTCCGAGGACTTCAACCCACTCTCCTGGCATGCTCCCTGACACGTTTTCCGGAGGTATAGGTCGGGAAGCGAGCTCGTTGGAGGGAGAACTGTGGTGCGACCCAAAACGGTCCAAAAGATGGCCGAAGCTTCCAACGAGTGGCGAACGCTCGTCCGGTGTCAGAAACCACTGGAAATGCACTTGCAGCGAAGGAAACGGGCTGAGCTCGAGGACTTCCGGTGCTCGTCCCAAGAAAACGCGAGCGGGAATGCCCCGGACTCAGTTTTCTCGTCCTGGGGTAAAAAGCGGTCCCCCGACGGTTTCTTCCCTTTGCTCCGTATTGGTCATAAGTCTTTCGATCTTCGGGTCTCGTGCTCCGAGGACTTCAACCCACACTCCTGGCATGCTCGCTGACACGTTTTCCGGAGGTATAGGTCGGGAAGCGAGCTCGTTGGAGGGAGAACTGTGGTGCGACCCAAAACGGTCCAAAAGATGGCCGAAGCTTCCAACGAGTGGCGAACGCTCGTCCGGTGTCAGAAACCACTGGAAATGCACTTGCAGCGAAGGAAACGGGCTGCGCTCGAGGACTTCCGGTGCTCGTCCCAAGAAAACGCGAGCGGGAATGCCCCGGACTCAGTTTTCTCGTCCTGGGGTAAAAAGCGGTCCCCCGACGGTTTCTTCCCTTTGCTCCGTATTGGTCATAAGTCTTTCGATCTTCGGGTCTCGTGCTCCGAGGACTTCAACCCACACTCCTGGCATGCTCCCTGACACGTTTTCCGGAGGTATAGGTCGGGAAGCGAGCTCGTTGGAGGGAGAACTGTGGTGCGACCCAAAACGGTCCAAAAGATGGCCGAAGCTTCCAACGAGTGGCGAACGCTCGTCCGGTGTCAGAAACCACTGGAAATGCACTTGCAGCGAAGGAAACGGGCTGAGCTCGAGGACTTCCGGTGCTCGTCCCGAGAAAACGCGAGCGAGAATGCCCCGGACTCAGTTTTCTCGTCTTGGGGTAAAAAGCGGTCCCCCGACGGTTTCTTCCCTTTGCTCCGTATTGGTCATAAGTCTTTCGATCTTCGGGTCTCGTGCTCCGAGTACTTCAACCCACACTCCTGGCATGCTCCCGGACACGTTTTCCGGAGGTACAGGTCGGGAAGCGAGTTCGTTGGAGGGAGAACTGTGGTGCGACCCAAAACGGTCCAAAAGATGGCCGAAGCTTCCAACGAGTGGCGAACGCTCGTCCGGTGCCACAAACCACTTGAAATGCACTTGCAGCGAAGGAAACGGGCTGAGCTCGAGGACTTCCGGTGCTCGTCCCAAGAAAACGCGAGCGGGAATGCCCCGGACTCAGTTTTCTCGTCCTGGGGTAAAAAGCGGTCCCCCGACGGTTTCTTCCCTTTGCTCCGTATTGGTCATAAGTCTTTCGATCTTAGGGCCTCGTGCTCCGAGGACTTCAACCCACACTCCTAGCATGCTCCCTGACACGTTTTCCGGAGGTATAGGTCGGGAAGCGAGCTCGTTGGAGGGAGAACTGTGGTGCGACCCAAAACGGTCCAAAAGATGGCCGAAGCTTCCAACGAGTGGCGAACGCTCGTCCGGTGTCAGAAACCACTGGAAATGCACTTGCAGCGAAGGAAACGGGCTGAGCTCGAGGACTTCCGGTGCTCGTCCCAAGAAAACGCGAGCGGGAATGCCCCGGACTTAGTTTTCTCGTCCTGGGGTAAAAAGCGGTCCCTCGACGGTTTCTTCCCTTTGCTCCGTATTGGTCATAAGTCTTTCAATCTTCGGGTCTCGTGCTCCGAGGACTTCAACCCACACTCCTGGCATGCTCCCTGACACGTTTTCCGGAGGTATAGGTCGGGAAGCGAGCTCGTTGGAGGGAGAACTGTGGTGCGACCCAAAACGGTCCAAAAGATGGCCGAAGCTTCCAACGAGTGGCGAACGCTCGTCCGGTGTCAGAAACAACTGGAAATGCACTCGCAGCGAAGGAAACAGGCTGAGCTCGAGGACTTCCGGTGCTCGTCCCAAGAAAACGCGAGCGGGAATGCCCCAGACTCAGTTTTCTCGTCCTGGGGTAAAAAGCGGTCCCCCGACGGTTTCTTCCCTTTGCTCCGTATTGGTCATAAGTCTTTCGATCTTCGGGTCTCGTGCTCCGAGGGCTTCAACCCACACTCCTGGCATGCTCCCTGACACGTTTTCCGGAGGTATAGGTCGGGAAGCGAGCTCGTTGGAGGGAGAACTGTGGTGCGACCCAAAACGGTCCAAAAGATGGCCGAAGCTTCCAACGAGTGGCGAACGCTCGTCCGGTGTCAGAAACCACTGGAAATGCACTCGCAGCGAAGGAAACGGGCTGAGCTCGAGGACTTCCGGTGCTCGTCCCAAGAAAACGCGAGCGGGAATGCCCCGAACTCCGTTTTCTCGTCCTGGGGTAAAAAGCGGTCCCCCGACGGTTTCTTCCCTTTGCTCCGTATTGGTCATAAGTCTTTCGATCTTCGGGTCTCGTGCTCCGAGGGCTTCAACCCACACTCCTGGCATGCTCCCTGACACGTTTTCCGGAGGTATAGGTCGAGAAGCGAGCTCGTTGGAGGGAGAACTGTGGTGCGACCCAAAACGGTCCAAAAGATGGCCGAAGCTTCCAACGAGTGGCGAACGCTCGTCCGGTGTCAAAAACCACTGGAAATGCACTCGCAGCGAAGGAAACGGGCTGAGCTCAAGGACTTCCGGTGCTCGTCCCAAGAAAACGCGAGCGGGAATGCCCCGGACTCAGTTTTCTCGTCCTGGGGTAAAAAGCGGTCCCCCGACGGTTTGTTCCCTTTGCTCCGTATTGGTCATAAGTCTTTCGATCTTCGGGTCTCGTGCTCCGAGGGCTTCAACCCACACTCCTGGCATGCTCCCTGACACGTTTTCCGGAGGTATAGGTCGGGAAGCGAGCTCGTTGGAGGGAGAACTGTGGTGCGACCCAAAACGGTCCAAAAGATGGCCGAAGCTTCCAACGAGTGGCGAACGCTCGTCCGGTGTCAGAAACCACTGGAAATGCACTCGCAGCGAAGGAAACGGGCTGAGCTCGAGGACTTCCGGTGCTCGTCCCAAGAAAACGCGAGCGGGAATGCCCCGGACTCAGTTTTCTCGTCCTGGGGTAAAAAGCGGTCCCCCGACGGTTTCTTCCCTTTCCTCCGTATTGGTCATAAGTCTTTCGATCTTCGGGTCTCGTGCTCCGAGGGCTTCAACCCACACTCCTGGCATGCTCCCTGACACGTTTTCCGGAGGTATAGGTCGAGAAGCGAGCTCGTTGGAGGGAGAACTGTGGTGCGACCCAAAACGGTCCAAAAGATGGCCGAAGCTTCCAACGAGTGGCGAACGCTCGTCCGGTGTCAGAAACCACTGGAAATGCACTCGCAGCGAAGGAAACGGGCTGAGCTCGAGGACTTCCGGTGCTCGTCCCAAGAAAACGCGAGCGGGAATGCCCCGGACTCCGTTTTCTCGTCCTGGGGTAAAAAGCGGTCCCCCGACGGTTTCTTCCCTTTGCTCCGTATTGGTCATAAGTCTTTCGATCTTCGGGTCTCGTGCTCCGAGGGTTTCAACCCACACTCCTGGCATGCTCCCTGACACGTTTTCCGGAGGTATAGGTCGAGAAGCGAGCTCGTTGGAGGGAGAACTGTGGTGCGACCCAAAACGGTCCAAAAGATGGCCGAAGCTTCCAACGAGTGGCGAACGCTCGTCCGGTGTCAAAAACCACTGGAAATGCACTCGCAGCGAAGGAAACGGGCTGAGCTCAAGGACTTCCGGTGCTCGTCCCAAGAAAACGCGAGCGGGAATGCCCCGGACTCAGTTTTCTCGTCCTGGGGTAAAAAGCGGTCCCCCGACGGTTTGTTCCCTTTGCTCCGTATTGGTCATAAGTCTTTCGATCTTCGGGTCTCGTGCTCCGAGGGCTTCAACCCACACTCCTGGCATGCTCCCTGACACGTTTTCCGGAGGTATAGGTCGGGAAGCGAGCTCGTTGGAGGGAGAACTGTGGTGCGACCCAAAACGGTCCAAAAGATGGCCGAAGCTTCCAACGAGTGGCGAACGCTCGTCCGGTGTCAGAAACCACTAAAAATGCACTCGCAGCGAAGGAAACGGGCTGAGCTCGAGGACTTCCGGTGCTCGTCCCAAGAAAACGCGAGCGGGAATGCCCCGGACTCAGTTTTCTCGTCCTGGGGTAAAAAGCGGTCCCCCGACGGTTTCTTCCCTTTGCTCCGTATTGGTCATAAGTCTTTCGATCTTCGGGTCTCGTGCTCCGAGGGCTTCAACCCACACTCCTGGCATGCTCCCTGACACGTTTTCCGGAGGTATAGGTCGAGAAGCGAGCTCGTTGGAGGGAGAACTGTGGTGCGACCCAAAACGGTCCAAAAGATGGCCGAAGCTTCCAACGAGTGGCGAACGCTCGTCCGGTGTCAGAAACCACTGGAAATGCACTCGCAGCGAAGGAAACGGGCTGAGCTCGAGGACTTCCGGTGCTCGTCCCAAGAAAACGCGAGCGGGAATGCCCCGGACTCAGTTTTCTCGTCCTGGGGTAAAAAGCGGTCCCCCGACGGTTTCTTCCCTTTGCTCCGTATTGGTCATAAGTCTTTCGATCTTCGGGTCTCGTGCTCCGAGGACTTCAACCCACACTCCTGGCATGCTCCCTGACACGTTTTCCGGAGGTATAGGTCGGGAAGCGAGCTCGTTGGAGGGAGAACTGTGGTGCGACCCAAAACGGTCCAAAAGATGGCCGAAGCTTCCAACGAGTGGCGAAAGCTCGTCCGGTGTCAGAAACCACTGGAAATGCACTTGCAGCGAAGGAAACGGGCTGAGCTCGAGGACTTCCGGTGCTCGTCCCAAGAAAACGCGAGCGGGAATGCCCCGGACTCAGTTTTCTCGTCCTGGGGTAAAAAGCGGTCCACCGACGGTTTCTTCCCTTTGCTCCGTATTGGTCATAAGTCTTTCGATCTTCGGGTCTCGTGCCCCGAGGACTTCAACCCACACTCCTGGCATGCTCCCTGACACGTTTTCCGGAGGTATAGGTCGGGAAGCGAGCTCGTTGGAGGGAGAACTGTGGTGCGACCCAAAACGGTCCAAAAGATTGCCGAAGCTTCCAACGAGTGGCGAACGCTCGTCCGGTGTCAGAAACCACTGGAAATGCACTTGCAGCGAAGGAAACGGGCTGAGCTCGAGGACTTCCGGTGCTCGTCCCAAGAAAACGCGAGCGGGAATGCCCCGGACTCAGTCTTCTCGTCCTGGGGTAAAAAGCGGTCCCCCGACGGTTTCTTCCCTTTGCTCCGTATTGGTCATAAGTCTTTCGATCTTCGGGTCTCGTGCTCCGAGGACTTCAACCCACACTCCTGGCATGCTCCCTGACACGTTTTCCGGAGGTATAGGTCGGGAAGCGAGCTCGTTGGAGGGAGAACTGTGGTGCGACCCAAAACGGTCCAAAAGATGGCCGAAGCTTCCAACGAGTGGCGAACGCTCGTCCGGTGTCAGAAACCACTGGAAATGCACTTGCAGCGAAGGAAACGGGCTGAGCTCGAGGACTTCCGGTGCTCGTCCCAAGAAAACGCGAGCGGGAATGCCCCGGACTCAGTTTTCTCGTCCTGGGGTAAAAAGCGGTCCCCCGACGGTTTCTTCCCTTTGCTCCGTATTGGTCATAAGTCTTTCGATCTTCGGGTCTCGTGCTCCGAGGACTTCAACCCACACTCCTGGCATGCTCCCTGACACGTTTTCCGGAGGTATAGGTCGGGAAGCGAGCTCGTTGGAGGGAGAACTGTGGTGCGACCCAAAACGGTCCAAAAGATGGCCGAAGCTTCCAACGAGTGGCGAACGCTCGTCCGGTGTCAGAAACCACTGGAAATGCACTTGCAGCGAAGGAAACGGGCTGAGCTCGAGGACTTCCGGTGCTCGTCCCAAGAAAACGCGAGCGGGAATGCCCCGGACTCAGTTTTCTCGTCCTGGGGTAAAAAGCGGTCCCCCGACGGTTTCTTTCCTTTGCTCCGTATTGGTCATAAGTCTTTCGATCTTCGGGTCTCGTGCTCCGAGGACTTCAACCCACACTCCTGGCATGCTCCCTGACACGTTTTCCGGAGGTATGGGTCGGGAAGCGAGCTCGTTGGAGGGAGAACTGTGGTGCGACCCAAAACGGTCCAAAAGATGGCCGAAGCTTCCAACGAGTGGCGAACGCTCGTCCGGTGTCAGAAACCACTGGAAATGCACTTGCAGCGAAGGAAACGGGCTGAGCTCGAGGACTTCCGGTGCTCGTCCCAAGAAAACGCGAGCGGGAATGCCCCGGACTCAGTTTTCTCGTCCTGGGGTAAAAAGCGGTCCCCCGACGGTTTCTTCCCTTTGCTCCGTATTGGTCATAAGTTGTTCGATCTTCGGGTCTCGTGCTCCGAGGACTTCAACCCACACTCCTGGCATGCTCCCTGACACGTTTTCCGGAGGTATCGGTCGGGAAGCGAGCTCGTTGGAGGGAGAACTGTGGTGCGACCCAAAACGGTCCAAAAGATGGCCGAAGCTTCCAACGAGTGGCGAACGCTCGTCCGGTGTCAGAAACCACTGGAAATGCACTCGCAGCGAAGGAAACGGGCTGAGCTCGAGGACTTCCGGTGCTCGTCCCAAGAAAACGCGAGCGGGAATGCCCCGGACTCAGTTTTCTCGTCCTGGGGTAAAAAGCGGTCCCCCGACGGTTTCTTCCCTTTGCTCCGTATTGGTCATAAGTCTTTCGATCTTCGGGTCTCGTGCTCCGAGGGCTTCAACCCACACTCCTGGCATGCTCCCTGACACGTTTTCCGGAGGTATAGGTCGGGAAGCGAGCTCGTTGGAGGGAGAACTGTGGTGCGACCCAAAACGGTCCAAAAGATGGCCGAAGCTTCCAACGAGTGGCGAACGCTCGTCCGGTGTCAGAAACCACTGGAAATGCACTTGCAGCGAAGGAAACGGGCTGAGCTCGAGGACTTCCGGTGCTCGTCCCAAGAAAACGCGAGCGGGAATGCCCCGGACTCAGTTTTCTCGTCCTGGGGTAAAAAGCGGTCCCCCGACGGTTTCTTCCCTTTGCTCCGTATTGGTCATAAGTCTTTCGATCTTCGGGTCTCGTGCTCCGAGGACTTCAACCCACACTCCTGGCATGCTCCCTGACACGTTTTCCGGAGGTATAGGTCGGGAAGCGAGCTCGTTGGAAGGAGAACTGTGGTGCGACCCAAAACGGTCCAAAAGATGGCCGAAGCTTCCAACGAGTGGCGAACGCTCGTCCGGTGTCAGAAACCACTGGAAATGCACTCGCAGCGAAGGAAACGGGCTGAGCTCGAGGACTTCCGATGCTCGTCCCAAGAAAACGCGAGCGGGAATGCCCCGGACTCAGTTTTCTCGTCCTGGGGTAAAAAGCGGTCCCCCGACGGTTTCTTCCCTTTGCTCCGTATTGGTCATAAGTCTTTCGATCTTCGGGTCTCGTGCTCCGAGGACTTCAACCCACACTCCTGGCATGCTCCCTGACACGTTTTCCGGAGGTATAGGTCGGGAAGCGAGCTCGTTGGAGGGAGAACTGTGGTGCGACCCAAAACGGTCCAAAAGATGGCCGAAGCTTCCAACGAGTGGCGAACGCTCGTCCGGTGTCAGAAACCACTGGAAATGCACTTGCAGCGAAGGAAACGGGCTGAGCTCGAGGACTTCCGGTGCTCGTCCCAAGAAAACGCGAGCGGGAATGCCCCGGACTCAGTTTTCTCGTCCTGGGGTAAAAAGCGGTCCCCCGACGGTTTCTTCCCTTTGCTCCGTATTGGTCATAAGTCTTTCGATCTTCGGGTCTCGTGCTCCGAGGGCTTCAACCCACACTCCTGGCATGCTCCCTGACACGTTTTCCGGAGGTATAGGTCGGGAAGCGAGCTCGTTGGAGGGAGAACTGTGGTGCGACCCAAAACGGTCCAAAAGATGGCCGAAGCTTCCAACGAGTGGCGAACGCTCGTCCGGTGTCAGAAACCACTGGAAATGCACTTGCAGCGAAGGAAACGGGCTGAGCTCGAGGACTTCCGGTGCTCGTCCCAAGAAAACGCGAGCGGGAATGCCCCGGACTCAGTTTTCTCGTCCTGGGGTAAAAAGCGGTCCCCCGACGGTTTCTTCCCTTTGCTCCGTATTGGTCATAAGTCTTTCGATCTTCGGGTCTCGTGCTCCGAGGACTTCAACCCACACTCCTGGCATGCTCCCTGACACGTTTTCCGGAGGTATAGGTCGGGAAGCGAGCTCGTTGGAGGGAGAACTGTGGTGCGACCCAAAACGGTCCAAAAGATGGCCGAAGCTTCCAACGAGTGGCGAACGCTCGTCCGGTGTCAGAAACCACTGGAAATGCACTTGCAGCGAAGGAAACGGGCTGAGCTCGAGGACTTCCGGTGCTCGTCCCAAGAAAACGCGAGCGGGAATGCCCCGGACTCAGTTTTCTCGTCCTGGGGTAAAAAGCGGTCCACCGACGGTTTCTTCCCTTTGCTCCGTATTGGTCATAAGTCTTTCGATCTTCGGGTCTCGTGCCCCGAGGACTTCAACCCACACTCCTGGCATGCTCCCTGACACGTTTTCCGGAGGTATAGGTCGGGAAGCGAGCTCGTTGGAGGGAGAACTGTGGTGCGACCCAAAACGGTCCAAAAGATGGGCGAAGCTTCCAACGAGTGGCGAACGCTCGTCCGGTGTCAGAAACCACTGGAAATGCACTTGCAGCGAAGGAAACGGGCTGAGCTCGAGGACTTCCGGTGCTCGTCCCAAGAAAACACGAGCGGGAATGCCCCGGACTCAGTTTTCTCGTCCTGGGGTAAAAAGCGGTCTCCCGACGGTTTCTTCCCTTTGCTCCGTATTGGTCATAAGTCTTTCGATCTTCGGGTCTCGTGCTCCGAGGACTTCAACCCACACTCCTGGCATGCTCCCTGACACGTATTCCGGAGGTATAGGTCGGGAAGCGAGCTCGTTGGAGGGAGAACTGTGGTGCGACCCAAAACGGTCCAAAAGATGGCCGAAGCTTCCAACGAGTGGCGAACGCTCGTCCGGTGTCAGAAACCACTGGAAATGCACTTGCAGCGAAGGAAACGGGCTGAGCTCGAGGACTTCCGGTGCTCGTCCCAAGAAAACGCGAGCGGGAATGCCCCGGACTCAGTTTTCTCGTCCTGGGGTAAAAAGCGGTCCCCCGACGGTTTCTTCCCTTTGCTCCGTATTGGTCATAAGTCTTTCGATCTTCGGGTCTCGTGCTCCGAGGACTTCAACCCACACTCCTGGCATGCTCCCTGACACGTTTTCCGGAGGTATAGGTCGGGAAGCGAGCTCGTTGGAGGGAGAACTGTGGTGCGACCCAAAACGGTCCAAAAGATGGGCGAAGCTTCCAACGAGTGGCGAACGCTCGTCCGGTGTCAGAAACGACTGGAAATGCACTTGCAGCGAAGGAAACGGGCTGAGCTCGAGGACTTCCGGTGCTCGTCCCAAGAAAACGCGAGCGGGAATGCCCCGGACTCAGTTTTCTCGTCCTGGGGTAAAAAGCGGTCCCCCGACGGTTTCTTCCCTTTGCACCGTATTGGGTATAAGTCTTTCGATCTTCGGGTCTCGTGCTCCGAGGACTTCAACCCACACTCCTGGCATGCTCCCTGACACGTTTTCCGGAGGTATAGGTCGGGAAGCGAGCTCGTTGGAGGGAGAACTGTGGTGCGACCCAAAACGGTCCAAAAGATGGGCGAAGCTTCCAACGAGTGGCGAACGCTCGTCCGGTGTCAGAAACCACTGGAAATGCACTTGCAGCGAAGGAAACGGGCTGAGCTCGAGGACTTCCGGTTCGTCCCAAGAAAACGCGAGCGGGAATGCCCCGGACTCAGTTTTCTCGTCCTGGGGTAAAAAGCGGTCCCCCGACGGTTTCTTCCCTTTGCTCCGTATTGGTCATAAGTCTTTCGATCTTCGGGTCTCGTGCCCCGAGAACTTCAACCCACACTCCTGGCATGCTCCCTGACACGTTTTCCGGAGGTATAGGTCGGGAAGCGAGCTCGTTGGAGGGAGAACTGTGGTGCGACCCAAAACGGTCCAAAAGATGGCCGAAGCTTCCAACGAGTGGCGAACGCTCGTCCGGTGTCAGAAACCACTGGAAATGCACTCGCAGCGAAGGAAACGGGCTGAGCTCGAGGACTTCCGGTGCTCGTCCCAAGAAAACGCGAGCGGGAATGCCCCGGACTCAGTTTTCTCGTCCTGGGGTAAAAAGCGGTCCCCCGACGGTTTCTTCCCTTTGCTCCGTATTTGTCATAAGTCTTTCGATCTTCGGGTCTCGTGCTCCGAGGACTTCAACCCACACTCCTGGCATGCTCCCTGACACGTTTTCCGGAGGTATAGGTCGGGAAGCGAGCTCGTTGGAGGGAGAACTGTGGTGCGACCCAAAACGGTCCAAAAGATGGCCGAAGCTTCCAACGAGTGGCGAACGCTCGTCCGGTGTCAGAAACCACTGGAAATGCACTTGCAGCGAAGGAAACGGGCTGAGCTCGAGGACTTCCGGTGCTCGTCCCAAGAAAACGCGAGCGGGAATGCCCCGGACTCAGTTTTCTCGTCCTGGGGTAAAAAGCGGTCCCCCGACGGTTTCTTCCCTTTGCTCCGTATTGGTCATAAGTCTTTCGATCTTCGGGTCTCGTGCACCGAGGACTTCAACCCACACTCCTGGCATGCTCCCTGACACGTTTTCCGGAGGTATAGGTCGGGAAGCGAGCTCGTTGGAGGGAGAACTGTGGTGCGACCCAAAACGGTCCAAAAGATGGCCGAAGCTTCCAACGAGGGGCGAACGCTCGTCCGGTGTCAGAAACCACTGGAAATGCACTCGCAGCGAAGGAAACGGGCTGAGCTCGAGGACTTCCGGTGCTCGTCCCAAGAAAACGCGAGCGGGAATGCCCCGGACTCAGTTTTCTCGTCCTGGGGTAAAAAGCGGTCCCCCGACGGTTTCTTCCCTTTGCTCCGTATTGGTCATAAGTCTTTCGATCTTCGGGTCTCGTGCACCGAGGACTTCAACCCACACTCCTGGCATGCTCCCTGACACGTTTTCCGGAGGTATAGGTCGGGAAGCGAGCTCGTTGGAGGGAGAACTGTGGTGCGACCCAAAACGGTCCAAAAGATGGCCGAAGCTTCCAACGAGGGGCGAACGCTCGTCCGGTGTCAGAAACCACTGGAAATGCACTCGCAGCGAAGGAAACGGGCTGAGCTCGAGGACTTCCGGTGCTCGTCCCAAGAAAACGCGAGCGGGAATGCCCCGGACTCAGTTTTCTCGTCCTGGGGTAAAAAGCGGTCCCCCGACGGTTTCTTCCCTTTGCTCCGTATTGGTCATAAGTCTTTCGATCTTCGGGTCTCGTGCTCCGAGGACTTCAACCCACACTCCTGGCATGCTCCCTGACACGTTTTCCGGCGGTATAGGTCGGGAAGCGAGCTCGTTGGAGGGAGAACTGTGGTGCGACCCAAAACGGTCCAAAAGATGGCCGAAGCTTCCAACGAGTGGCGAACGCTCGTCCGGTGTCAGAAACCACTGGAAATGCACTTGCAGCGAAGGAAACGGGCTGAGCTCGAGGACTTCCGGTGCTCGTCCCAAGAAAACGCGAGCGGGAATGCCCCGGACTCAGTTTTCTCGTCCTGGGGTAAAAAGCGGTCCCCCGACGGTTTCTTCCCTTTGCTCCGTATTGGTCATAAGTCTTTCGATCTTCGGGTATCGTGCTCCGAGGACTTCAACCCACACTCCTGGCATGCTCCCTGACACGTTTTCCGGAGGTATAGGTCGGGAAGCGAGCTCGTTGGAGGGAGAACTGTGGTGCGACCCAAAACGGTCCAAAAGATGGCCGAAGCTTCCAACGAGTGGCGAACGCTCGTCCGGTGTCAGAAACCACTGGAAATGCACTCGCAGCGAAGGAAACGGGCTGAGCTCGAGGACTTCCGGTGCTCGTCCCAAGAAAACGCGAGCGGGAATGCCCCGGACTCAGTTTTCTCGTCCTGGGGTAAAAAGCGGTCCCCCGACGGTTTCTTCCCTTTGCTCCGTATTGGTCATAAGTCTTTCGATCTTCGGGTCTCGTGCTCCGAGGACTTCAACCCACACTCCTGGCATGCTCCCTGACACGTTTTCCGGAGGTATAGGTCGGGAAGCGAGCTCGTTGGAGGGAGAACTGTGGTGCGACCCAAAACGGTCCAAACGATGGCCGAAGCTTCCAACGAGTGGCGAACGCTCGTCCGGTGTCAGAAACCACTGGAAATGCACTTGCAGCGAAGGAAACGGGCTGAGCTCGAGGACTTCCGGTGCTCGTCCCAAGAAAACGCGAGCGGGAATGCCCCGGACTCAGTTTTCTCGTCCTGGGGTAAAAAGCGGTCCCCCGACGGTTTCTTCCCTTTGCTCCGTATTGGTCATAAGTCTTTCGATCTTCGGGTCTCGTGCACCGAGGACTTCAACCCACACTCCTGGCATGCTCCCTGACACGTTTTCCGGAGGTATAGGTCGGGAAGCGAGCTCGTTGGAGGGAGAACTGTGGTGCGACCCAAAACGGTCCAAAAGATGGCCGAAGCTTCCAACGAGTGGCGAACGCTCGTCCGGTGTGAGAAACCACTGGAAATGCACTTGCAGCGAAGGAAACGGGCTGAGCTCGAGGACTTCCGGTGCTCGTCCCAAGAAAACGCGAGCGGGAATGCCCCGGACTCAGTTTTCTCGTCCTAGGGTAAAAAGCGGTCCCCCGACGGTTTCTTCCCTTTGCTCCGTATTGGTCATAAGTCTTTCGACCTTCGGGTCTCGTGCACCGAGGACTTCAACCCACACTCCTGGCATGCTCTCTGACACGTTTTCCGGAGGTATAGGTCGGGAAGCGAGCTCGTTGGAGGGAGAACTGTGGTGCGACCCAAAACGGTCCAAAAGATGGCCGAAGCTTCCAACGAGTGGCGAACGCTCGTCCGGTGTCAGAAACCATTGGAAATGCACTTACAGCGAAGGAAACGGGCTGAGCTCGAGGACTTCCGGTGCTCGTCCCAAGAAAACGCGAGCGGGAATGCCCCGGACTCAGTTTTCTCGTCCTGGGGTAAAAAGCGGTCCCTCGACGGTTTCTTCCCTTTGCTCCGTATTGGTCATAAGTCTTTCGATCTTCGGGTCTCGTGCTCCGAGGACTTCAACCCACACTCCTGGCATGCTCCCTGACACGTTTTCCGGAGGTATAGGTCGGGAAGCGAGCTCGTTGGAGGAAGAACTGTGGTGCGCCCAAAACGGTCCAAAAGATGGCCGAAGCTTTCAACGAGTGGCGAACGCTCGTCCGGTGTCAGAAACCACTGGAAATGCACTTGCAGCGAAGGAAACGGGCTGAGCTCGAGGACTTCCGGTGCTCGTCCCAAGAAAACGCGAGCGGGAATGCCCCGGACTCAGTTTTCTCGTCCTGGGGTAAAAAGCGGTCCCCCGACGGTTTCTTCCCTTTGCTCCGTATTGGTCATAAGTCTTTCGATCTTCGGGTCTCGTGCTCCGAGGACTTCAACCCACACTCCTGGCATGCTCCCTGACATGTTTTCCGGAGGTATAGGTCGGGAAGCGAGCTCGTTGGAGGGAGAACTGTGGTGCGACCCAAAACGGTCCAAAAGATGGCCGAAGCTTCCAACGAGTGGCGAACGCTCGTCCGGTGTCAGAAACCACTGGAAATGCACTTGCAGCGAAGGAAACGGGCTGAGCTCGAGGACTTCCGGTGCTCGTCCCAAGAAAACGCGAGCGGGAATGCCCCGGACTCAGTTTTCTCGTCCTGGGGTAAAAAGCGGTCCCCCGACGGTTTCTTCCCTTTGCTCCGTATTGGTCATAAGTCTTTCGATCTTCGGGTCTCGTGCTCCGAGGACTTCAACCCACACTCCTGGCATGCTCCCTGACACGTTTTCCGGAAGTATAGGTCGGGAAGCGAGCTCGTTGGAGGGAGAACTGTGGTGCGACCCAAAACGGTCCAAAAGATGGCCGAAGCTTCCAACGAGTGGCGAACGCTCGTCCGGTGTCAGAAACCACTGGAAATGCACTTGCAGCGAAGGAAACGGGCTGAGCTCGAGGACTTCCGGTGCTCGTCCCAAGAAAACGCGAGCGGCAATGCCCCGGACTCAGTTTTCTCGTCCTGGGGTAAAAAGCGGTCCCCCGACGGTTTCTTCCCTTTGCTCCGTATTGGTCATAAGTCTTTCGATCTTCGGGTCTCGTGCTCCGAGGACTTCAACCCACACTCCTGGCATGCTCCCTGACACGTTTTCCGGAGGTATAGGTCGGGAAGCGAGCTCGTTGGAGGGAGAACTGTGGTGCGACCCAAAACGGTCCAAAAGATGGCCGAAGCTTCCAACGAGTGGCGAACGCTCGTCCGGTGTCAGAAACCACTGGAAATGCACTTGCAGCGAAGGAAACGGGCTGAGCTCGAGGACTTCCGGTGCTCGTCCCAAGAAAACGCGAGCGGGAATGCCCCGGACTCAGTTTTCTCGTCCTTGGGTAAAAAGCGGTCCCCCGACGGTTTCTTCCCTTTGCTCCGTATTGGTCATAAGTCTTTCGATCTTCGGGTCTCGTGCTCCGAGGACTTCAACCCACACTCCTGGCATGCTCCCTGACACGTTTTCCGGAGGTATAGGTCGGGAAGCGAGCTCGTTGGAGGGAGAACTGTGGTGCGACCCAAAACGGTCCAAAAGATGGCCGAAGCTTCCAACGAGTGGCGAACGCTCGTCCGGTGTCAGAAACCACTGGAAATGCACTGGCAGCGAAGGAAACGGGCTGAGCTCGAGGACTTCTGGTGCTCGTCCCAAGAAAACGCGAGCGGGAATGCCCCGGACTCAGTTTTCTCGTCCTGGGGTAAAAAGCGGTCCCCCGACGGTTTCTTCCCTTTGCTCCGTATTGGTCATAAGTCTTTCGATCTTCGGGTCTCGTGCTCCGAGGACTTCAACCCACACTCCTGGCATGCTCCCTGACACGTTTTCCGGAGGTATAGGTCGGGAAGCGAGCTCGTTGGAGGGAGAACTGTGGTGCGACCCAAAACGGTCCAAAAGATGGCCGAAGCTTCCAACGAGTGGCGAACGCTCGTCCGGTGTCAGAAACCACTGGAAATGCACTTGCAGCGAAGGAAACGGGCTGAGCTCGAGGACTTCCGGTGCTCGTCCCAAGAAAACGCGAGCGGGAATGCCCCGGACTCAGTTTTCTCGTCCTGGGGTAAAAAGCGGTCCCCCGACGGTTTCTTCCCTTTGCTCCGTATTGGTCATAAGTCTTTCGATCTTCGGGTCTCGTGCTCCGAGGACTTCAACCCACACTCCTGGCATGCTCCCTGACACGTTTTCCGGAAGTATAGGTCGGGAAGCGAGCTCGTTGGAGGGAGAACTGTGGTGCGACCCAAAACGGTCCAAAAGATGGCCGAAGCTTCCAACGAGTGGCGAACGCTCGTCCGGTGTCAGAAACCACTGGAAATGCACTTGCAGCGAAGGAAACGGGCTGAGCACGAGGACTTCCGGTGCTCGTCCCAAGAAAACGCGAGCGGCAATGCCCCGGACTCAGTTTTCTCGTCCTGGGGTAAAAAGCGGTCCCCCGACGGTTTCTTCCCTTTGCTCCGTATTGGTCATAAGTCTTTCGATCTTCGGGTCTCGTGCTCCGAGGACTTCAACCCACACTCCTGGCATGCTCCCTGACACGTTTTCCGGAGGTATAGTTCGGGAAGCGAGCTCGTTGGAGGGAGAACTGTGGTGCGACCCAAAACGGTCCAAAAGATGGGCGAAGCTTCCAACGAGTGGCGAACGCTCGTCCGGTGTCAGAAACGACTGGAAATGCACTTGCAGCGAAGGAAACGGGCTGAGCTCGAGGACTTCCGGTGCTCGTCCCAAGAAAACGCGAGCGGGAATGCCCCGGACTCAGTTTTCTCGTCCTTGGGTAAAAAGCGGTCCCCCGACGGTTTCTTCCCTTTGCTCCGTATTGGTCATAAGTCTTTCGATCTTCGGGTCTCGTGCTCCGAGGACTTCAACCCACACTCCTGGCATGCTCCCTGACACGTTTTCCGGAGGTATAGGTCGGGAAGCGAGCTCGTTGGAGGGAGAACTGTGGTGCGACCCAAAACGGTCCAAAAGATGGCCGAAGCTTCCAACGAGTGGCGAACGCTCGTCCGGTGTCAGAAACCACTGGAAATGCACTTGCAGCGAAGGAAACGGGCTGAGCTCGAGGACTTCCGGTGCTCGTCCCAAGAAAACGCGAGCGGGAATGCCCCGGACTCAGTTTTCTCGTCCTGGGGTAAAAAGCGGTCCCCCGACGGTTTCTTCCCTTTGCTCCGTATTGGTCATAAGTCTTTCGATCTTCGGGTCTCGTGCTCCGAGGACTTCAACCCACACTCCTGGCATGCTCCCTGACACGTTTTCCGGAAGTATAGGTCGGGAAGCGAGCTCGTTGGAGGGAGAACTGTGGTGCGACCCAAAACGGTCCAAAAGATGGCCGAAGCTTCCAACGAGTGGCGAACGCTCGTCCGGTGTCAGAAACCACTGGAAATGCACTTGCAGCGAAGGAAACGGGCTGAGCACGAGGACTTCCGGTGCTCGTCCCAAGAAAACGCGAGCGGCAATGCCCCGGACTCAGTTTTCTCGTCCTGGGGTAAAAAGCGGTCCCCCGACGGTTTCTTCCCTTTGCTCCGTATTGGTCATAAGTCTTTCGATCTTCGGGTCTCGTGCTCCGAGGACTTCAACCCACACTCCTGGCATGCTCCCTGACACGTTTTCCGGAGGTATAGGTCGGGAAGCGAGCTCGTTGGAGGGAGAACTGTGGTGCGACCCAAAACGGTCCAAAAGATGGGCGAAGCTTCCAACGAGTGGCGAACGCTCGTCCGGTGTCAGAAACGACTGGAAATGCACTTGCAGCGAAGGAAACGGGCTGAGCTCGAGGACTTCCGGTGCTCGTCCCAAGAAAACGCGAGCGGGAATGCCCCGGACTCAGTTTTCTCGTCCTTGGGTAAAAAGCGGTCCCCCGACGGTTTCTTCCCTTTGCTCCGTATTGGTCATAAGTCTTTCGATCTTCGGGTCTCGTGCTCCGAGGACTTCAACCCACACTCCTGGCATGCTCCCTGACACGTTTTCCGGAGGTATAGGTCGGGAAGCGAGCTCGTTGGAGGGAGAACTGTGGTGCGACCCAAAACGGTCCAAAAGATGGCCGAAGCTTCCAACGAGTGGCGAACGCTCGTCCGGTGTCAGAAACCACTGGAAATGCACTGGCAGCGAAGGAAACGGGCTGAGCTCGAGGACTTCTGGTGCTCGTCCCAAGAAAACGCGAGCGGGAATGCCCCGGACTCAGTTTTCTCGTCCTGGGGTAAAAAGCGGTCCCCCGACGGTTTCTTCCCTTTGCTCCGTATTGGTCATAAGTCTTTCGATCTTCGGGTCTCGTGCTCCGAGGACTTCAACCCACACTCCTGGCATGCTCCCTGACACGTTTTCCGGAGGTATAGGTCGGGAAGCGAGCTCGTTGGAGGGAGAACTGTGGTGCGACCCAAAACGGTCCAAAAGATGGCCGAAGCTTCCAACGAGTGGCGAACGCTCGTCCGGTGTCAGAAACCACTGGAAATGCACTCGCAGCGAAGGAAACGGGCTGAGCTCGAGGACTTCCGGTGCTCGTCCCAAGAAAACGCGAGCGGGAATGCCCCGGACTCAGTTTTCTCGTCCTGGGGTAAAAAGCGGTCCCCCGACGGTTTCTTCCCTTTGCTCCGTATTGGTCATAAGTCTTTCGATCTTCGGGTCTCGTGCTCCGAGGACTTCAACCCACACTCCTGGCATGCTCCCTGACACGTTTTCCGGAGGTATAGGTCGGGAAGCGAGCTCGTTGGAGGGAGAACTGTGGTGCGACCCAAAACGGTCCAAAAGATGGCCGAAGCTTCCAACGAGTGGCGAACGCTCGTCCGGTGTCAGAAACGACTGGAAATGCACTTGCAGCGAAGGAAACGGGCTGAGCTCGAGGACTTCCGGTGCTCGTCCCAAGAAAACGCGAGCGGGAATGCCCCGGACTCAGTTTTCTCGTCCTGGGGTAAAAAGCGGTCCCCCGACGGTTTCTTCCCTTTGCTCCGTATTGGTCATAAGTCTTTCGATCTTCGGGTCTCGTGCACCGAGGACTTCAACCCACACTCCTGGCATGCTCCCTGACACATTTTCCGGAGGTATAGGTCGGGAAGCGAGCTCGTTGGAGGGAGAACTGTGGTGCGACCCAAAACGGTCCAAAAGATGGCCGAAGCTTCCAACGAGTGGCGAACGCTCGTCCGGTGTGAGAAACCACTGGAAATGCACTTGCAGCGAAGGAAACGGGCTGAGCTCGAGGACTTCCGGTGCTCGTCCCAAGAAAACGCGAGCGGGAATGCCCCGGACTCAGTTTTCTCGTCCTGGGGTAAAAAGCGGTCCCCCGACGGTTTCTTCCCTTTGCTCCGTATTGGTCATAAGTCTTTCGATCTTCGGGTCTCGTGCACCGAGGACTTCAACCCACACTCCTGGCATGCTCTCTGACACGTTTTCCGGAGGTATAGGTCGGGAAGCGAGCTCGTTGGAGGGAGAACTGTGGTGCGACCCAAAACGGTCCAAAAGATGGCCGAAGCTTCCAACGAGTGGCGAACGCTCGTCCGGTGTCAGAAACCATTGGAAATGCACTTACAGCGAAGGAAACGGGCTGAGCTCGAGGACTTCCGGTGCTCGTCCCAAGAAAACGCGAGCGGGAATGCCCCGGACTCAGTTTTCTCGTCCTGGGGTAAAAAGCGGTCCCTCGACGGTTTCTTCCCTTTGCTCCGTATTGGTCATAAGTCTTTCGATCTTCGGGTCTCGTGCTCCGAGGACTTCAACCCACACTCCTGGCATGCTCCCTGACACGTTTTCCGGAGGTATAGGTCGGGAAGCGAGCTCGTTGGAGGAAGAACTGTGGTGCGCCCAAAACGGTCCAAAAGATGGCCGAAGCTTTCAACGAGTGGCGAACGCTCGTCCGGTGTCAGAAACCACTGGAAATGCACTCGCAGCGAAGGAAACGGGCTGAGCTCGAGGACTTTCGGTGCTCGTCCCAAGAAAACGCGAGCGGGAATGCCCCGGACTCAGTTTTCTCGTCCTGGGGTAAAAAGCGGTCCCCCGACGGTTTCTTCCCTTTGCTCCGTATTGGTCATAAGTCTTTCGATCTTCGGGTCTCGTGCTCCGAGGACTTCAACCCACACTCCTGGCATGCTCCCTGACACGTTTTCCGGAGGTATAGGTCGGGAAGCGAGCTCGTTGGAGGGAGAACTGTGGTGCGACCCAAAACGGTCCAAAAGATGGCCGAAGCTTCCAACGAGTGGCGAACGCTCGTCCGGTGTCAGAAACCACTGGAAATGCACTCGCAGCGAAGGAAACGGGCTGAGCTCGAGGACTTCCGGTGCTCGTCCCAAGAAAACGCGAGCGGGAATGCCCCGGACTCAGTTTTCTCGTCCTGGGGTAAAAAGCGGTCCCCCGACGGTTTCTTCCCTTTGCTCCGTATTGGTCATAAGTCTTTCGATCTTCGGGTCTCGTGCTCCGAGGACTTCAACCCACACTCCTGGCATGCTCCCTGACACGTTTTCCGGAGGTATAGGTCGGGAAGCGAGCTCGTTGGAGGGAGAACTGTGGTGCGACCCAAAACGGTCCAAAAGATGGCCGAAGCTTCCAACGAGTGGCGAACGCTCGTCCGGTGTCAGAAACCACTGGAAATGCACTCGCAGCGAAGGAAACGGGCTGAGCTCGAGGACTTCCGGTGCTCGTCCCAAGAAAACGCGAGCGGGAATGCCCCGGACTCAGTTTTCTCGTCCTGGGGTAAAAAGCGGTCCCCCGACGGTTTCTTCCCTTTGCTCCGTATTGGTCATAAGTCTTTCGATCTTCGGGTCTCGTGCTCCGAGGACTTCAACCCACACTCCTGGCATGCTCCCTGACACGTTTTCCGGAGGTATAGGTCGGGAAGCGAGCTCGTTGGAGGGAGAACTGTGGTGCGACCCAAAACGGTCCAAAAGATGGCCGAAGCTTCCAACGAGTGGCGAACGCTCGTCCGGTGTCAGAAACCACTGGAAATGCACTTGCAGCGAAGGGAACGGGCTGAGCTCGAGGACTTCCGGTGCTCGTCCCAAGAAAACGCGAGCGGGAATGCCCCGGACTCAGTTTTCTCGTCCTGGGGTAAAAAGCGGTCCCCCGACGGTTTCTTCCCTTTGCTCCGTATTGGTCATAAGTCTTTCGATCTTCGGGTCTCGTGCTCCGAGGACTTCAACCCACACTCCTGGCATGCTGCCTGACACGTTTTCCGGAGGTATAGGTCGGGAAGCGAGCTCGTTGGAGGGAGAACTGTGGTGCGACCCGAAACGGTCCAAAAGATGGCCGAAGCTTCTAACGAGTGGCGAACGCTCGTCCGGTGTCAGAAACCACTGGAAATGCACTCGCAGCGAAGGAAACGGGCTGAGCTCGAGGACTTCCGGTGCTCGTCCCAAGAAAACGCGAGCGGGAATGCCCCGGACTCAGTTTTCTCGTCCTGGGGTAAAAAGCGGTCCCCCGACGGTTTCTTCCCTTTGCTCCGTATTGGTCATAAGTCTTTCGATCTTCGGGTCTCGTGCTCCGAGGACTTCAACCCACACTCCTGGCATGCTCCCTGACACGTTTTCCAGAGGTATAGGTCGGGAAGCGAGCTCGTTGGAGGGAGAACTGTGGTGCGACCCAAAACGGTCCAAAAGATGGCCGAAGCTTCCAACGAGTGGCGAACGCTCGTCCGGTGTCAGAAACCACTGGAAATGCACTTGCAGCGAAGGAAACGGGCTGAGCTCGAGGACTTCCGGTGCTCGTCCCAAGAAAACGCGAGCGGGAATGCCCCGGACTCAGTTTTCTCGTCCTGGGGTAAAAAGCGGTCCCCCGACGGTTTCTTCCCTTTGCTCCGTATTGGTCATAAGTCTTTCGATCTTCGGGTCTCGTGCTCCGAGGACTTCAACGCACACTCCTGGCATGCTCCCTGACACGTTTTCCGGAGGTATAGGTCGGGAAGCGAGCTCGTTGGAGGGAGAACTGTGGTGCGACCCAAAACGGTCCAAAAGATGGCCGAAGCTTCCAACGAGTGGCGAACGCTCGTCCGGTGTCAGAAACCACTGGAAATGCACTTGCAGCGAAGGAAACGGGCTGAGCTCGAGGACTTCCGGTGCTCGTCCCAAGAAAACGCGAGCGGGAATGCCCCGGACTCAGTTTTCTCGTCCTGGGGTAAAAAGCGGTCCCCCGACGGTTTCTTCCCTTTGCTCCGTATTGGTCATAAGTCTTTCGATCTTCGGGTCTCGTGCTCCGAGGACTTCAACCCACACTCCTGGCATGCTCCCTGACACGTTTTCCGGAGGTATAGGTCGGGAAGCGTGCTCGTTGATGGAAGAACTGTGGTGCGCCCAAAACGGTCTAAAAGATGGCCGAAGCTTCCAACGAGTGGCGAACGTTCGTCCGGTGTCAGAAACCACTGGAAATGCACTTGCAGCGAAGGAAACGGGTTGAGCTCGAGGACTTCCGGTGCTCGTCCCAAGAAAACGCGAGCGGGAATGCCCCGGACTCAGTTTTCTCGTCCTGGGGTAAAAAGCGGTCCCCCGACGGTTTCTTCCCTTTGCTCCGTATTGGTCATAAGTCTTTCGATCTTCGGGTCTCGTGCTCCGAGGACTTCAACCCACACTCCTGGCATGCTCCCTGACACGTTTTCCGGAGGTATAGGTCGGGAAGCGAGCTCGTTGGAGGGAGAACTGTGGTGCGACCCAAAACGGTCCAAAAGATGGCCGAAGCTTCCAACGAGTGGCGAACGCTCGTCCGGTGTCAGAAACCACTGGAAATGCACTTGCAGCGAAGGAAACGGGCTGAGCTCGAGGACTTCCGGTGCTCGTCCCAAGAAAACGCGAGCGGGAATGCCCCGGACTCAGTTTTCTCGTCCTGGGGTAAAAAGCGGTCCCCCGACGGTTTCTTCCCTTTGCTCCGTATTGGTCATAAGTCTTTCGATCTTCGGGTCTCGTGCTCCGAGGACTTCAACCCACACTCCTGGCATGCTCCCTGACACGTTTTCCGGAGGTATAGGTCGGGAAGCGAGCTCGTTGGAGGGAGAACTGTGGTGCGACCCAAAACGGTCCAAAAGATGGCCGAAGCTTCCAACGAGTGGCGAACGCTCGTCCGGTGTCAGAAACCACTGGAAATGCACTCGCAGCGAAGGAAACGGGCTGAGCTCGAGGACTTCCGGTGCTCGTCCCAAGAAAACGCGAGCGGGAATGCCCCGGACTCAGTTTTCTCGTCCTGGGGTAAAAAGCGGTCCCTCGACGGTTTCTTCCCTTTGCTCTGTATTGGTCATAAGTCTTTCGATCTTCGGGTCTCGTGCTCCGAGGACTTCAACCCACACTCCTGGCATGCTCCCTGACACGTTTTCTGGAGGTATAGGTCGGGAAGCGAGCTCGTTGGAGGGAGAACTGTGGTGCGACCCAAAACGGTCCAAAAGATGGCCGAAGCTTCCAACGAGTGGCGAACGCTCGTCCGGTGTCAGAAACCACTGGAAATGCACTTGCAGCGAAGGAAACGGGCTGAGCTCGAGGACTTCCGGTGCTCGTCCCAAGAAAACGCGAGCGGGAATGCCCCGGACTCAGTTTTCTCGTCCTGGGGTAAAAAGCGGTCCCCCGACGGTTTCTTCCCTTTGCTCCGTATTGGTCATAAGTCTTTCGATCTTCGGGTCTCGTGCTCCGAGGACTTCAACCCACACTCCTGGCATGCTGCCTGACACGTTTTCCGGAGGTATAGGTCGGGAAGCGAGCTCGTTGGAGGGAGAACTGTGGTGCGACCCAAAACGGTCCAAAAGATGGCCGAAGCTTCTAACGAGTGGCGAACGCTCGTCCGGTGTCAGAAACCACTGGAAATGCACTCGCAGCGAAGGAAACGGGCTGAGCTCGAGGACTTCCGGTGCTCGTCCCAAGAAAACGCGAGCGGGAATGCCCCGGACTCAGTTTTCTCGTCCTGGGGTAAAAAGCGGTCCCCCGACGGTTTCTTCCCTTTGCTCCGTATTGGTCATAAGTCTTTCGATCTTCGGGTCTCGTGCTCCGAGGACTTCAACCCACACTCCTGGCATGCTCCCTGACACGTTTTCCGGAGGTATAGGTCGGGAAGCGAGCTCGTTGGAGGGAGAACTGTGGTGCGACCCAAAACGGTCCAAAAGATGGCCGAAGCTTCCAACGAGTGGCGAACGCTCGTCCGGTGTCAGAAACCACTGGAAATGCACTTGCAGCGAAGGAAACGGGCTGAGCTCGAGGACTTCCGGTGCTCGTCCCAAGAAAACGCGAGCGGGAATGCCCCGGACTCAGTTTTCTCGTCCTGGGGTAAAAAGCGGTCCCCCGACGGTTTCTTCCCTTTGCTCCGTATTGGTCATAAGTCTTTCGATCTTCGGGTCTCGTGCTCCGAGGACTTCAACCCACACTCCTGGCATGCTCCCTGACACGTTTTCCGGAGGTATAGGTCGGGAAGCGAGCTCGTTGGAGGGAGAACTGTGGTGCGACCCAAAACGGTCCAAAAGATGGCCGAAGCTTCCAACGAGTGGCGAACGCTCGTCCGGTGTCAGAAACCACTGGAAATGCACTTGCAGCGAAGGAAACGGGCTGAGCTCGAGGACTTCCGGTGCTCGTCCCAAGAAAACGCGAGCGGGAATGCCCCGGACTCAGTTTTCTCGTCCTGGGGTAAAAAGCGGTCCCCCGACGGTTTCTTCCCTTTGCTCCGTATTGGTCATAAGTCTTTCGATCTTCGGGTCTCGTGCTCCGAGGACTTCAACCCACACTCCTGGCATGCTCCCTGACACGTTTTCCGGAGGTATAGGTCGGGAAGCGTGCTCGTTGATGGAAGAACTGTGGTGCGCCCAAAACGGTCCAAAAGATGGCCGAAGCTTCCAACGAGTGGCGAACGTTCGTCCGGTGTCAGAAACCACTGGAAATGCACTTGCAGCGAAGGAAACGGGTTGAGCTCGAGGACTTCCGGTGCTCGTCCCAAGAAAACGCGAGCGGGAATGCCCCGGACTCAGTTTTCTCGTCCTGGGGTAAAAAGCGGTCCCCCGACGGTTTCTTCCCTTTGCTCCGTATTGGTCATAAGTCTTTCGATCTTCGGGTCTCGTGCTCCGAGGACTTCAACCCACACTCCTGGCATGCTCCCTGACACGTTTTCCGGAGGTATAGGTCGGGAAGCGAGCTCGTTGGAGGGAGAACTGTGGTGCGACCCAAAACGGTCCAAAAGATGGCCGAAGCTTCCAACGAGTGGCGAACGCTCGTCCGGTGTCAGAAACCACTGGAAATGCACTCGCAGGGAAGGAAACGGGCTGAGCTCGAGGACTTCTGGTGCTCGTCCCAAGAAAACGCGAGCGGGAATGCCCCGGACTCAGTTTTCTCGTCCTGGGGTAAAAAGCGGTCCCCCGACGGTTTCTTCCCTTTGCTCCGTATTGGTCATAAGTCTTTCGATCTTCGGGTCTCGTGCTCCGAGGACTTCAACCCACACTCCTGGCATGCTCCCTGACACGTTTTCCAGAGGTATAGGTCGGGAAGCGAGCTCGTTGGAGGGAGAACTGTGGTGCGACCCAAAACGGTCCAAAAGATGGCCGAAGCTTCCAACGAGTGGCGAACGCTCGTCCGGTGTCAGAAACCACTGGAAATGCACTTGCAGCGAAGGAAACGGGCTGAGCTCGAGGACTTCCGGTGCTCGTCCCAAGAAAACGCGAGCGGGAATGCCCCGGACTCAGTTTTCTCGTCCTGGGGTAAAAAGCGGTCCCCCGACGGTTTCTTCCCTTTGCTCCGTATTGGTCATAAGTCTTTCGATCTTCGGGTCTCGTGTCCCGAGGACTTCAACCCACACTCCTGGCATGCTCCCTGACACGTTTTCCGGAGGTATAGGTCGGGAAGCGAGCTCGTTGGAGGGAGAACTGTGGGGCGACCCAAAACGGTCTAAAAGATGGGCGAAGCTTCCAACGAGTGGCGAACGCTCGTCCGGTGTCAAAAACCACTGGAAATGCACTTGCAGCGAAGGAAACGGGCTGAGCTCGAGGACTTCCGGTGCTCGTCCCAAGAAAACGCGAGCGGGAATGCCCCGGACTCAGTTTTCTCGTCCTGGGCTAAAAAGCGGTCCCCCGACGGTTTCTTCCCTTTGCTCCGTATTGGTCATAAGTCTTTCGATCTTCGGGTCTCGTGCTCCGAGGACTTCAACCCACACTCCTGGCATGCTGCCTGACACGTTTTCCGGAGGTATAGGTCGGGAAGCGAGCTCGTTGGAGGGAGAACTGTGGTGCGACCCAAAACGGTCCAAAAGATGGCCGAAGCTTCCAACGAGTGGCGAACGCTCGTCCGGTGTCAGAAACCACTGGAAATGCACTTGCAGCGAAGGAAACGGGCTGAGCTCGAGGACTTCCGGTGCTCGTCCCAAGAAAACGCGAGCGGGAATGCCCCGGACTCAGTTTTCTCGTCCTGGGGTAAAAAGCGGTCCCCCGACGGTTTCTTCCCTTTGCTCCGTATTGGTCATAAGTCTTTCGATCTTCGGGTCTCGTGCTCCGAGGACTTCAACCCACACTCCTGGCATGCTCCCTGACACGTTTTCCGGAGGTATAGGTCGGGAAGCGAGCTCGTTGGAGGGAGAACTGTGGTGCGACCCAAAACGGTCCAAAAGATGGCCGAAGCTTCCAACGAGTGGCGAACGCTCGTCCGGTGTCAGAAACCACTGGAAATGCACTCGCAGCGAAGGAAACGGGCTGAGCTCGAGGACTTCCGGTGCTCGTCCCAAGAAAACGCGAGCGGGAATGCCCCGGACTCAGTTTTCTCGTCCTGGGGTAAAAAGCGGTCCCCCGACGGTTTCTTCCCTTTGCTCCGTATTGGTCATAAGTCTTTCGATCTTCGGGTCTCGTGCTCCGAGGACTTCAACCCACACTCCTGGCATGCTCCCTGACACGTTTTCCGGAGGTATAGGTCGGGAAGCGAGCTCGTTGGAGGGAGAACTGTGGTGCGACCCAAAACGGTCCAAAAGATGGCCGAAGCTTCCAACGAGTGGCGAACGCTCGTCCGGTGTCAGAAACCACTGGAAATGCACTTGCAGCGAAGGAAACGGGCTGAGCTCGAGGACTTCCGGTGCTCGTCCCAAGAAAACGCGAGCGGGAATGCCCCGGACTCAGTTTTCTCGTCCTGGGGTAAAAAGCGGTCCCCCGACGGTTTCTTCCCTTTGCTCCGTATTGGTCATAAGTCTTTCGATCTTCGGGTCTCGTGCTCCGAGGACTTCAACCCACACTCCTGGCATGCTGCCTGACACGTTTTCCGGAGGTATAGGTCGGGAAGCGAGCTCGTTGGAGGGAGAACTGTGGTGCGACCCAAAACGGTCCAAAAGATGGCCGAAGCTTCTAACGAGTGGCGAACGCTCGTCCGGTGTCAGAAACCACTGGAAATGCACTCGCAGCGAAGGAAACGGGCTGAGCTCGAGGACTTCCGGTGCTCGTCCCAAGAAAACGCGAGCGGGAATGCCCCGGACTCAGTTTTCTCGTCCTGGGGTAAAAAGCGGTCCCCCGACGGTTTCTTCCCTTTGCTCCGTATTGGTCATAAGTCTTTCGATCTTCGGGTCTCGTGCTCCGAGGACTTCAACCCACACTCCTGGCATGCTCCCTGACACGTTTTCCGGAGGTATAGGTCGGGAAGCGAGCTCGTTGGAGGGAGAACTGTGGTGCGACCCAAAACGGTCCAAAAGATGGCCGAAGCTTCCAACGAGTGGCGAACGCTCGTCCGGTGTCAGAAACCACTGGAAATGCACTTGCAGCGAAGGAAACGGGCTGAGCTCGAGGACTTCCGGTGCTCGTCCCAAGAAAACGCGAGCGGGAATGCCCCGGACTCAGTTTTCTCGTCCTGGGGTAAAAAGCGGTCCCCCGACGGTTTCTTCCCTTTGCTCCGTATTGGTCATAAGTCTTTCGATCTTCGGGTCTCGTGCTCCGAGGACTTCAACCCACACTCCTGGCATGCTCCCTGACACGTTTTCCGGAGGTATAGGTCGGGAAGCGAGCTCGTTGGAGGGAGAACTGTGGTGCGACCCAAAACGGTCCAAAAGATGGCCGAAGCTTCCAACGAGTGGCGAACGCTCGTCCGGTGTCAGAAACCACTGGAAATGCACTTGCAGCGAAGGAAACGGGCTGAGCTCGAGGACTTCCGGTGCTCGTCCCAAGAAAACGCGAGCGGGAATGCGCCGGACTCAGTTTTCTCGTCCTGGGGTAAAAAGCGGTCCCCCGACGGTTTCTTCCCTTTGCTCCGTATTGGTCATAAGTCTTTCGATCTTCGGGTCTCGTGCTCCGAGGAATTCAACCCACACTCCTGGCATGCTCCCTGACACGTTTTCCGGAGGTATAGGTCGGGAAGCGTGCTCGTTGATGGAAGAACTGTGGTGCGCCCAAAACGGTCCAAAAGATGGCCGAAGCTTCCAACGAGTGGCGAACGTTCGTCCGGTGTCAGAAACCACTGGAAATGCACTTGCAGCGAAGGAAACGGGTTGAGCTCGAGGACTTCCGGTGCTCGTCCCAAGAAAACGCGAGCGGGAATGCCCCGGACTCAGTTTTCTCGTCCTGGGGTAAAAAGCGGTCCCCCGACGGTTTCTTCCCTTTGCTCCGTATTGGTCATAAGTCTTTCGATCTTCGGGTCTCGTGCTCCGAGGACTTCACCCCACACTCCTGGCATGCTCCCTGACACGTTTTCCGGAGGTATAGGTCGGGAAGCGAGCTCGTTGGAGGGAGAACTGTGGTGCGACCCAAAACGGTCCAAAAGATGGCCGAAGCTTCCAACGAGTGGCGAACGCTCGTCCGGTGTCAGAAACCACTGGAAATGCACTCGCAGGGAAGGAAACGGGCTGAGCTCGAGGACTTCCGGTGCTCGTCCCAAGAAAACGCGAGCGGGAATGCCCCGGACTCAGTTTTCTCGTCCTGGGGTAAAAAGCGGTCCCCCGACGGTTTCTTCCCTTTGCTCCGTATTGGTCATAAGTCTTTCGATCTTCGGGTCTCGTGCTCCGAGGACTTCAACCCACACTCCTGGCATGCTCCCTGACACGTTTTCCGGAGGTATAGGTCGGGAAGCGAGCTCGTTGGAGGGAGAACTGTGGTGCGACCCAAAACGGTCCAAAAGATGGCCGAAGCTTCCAACGAGTGGCGAACGCTCGTCCGGTGTCAGAAACCACTGGAAATGCACTTGCAGCGAAGGAAACGGGCTGAGCTCGAGGACTTCCGGTGCTCGTCCCAAGAAAACGCGAGCGGGAATGCCCCGGACTCAGTTTTCTCGTCCTGGGGTAAAAAGCGGTCCCCCGACGGTTTCTTCCCTTTGCTCCGTATTGGTCATAAGTCTTTCGATCTTCGGGTCTCGTGTCCCGAGGACTTCAACCCACACTCCTGGCATGCTCCCTGACACGTTTTCCGGAGGTATAGGTCGGGAAGCGAGCTCGTTGGAGGGAGAACTGTGGGGCGACCCAAAATGGTCTAAAAGATGGGCGAAGCTTCCAACGAGTGGCGAACGCTCGTCCGGTGTCAAAAACCACTGGAAATGCACTTGCAGCGAAGGAAACGGGCTGAGCTCGAGGACTTCCGGTGCTCGTCCCAAGAAAACGCGAGCGGGAATGCCCCGGACTCAGTTTTCTCGTCCTGGGGTAAAAAGCGGTCCCCCGACGGTTTCTTCCCTTTGCTCCGTATTGGTCATAAGTCTTTCGATCTTCGGGTCTCGTGCTCCGAGGACTTCAACCCACACTCCTGGCATGCTCCCTGACACGTTTTCCGGAGGTATAGGTCGGGAAGCGAGCTCGTTGGAGGGAGAACTGTGGTGCGACCCAAAACGGTCCAAAAGATGGGCGAAGCTTCCAACGAGTGGCGAACGCTCGTCCGGTGTCAGAAACCACTGGAAATGCACTTGCAGCGAAGGAAACGGGCTGAGCTCGAGGACTTCCGGTGCTCGTCCCAAGAAAACGCGAGCGGGAATGCCCCGGACTCAGTTTTCTCGTCCTGGGGTAAAAAGCGGTCCCCCGACGGTTTCTTCCCTTTGCTCCGTATTGGTCATAAGTCTTTCGATCTTCGGGTCTCGTGCTCCGAGGACTTCAACCCACACTCCTGGCATGCTCCCTGACACGTTTTCCGGAGGTATAGGTCGGGAAGCGAGCTCGTTGGAGGGAGAACTGTGGTGCGACCCAAAACGGTCCAAAAGATGGCCGAAGCTTCCAACGAGTGGCAAACGCTCGTCCGGTGTCAGAAACCACTGGAAATGCACTTGCAGCGAAGGAAACGGGCTGAGCTCGAGGACTTCCAGTGCTCGTCCCAAGAAAACGCGAGCGGGAATGCCCCGGACTCAGTTTTCTCGTCCTGGGGTAAAAAGCGGTCCCCCGACGGTTTCTTCCCTTTGCTCCGTATTGGTCATAAGTCTTTCGATCTTCGGGTCTCGTGCTCCGAGGAATTCAACCCACACTCCTGGCATGCTCCCTGACACGTTTTCCGGAGGTATAGGTCGGGAAGCGTGCTCGTTGATGGAAGAACTGTGGTGCGCCCAAAACGGTCCAAAAGATGGCCGAAGCTTCCAACGAGTGGCGAACGTTCGTCCGGTGTCAGAAACCACTGGAAATGCACTTGCAGCGAAGGAAACGGGTTGAGCTCGAGGACTTCCGGTGCTCGTCCCAAGAAAACGCGAGCGGGAATGCCCCGGACTCAGTTTTCTCGTCCTGGGGTAAAAAGCGGTCCCCCGACGGTTTCTTCCCTTTGCTCCGTATTGGTCATAAGTCTTTCGATCTTCGGGTCTCGTGCTCCGAGGACTTCACCCCACACTCCTGGCATGCTCCCTGACACGTTTTCCGGAGGTATAGGTCGGGAAGCGAGCTCGTTGGAGGGAGAACTGTGGTGCGACCCAAAACGGTCCAAAAGATGGCCGAAGCTTCCAACGAGTGGCGAACGCTCGTCCGGTGTCAGAAACCACTGGAAATGCACTCGCAGGGAAGGAAACGGGCTGAGCTCGAGGACTTCCGGTGCTCGTCCCAAGAAAACGCGAGCGGGAATGCCCCGGACTCAGTTTTCTCGTCCTGGGGTAAAAAGCGGTCCCCCGACGGTTTCTTCCCTTTGCTCCGTATTGGTCATAAGTCTTTCGATCTTCGGGTCTCGTGCTCCGAGGACTTCAACCCACACTCCTGGCATGCTCCCTGACACGTTTTCCGGAGGTATAGGTCGGGAAGCGAGCTCGTTGGAGGGAGAACTGTGGTGCGACCCAAAACGGTCCAAAAGATGGCCGAAGCTTCCAACGAGTGGCGAACGCTCGTCCGGTGTCAGAAACCACTGGAAATGCACTTGCAGCGAAGGAAACGGGCTGAGCTCGAGGACTTCCGGTGCTCGTCCCAAGAAAACGCGAGCGGGAATGCCCCGGACTCAGTTTTCTCGTCCTGGGGTAAAAAGCGGTCCCCCGACGGTTTCTTCCCTTTGCTCCGTATTGGTCATAAGTCTTTCGATCTTCGGGTCTCGTGTCCCGAGGACTTCAACCCACACTCCTGGCATGCTCCCTGACACGTTTTCCGGAGGTATAGGTCGGGAAGCGAGCTCGTTGGAGGGAGAACTGTGGGGCGACCCAAAACGGTCTAAAAGATGGGCGAAGCTTCCAACGAGTGGCGAACGCTCGTCCGGTGTCAAAAACCACTGGAAATGCACTTGCAGCGAAGGAAACGGGCTGAGCTCGAGGACTTCCGGTGCTCGTCCCAAGAAAACGCGAGCGGGAATGCCCCGGACTCAGTTTTCTCGTCCTGGGGTAAAAAGCGGTCCCCCGACGGTTTCTTCCCTTTGCTCCGTATTGGTCATAAGTCTTTCGATCTTCGGGTCTCGTGCTCCGAGGACTTCAACCCACACTCCTGGCATGCTCCCTGACACGTTTTCCGGAGGTATAGGTCGGGAAGCGAGCTCGTTGGAGGGAGAACTGTGGTGCGACCCAAAACGGTCCAAAAGATGGGCGAAGCTTCCAACGAGTGGCGAACGCTCGTCCGGTGTCAGAAACCACTGGAAATGCACTTGCAGCGAAGGAAACGGGCTGAGCTCGAGGACTTCCGGTGCTCGTCCCAAGAAAACGCGAGCGGGAATGCCCCGGACTCAGTTTTCTCGTCCTGGGGTAAAAAGCGGTCCCCCGACGGTTTCTTCCCTTTGCTCCGTATTGGTCATAAGTCTTTCGATCTTCGGGTCTCGTGCTCCGAGGACTTCAACCCACACTCCTGGCATGCTCCCTGACACGTTTTCCGGAGGTATAGGTCGGGAAGCGAGCTCGTTGGAGGGAGAACTGTGGTGCGACCCAAAACGGTCCAAAAGATGGCCGAAGCTTCCAACGAGTGGCAAACGCTCGTCCGGTGTCAGAAACCACTGGAAATGCACTTGCAGCGAAGGAAACGGGCTGAGCTCGAGGACTTCCAGTGCTCGTCCCAAGAAAACGCGAGCGGGAATGCCCCGGACTCAGTTTTCTCGTCCTGGGGTAAAAAGCGGTCCCCCGACGGTTTCTTCCCTTTGCTCCGTATTGGTCATAAGTCTTTCGATCTTCGGGTCTCGTGCTCCGAGGACTTCAACCCACACTCCTGGCATGCTCCCTGACACGTTTTCCGGAGGTATAGGTCGGGAAGCGAGCTCGTTGGAGGGAGAACTGTGGTGCGACCCAAAACGGTCCAAAAGATGGCCGAAGCTTCCAACGAGTGGCGAACGCTCGTCCGGTGTCAGAAACCACTGGAAATGCACTTGCAGCGAAGGAAACGGGCTGAGCTCGAGGACGTCCGGTGCTCGTCCCAAGAAAACGCGAGCGGGAATGCCCCGGACTCAGTTTTCTCGTCCTGGGGTAAAAAGCGGTCCCCCGACGGTTTCTTCCCTTTGCTCCGTATTGGTCATAAGTCTTTCGATCTTCGGGTCTCGTGCTTCGAGGACTTCAACCCACACTCCTGGCATGCTCCCTGACACGTTTTCCGGAGGTATAGGTCGGGAAGCGAGCTCGTTGGAGGGAGAACTGTGGTGCGACCCAAAACGGTCCAAAAGATGGCCGAAGCTTCCAACGAGTGGCGAACGCTCGTCCGGTGTCAGAAACCACTGGAAATGCACTTGCAGCGAAGGAAACGGGCTGAGCTCGAGGACTTCCGGTGCTCGTCCCAAGAAAACGCGAGCGGGAATGCCCCGGACTCAGTTTTCTCGTCCTGGGGTAAAAAGCGGTCCCCCGACGGTTTCTTCCCTTTGCTCCGTATTGGTCATAAGTCTTTCGATCTTCGGGTCTCGTGCTCCGAGGACTTCAACCCACACTCCTGGCATGCTCCCTGACACGTTTTCCGGAGGTATAGGTCGGGAAGCGAGCTCGTTGGAGGGAGAACTGTGGTGCGACCCAAAACGGTCCAAAAGATGGCCGAAGCTTCCAACGAGTGGCGAACGCTCGTCCGGTGTCAGAAACCACTGGAAATGCACTTGCAGCGAAGGAAACGGGCTGAGCTCGAGGACTTCCGGTGCTCGTCCCAAGAAAACGCGAGCGGGAATGCCCCGGACTCAGTTTTCTCGTCCTGGGATAAAAAGCGGTCCCCCGACGGTTTCTTCCCTTTGCTCCGTATTGGTCATAAGTCTTTCGATCTTCGGGTCTCGTGCTCCGAGGACTTCAACCCACACTCCTGGCATGCTCCCTGACACGTTTTCCGGAGGTATAGGTCGGGAAGCGAGCTCGTTGGAGGGAGAACTGTGGTGCGACCCAAAACGGTCCAAAAGATGGCCGAAGCTTCCAACGAGTGGCGAACGCTCGTCCGGTGTCAGAAACCACTGGAAATGCACTTGCAGCGAAGGAAACGGGCTGAGCTCGAGGACTTCCGGTGGTCGTCCCAAGAAAACGCGAGCGGGAATGCCCCGGACTCAGTTTTCTCGTCCTGGGGTAAAAAGCGGTCCCCCGACGGTTTCTTCCCTTTGCTCCGTATTGGTCATAAGTCTTTCGATCTTCGGGTCTCGTGCTCCGAGGACTTGAACCCACACTCCTGGCATGCTCCCTGACACGTTTTTCGGAGGTATAGGTCGGGAAGCGAGTTCGTTGGAGGGAGAACTGTGGTGCGACCCAAAACGGTCCAAAAGATGGCCGAAGCTTCCAACGAGTGGCGAACGCTCGTCCGGTGTCAGAAACCACTGGAAATGCACTCGCAGCGAAGGAAACGGGCTGAGCTCGAGGACTTCCGGTGCTCGTCCCAAGAAAACGCGAGCGGGAATGCCCCGGACTCAGTTTTCTCGTCCTGGGGTAAAAAGCGGTCCCCCGACGGTTTCTTCCCTTTGCTCCGTATTGGTCATAAGTCTTTCGATCTTCGGGTCTCGTGCTCCGAGAACTTCAACCCACACTCCTGGCATGCTCCCTGACACGTTTTCCGAAGGTATAGGTCGGGAAGCGAGCTCGTTGGAGGGAGAACTGTGGTGCGACGCAAAACGGTCCAAAAGATGGCCGAAGCTTCCAACGAGTGGCGAACGCTCGTCCGGTGTCAGAAACCACTGGAAATGCACTTGCAGCGAAGGAAACGGGCTGAGCTCGAGGACTTCCGGTGCTCGTCCCAAGAAAACGCGAGCGGGAATGCCCCGGACTCAGTTTTCTCGTCCTGGGGTAAAAAGCGGTCCCCCGACGGTTTCTTCCCTTTGCTTCGTATTGGTCATAAGTCTTTCGATCTTCGGGTCTCGTGCTCCGAGGACTTCAACCCACACTCCTGGCATGCTCCCTGACACGTTTTCCGAAGGTATAGGTCGGGAAGCGAGCTCGTTGGAGGGAGAACTGTGGTGCGACGCAAAACGGTCCAAAAGATGGTCGAAGCTTCCAACGAGTGGCGAACGCTCGTCCGGTGTCAGAAACCACTGGAAATGCACTTGCAGCGAAGGAAACGGGCTGAGCTCGAGGACTTCCAGTGCTCGTCCCAAGAAAACGCGAGCGGGAATGCCCCGGACTCAGTTTTCTCGTCCTGGGGTAAAAAGCGGTCCCCCGACGGTTTCTTCCCTTTGCTCCGTATTGGTCATAAGTCTTTCGATCTTCGGGTCTCGTGCTCCGAGGACTTCAACCCACACTCCTGGCATGCTCCCTGACACGTTTTCCGAAGGTATAGGTCGGGAAGCGAGCTCGTTGGAGGGAGAACTGTGGTGCGACCCAAAACGGTCCAAAAGATGGCCGAAGCTTCCAACGAGTGGCGAACGCTCGTCCGGTGTCAGAAGCCACTGGAAATGCACTTGCAGCGAAGGAAACGGGCTGAGCTCGAGGACTTCCAGTGCTCGTCCCAAGAAAACGCGAGCGGGAATGCCCCGAACTCAGTTTTCTCTTCCTGGGGTAAAAAGCGGTCCCCCGACGGTTTCTTCCCTTTGCTCCGTATAGGTCATAAGTCTTTTGATCTTCGGGTCTCGTGCTCCGAGGACTTCAACCCACACTCCTGGCATGCTCCCTGACACGTTTTCCGGAGGTATAGGTCGGGAAGCGAGCTCGTTGGAGGGAGAACTGTGGTGCGACCCAAAACGGTCCAAAAGATGGCCGAAGCTTCCAACGAGTGGCGAACGCTCGTCCGGTGTCAGAAACCACTGGAAATGCACTTGCAGCGAAGGAAACGGGCTGAGCTCGAGGACTTCCGGTGCTCGTCCCAAGAAAACGCGAGCGGGAATGCCCCGGACTCAGTTTTCTCGTCCTGGGGTAAAAAGCGGTCCCCCGACGGTTTCTTCCCTTTGCTCCGTATTGGTCATAAGTCTTTCGATCTTCGGGTCTCATGCTCCGAGGACTTCAACCCACACTCCTGGCATGCTCCCTGACACGTTTTCCGGAGGTATAGGTCGGGAAGCGAGCTCGTTGGAGGAAGAACTGTGGTGCGCCCAAAACGGTCCAAAAGATGGCCGAAGCTTCCAACGAGTGGCGAACGTTCGTCCGGTGTCAGAAACCACTGGAAATGCACTTGCAGCGAAGGAAACGGGCTGAGCTCGAGGACTTCCGGTGCTCGTCCCAAGAAAATGCGAGCGGGAATGCCCCGAACTCAGTTTTCTCGTCCTGGGGTAAAAAGCGGTCCCCCGACGGTTTCTTCCCTTTGCTCCGTATTGGTCATAAGTCTTTCGATCTTCGGGTCTCGTGCTCCGAGGACTTCAACCCACACTCTTGGCATGCT
The DNA here is from genome assembly GCF_025177605.1 of Cucumis melo. Taxonomy (NCBI): domain Eukaryota; kingdom Viridiplantae; phylum Streptophyta; class Magnoliopsida; order Cucurbitales; family Cucurbitaceae; genus Cucumis; species Cucumis melo. The sequence continues at coordinate 23,539,904 of NC_066860.1, read as the reverse complement.
CCCTGACACGTTTTCCGGAGGTATAGGTCGGGAAGCGAGCTCGTTGGAGGGAGAACTGTGGTGCGACCCAAAACGGTCCAAAAGATGGCCGAAGCTTCCAACGAGTGGCGAACGCTCGTCCGGTGTCAGAAACCACTGGAAATGCACTTGCAGCGAAGGAAACGGGCTGAGCTCGAGGACTTCCGGTGCTCGTCCCAAGAAAACGCGAGCGGGAATGCCCCGGACTCAGTTTTCTCGTCCTGGGGTAAAAAGCGGTCCCCCGACGGTTTCTTCCCTTTGCTCCGTATTGGTCATAAGTCTTTCGATCTTCGGGTCTCGTGCTCCGAGGACTTCAACCCACACTCCTGGCATGCTCCCTGACACGTTTTCCGGAGGTATAGGTCGGGAAGCGAGCTCGTTGGAGGGAGAACTGTGGTGCGACCCAAAACGGTCCAAAAGATGGCCGAAGCTTCCAACGAGTGGCGGACGCTCGTCCGGTGTCAGAAACCACTGGAAATGCACTTGCAGCGAAGGAAACGGGCTGAGCTCGAGGACTTCCGGTGCTCGTCCCAAGAAAACGCGAGCGGGAATGCCCCGGACTCAGTTTTCTCGTCCTGGGGTAAAAAGCGGTCCCCCGACGGTTTCTTCCCTTTGCTCCGTATTGGTCATAAGTCTTTCGATCTTCGGGTCTCGTGCTCCGAGGACTTCAACCCACACTCCTGGCATGCTCCCTGACACGTTTTCCGGAGGTATAGGTCGGGAAGCGAGCTCGTTGGAGGAAGAACTGTGGTGCGCCCAAAACGGTCCAAAAGATGGCCGAAGCTTCCAACGAGTGGCGAACGTTCGTCCGGTGTCAGAAACCACTGGAAATGCACTTGCAGCGAAGGAAACGGGCTGAGGTCGAGGACTTCCGGTGCTCGTCCCAAGAAAACGCGAGCGGGAATGCCCCGGACTCAGTTTTCTCGTCCTGGGGTAAAAAGCGGTCCCCCGACGATTTCTTCCCTTTGCTCCGTATTGGTCATAAGTCTTTCGATCTTCGGGTCTCGTGCTCCGAGGACTTCAACCCACACTCCTGGCATGCTCCCTGACACGTTTTCCGGAGGTATAGGTCGGGAAGCGAGCTCGTTGGAGGAAGAACTGTGGTGCGCCCAAAACGGTCCTAAAGATGGCCGAAGCTTCCAACGAGTGGCGAACGTTCGTCCGGTGTCAGAAACCACTGGAAATGCACTTGCAGCGAAGGAAACGGGCTGAGCTCGAGGACTTCCGGTGCTCGTCCCAAGAAAACGCGAGCGGGAATGCCCCGAACTCAGTTTTCTCGTCCTGGGGTAAAAAGCGGTCCCCCGACGGTTTCTTCCCTTTGCTCCGTATTGGTCATAAGTCTTTCGATCTTCGGGTCTCGTGCTCCGAGGACTTCAACCCACATTCCTGGCATGCTCCCTGACACGTTTTCCGGAGGTATAGGTCGGGAAGCGAGCTCGTTGGAGGGAGAACTGTGGTGCGACCCAAAACGGTCCAAAAGATGGCCGAAGCTTCCAACGAGTGGCGAACGCTCGTCCGGTGTCAGAAACCACTGGAAATGCACTCGCAGCGAAGGAAACGGGCTGAGCTCGAGGACTTCCGGTGCTCGTCCCAAGAAAACGCGAGCGGGAATGCCCCGGACTCAGTTTTCTCGTCCTGGGGTAAAAAGCGGTCCCCCGACGGTTTCTTCCCTTTGCTCCGTATTGGTCATAAGTCTTTCGATCTTCGGGTCTCGTGCTCCGAGGACTTCAACCCACACTCCTGGCATGCTCCCTGACACGTTTTCCGGAGGTATAGGTCGGGAAGCGAGCTCGTTGGAGGGAGAACTGTGGTGCGACCCAAAACGGTCCAAAAGATGGCCGAAGCTTCCAACGAGTGGCGAACGCTCGTCCGGTGTCAGAAACCACTGGAAATGCACTTGCAGCGAAGGAAACGGGCTGAGCTCGAGGACTTCCGGTGCTCGTCCCAAGAAAACGCGAGCGGGAATGCCCCGGACTCAGTTTTCTCGTCCTGGGGTAAAAAGCGGTCCCCCGACGGTTTCTTCCCTTTGCTCCGTATTGGTCATAAGTCTTTCGATCTTCGGGTCTCGTGCTCCGAGGACTTCAACCCACACTCCTGGCATGCTCCCTGACACGTTTTCCGGAGGTATAGGTCGGGAAGCGAGCTCGTTGGAGGAAGAACTGTAATGCGCCCAAAACGGTCCAAAAGATGGCCGAAGCTTCCAACGAGTGGCGAACGTTCGTCCGGTGTCAGAAACCACTGGAAATGCACTTGCAGCGAAGGAAACGGGCTGAGCTCGAGGACTTCCGGTGCTCGTCCCAAGAAAACGCGAGCGGGAATGCCCCGAACTCAGTTTTCTCGTCCTGGGGTAAAAAGCGGTCCCCCGACGGTTTCTTCCCTTTGCTCCGTATTGGTCATAAGTCTTTCGATCTTCGGGTCTCGTGCTCCGAGGACTTCAACCCACACTCTTGGCATGCTCCCTGACACGTTTTCCGGAGGTATAGGTCGGGAAGCGAGCTCGTTGGAGGGAGAACTGTGGTGCGACCCAAAACGGTCCAAAAGATGGCCGAAGCTTCCAACGAGTGGCGAACGCTCGTCCGGTGTCAGAAACCACTGGAAATGCACTTGCAGCGAAGGAAACGGGCTGAGCTCGAGGACTTCCGGTGCTCGTCCCAAGAAAACGCGAGCGGGAATGCCCCGGACTCAGTTTTCTCGTCCTGGGGTAAAAAGCGGTCCCCCGACGGTTTCTTCCCTTTGCTTCGTATTGGTCATAAGTCTTTCGATCTTCGGGTCTCGTGCTCCGAGGACTTCAACCCACACTCCTGGCATGCTCCCTGACACGTTTTCCGGAGGTATAGGTCGGGAAGCGAGCTCGTTGGAGGGAGAACTGTGGTGCGACCCAAAACGGTCCAAAAGATGGCCGAAGCTTCCAACGAGTGGCGAACGCTCGTCCGGTGTCAGAAACCACTAGAAATGCACTTGCAGCGAAGGAAACGGGCTGAGCTCGAGGACTTCCGGTGCTCGTCCCAAGAAAACGCGAGCGGGAATGCCCCGAACTCAGTTTTCTCGTCCTGGGGTAAAAAGCGGTCCCCCGACGGTTTCTTCCCTTTGCTCCGTATTGGTCATAAGTCTTTCGATCTTCGGGTCTCGTGCTCCGAGGACTTCAACCCACACTCCTGGCATGCTCCCTGACACGTTTTCCGGAGGTATAGGTCGGGAAGCGAGCTCGTTGGAGGGAGAACTGTGGTGCGACCCAAAACGGTCCAAAAGATGGCCGAAGCTTCCAACGAGTGGCGAACGCTCGTCCGGTGTCAGAAACCACTTGAAATGCACTTGCAGCGAAGGAAACGGGCTGAGCTCGAGGACTTCCGGTGCTCGTCCCAAGAAAACGCGAGCGGGAATGCCCCGGACTCAGTTTTCTCGTCCTGGGGTAAAAAGCGGTCCCCCGACGGTTTCTTCCCTTTGCTCCGTATTGGTCATAAGTCTTTCGATCTTCGGGTCTCGTGCTCCGAGGACTTCAACCCACACTCCTGGCATGCTCCCTGACACGTTTTCCGGAGGTATAGGTCGGGAAGCGAGCTCGTTGGAGGAAGAACTGTGGTGCGCCCAAAACGGTCCAAAAGATGGCCGAAGCTTCCAACGAGTGGCGAACGTTCGTCCGGTGTCAGAAACCACTGGAAATGCACTTGCAGCGAAGGAAACGGGCTGAGGTCGAGGACTTCCGGTGCTCGTCCCAAGAAAACGCGAGCGGGAATGCCCCGGACTCAGTTTTCTCGTCCTGGGGTAAAAAGCGGTCCCCCGACGATTTCTTCCCTTTGCTCCGTATTGGTCATAAGTCTTTCGATCTTCGGGTCTCGTGCTCCGAGGACTTCAACCCACACTCCTGGCATGCTCCCTGACACGTTTTCCGGAGGTATAGGTCGGGAAGCGAGCTCGTTGGAGGAAGAACTGTGGTGCGCCCAAAACGGTCCTAAAGATGGCCGAAGCTTCCAACGAGTGGCGAACGTTCGTCCGGTGTCAGAAACCACTGGAAATGCACTTGCAGCGAAGGAAACGGGCTGAGGTCGAGGACTTCCGGTGCTCGTCCCAAGAAAACGCGAGCGGGAATGCCCCGGACTCAGTTTTCTCGTCCTGGGGTAAAAAGCGGTCCCCCGACGGTTTCTTCCCTTTGCTCCGTATTGGTCATAAGTCTTTCGATCTTCGGGTCTCGTGCTCCGAGGACTTCAACCCACACTCCTGGCATGCTCCCTGACACGTTTTCCGGAGGTATAGGTCGGGAAGCGAGCTCGTTGGAGGAAGAACTGTAATGCGCCCAAAACGGTCCAAAAGATGGCCGAAGCTTCCAACGAGTGGCGAACGTTCGTCCGGTGTCAGAAACCACTGGAAATGCACTTGCAGCGAAGGAAACGGGCTGAGCTCGAGGACTTCCGGTGCTCGTCCCAAGAAAACGCGAGCGGGAATGCCCCGAACTCAGTTTTCTCGTCCTGGGGTAAAAAGCGGTCCCCCGACGGTTTCTTCCCTTTGCTCCGTATTGGTCATAAGTCTTTCGATCTTCGGGTCTCGTGCTCCGAGGACTTCAACCCACACTCTTGGCATGCTCCCTGACACGTTTTCCGGAGGTATAGGTCGGGAAGCGAGCTCGTTGGAGGGAGAACTGTGGTGCGACCCAAAACGGTCCAAAAGATGGCCGAAGCTTCCAACGAGTGGCGAACGCTCGTCCGGTGTCAGAAACCACTGGAAATGCACTTGCAGCGAAGGAAACGGGCTGAGCTCGAGGACTTCCGGTGCTCGTCCCAAGAAAACGCGAGCGGGAATGCCCCGGACTCAGTTTTCTCGTCCTGGGGTAAAAAGCGGTCCCCCGACGGTTTCTTCCCTTTGCTTCGTATTGGTCATAAGTCTTTCGATCTTCGGGTCTCGTGCTCCGAGGACTTCAACCCACACTCCTGGCATGCTCCCTGACACGTTTTCCGGAGGTATAGGTCGGGAAGCGAGCTCGTTGGAGGGAGAACTGTGGTGCGACCCAAAACGGTCCAAAAGATGGCCGAAGCTTCCAACGAGTGGCGAACGCTCGTCCGGTGTCAGAAACCACTAGAAATGCACTTGCAGCGAAGGAAACGGGCTGAGCTCGAGGACTTCCGGTGCTCGTCCCAAGAAAACGCGAGCGGGAATGCCCCGGACTCAGTTTTCTCGTCCTGGGGTAAAAAGCGGTCCCCCGACGGTTTCTTCCCTTTGGTCCGTATTGGTCATAAGTCTTTCGATCTTCGGGTCTCGTGCTCCGAGGACTTCAACCCACACTCCTGGCATGCTCCCTGACACGTTTTCCGGAGGTATAGGTCGGGAAGCGAGTTCGTTGGAGGGAAAACTGTGGTGCCACCCAAAACGGTCCAAAAGATGGCCGAAGCTTCCAACGAGTGGCGAACGCTCGTCCGGTGTCAGAAACCACTGGAAATGCACTCGCAGCGAAGGAAACGGGCTGAGCTCGAGGACTTCCGGTGCTCGTCCCAAGAAAACGCGAGCGGGAATGCCCCGGACTCAGTTTTCTCGTCCTGGGGTAAAAAGCGGTCCCCCGACGGTTTCTTCCCTTTGCTCCGTATTGGTCATAAGTCTTTCGATCTTCGGGTCTCGTGCTCCGAGGACTTCAACCCACACTCCTGGCATGCTCCCTGACACGTTTTCCGAAGGTATAGGTCGGGAAGCGAGCTCGTTGGAGGGAGAACTGTGGTGCGACGCAAAACGGTCCAAAAGATGGCCGAAGCTTCCAACGAGTGGCGAACGCTCGTCCGGTGTCAGAAACCACTGGAAATGCACTTGCAGCGAAGGAAACGGGCTGAGCTCGAGGACTTCCCGTGCTCGTCCCAAGAAAACGCGAGCGGGAATGCCCCGGACTCAGTTTTCTCGTCCTGGGGTAAAAAGCGGTCCCCCGACGGTTTCTTCCCTTTGCTCCGTATTGGTCATAAGTCTTTCGATCTTCGGGTCTCGTGCTCCGAGGACTTCAACCCACACTCCTGGCATGCTCCCTGACACGTTTTCCGGAGGTATAGGTCGGGAAGCGAGCTCGTTGGAGGGAGAACTGTGGTGCGACCCAAAACGGTCCAAAAGATGGCCGAAGCTTCCAACGAGTGGCGAACGCTCGTCCGGTGTCAGAAACCACTTGAAATGCACTTGCAGCGAAGGAAACGGGCTGAGCTCGAGGACTTCCGGTGCTCGTCCCAAGAAAACGCGAGCGGGAATGCCCCGGACTCAGTTTTCTCGTCCTGGGGTAAAAAGCGGTCCCCCGACGGTTTCTTCCCTTTGCTCCGTATTGGTCATAAGTCTTTCGATCTTCGGGTCTCGTGCTCCGAGGACTTCAACCCACACTCCTGGCATGCTCCCTGACACGTTTTTCGGAGGTATAGGTCGGGAAGCGAGCTCGTTGGAGGAAGAACTGTGGTGCGCCCAAAACGGTCCAAAAGATGGCCGAAGCTTCCAACGAGTGGCGAACGTTCGTCCGGTGTCAGAAACCACTGGAAATGCACTTGCAGCGAAGGAAACGGGCTGAGGTCGAGGACTTCCGGTGCTCGTCCCAAGAAAACGCGAGCGGGAATGCCCCGGACTCAGTTTTCTCGTCCTGGGGTAAAAAGCGGTCCCCCGACGATTTCTTCCCTTTGCTCCGTATTGGTCATAAGTCTTTCGATCTTCGGGTCTCGTGCTCCGAGGACTTCAACCCACACTCCTGGCATGCTCCCTGACACGTTTTCCGGAGGTATAGGTCGGGAAGCGAGCTCGTTGGAGGAAGAACTGTGGTGCGCCCAAAACGGTCCAAAAGATGGCCGAAGCTTCCAACGAGTGGCGAACATTCGTCCGGTGTCAGAAACCACTGGAAATGCACTTGCAGCGAAGGAAACGGGCTGAGCTCGAGGACTTCCGGTGCTCGTCCCAAGAAAACGCGAGCGGGAATGCCCCGAACTCAGTTTTCTCGTCCTGGGGTAAAAAGCGGTCCCCCGACGGTTTCTTCCCTTTGCTCCGTATTGGTCATAAGTCTTTCGATCTTCGGGTCTCGTGCTCCGAGGACTTCAACCCACATTCCTGGCATGCTCCCTGACACGTTTTCCGGAGGTATAGGTCGGGAAGCGAGCTCGTTGGAGGGAGAACTGTGGTGCGACCCAAAACGGTCCAAAAGATGGCCGAAGCTTCCAACGAGTGGCGAACGCTCGTCCGGTGTCAGAAACCACTGGAAATGCACTCGCAGCGAAGGAAACGGGCTGAGCTCGAGGACTTCCGGTGCTCGTCCCAAGAAAACGCGAGCGGGAATGCCCCGGACTCAGTTTTCTCGTCCTGGGGTAAAAAGCGGTCCCCCGACGGTTTCTTCCCTTTGCTCCGTATTGGTCATAAGTCTTTCGATCTTCGGGTCTCGTGCTCCGAGGACTTCAACCCACACTCCTGGCATGCTCCCTGACACGTTTTCCGGAGGTATAGGTCGGGAACCGAGCTCGTTGGAGGGAGAACTGTGGTGCGACCCAAAACGGTCCAAAAGATGGCCGAAGCTTCCAACGAGTGGCGAACGCTCGTCCGGTGTCAGAAACCACTGGAAATGCACTTGCAGCGAAGGAAACGGGCTGAGCTCGAGGACTTCCGGTGCTCGTCCCAAGAAAACGCGAGCGGGAATGCCCCGGACTCAGTTTTCTCGTCCTGGGGTAAAAAGCGGTCCCCCGACGGTTTCTTCCCTTTGCTCCGTATTGGTCATAAGTCTTTGGATCTTCGGGTCTCGTGCTCCGAGGACTTCAACCCACACTCCTGGCATGCTCCCTGACACGTTTTCCGGAGGTATAGGTCGGGAAGCGAGCTCGTTGGAGGAAGAACTGTGGTGCGACCCAAAACGGTCCAAAAGATGGCCGAAGCTTCCAACGAGTGGCGAACGCTCGTCCGGTGTCAGAAACCACTGGAAATGCACTTGCAGCGAAGGAAACGGGCTGAGCTCGAGGACTTCCGGTGCTCGTCCCAAGAAAACGCGAGCGGGAATGCCCCGGACTCAGTTTTCTCGTCCTGGGGTAAAAAGCGGTCCCCCGACGGTTTCTTCCCTTTGCTCCGTATTGGTCATAAGTCTTTCGATCTTCGGGTCTCGTGCTCCGAGGACTTCAACCCACACTCCTGGCATGCTCCCTGACACGTTTTCCGGAGGTATAGGTCGGGAAGCGAGCTCGTTGGAGGGAGAACTGTGGTGCGACCCAAAACGGTCCAAAAGATGGCCGAAGCTTCCAACGAGTGGCGAACGCTCGTCCGGTGTCAGAAACCACTGGAAATGCACTTGCAGCGAAGGAAACGGGCTGAGCTCGAGGACTTCCGGTGTTCGTCCCAAGAAAACGCGAGCGGGAATGCCCTGGACTCAGTTTTCTCGTCCTGGGGTAAAAAGCGGTCCCCCGACGGTTTCTTCCCTTTGCTCCGTATTGGTCATAAGTCTTTCGATCTTCGGGTCTCGTGCTCCGAGGACTTCAACCCACACTCCTGGCATGCTCCCTGACACGTTTTCCGGAGGTATAGGTCGGGAAGCGAGCTCGTTGGAGGGAGAACTGTGGTGCGACCCAAAACGGTCCAAAAGATGGCCGAAGCTTCCAACGAGTGGCGAACGCTCGTCCGGTGTCAGAAACCACTGGAAATGCACTCGCAGCGAAGGAAACGGGCTGAGCTCGAGGACTTCCGGTGCTCGTCCCAAGAAAACGCGAGCGGGAATGCCCCGGACTCAGTTTTCTCGTCCTGGGGTAAAAAGCGGTCCCCCGACGGTTTCTTCCCTTTGCTCCGTATTGGTCATAAGTCTTTCGATCTTCGGGTCTCGTGCTCCGAGGACTTCAACCCACACTCCTGGCATGCTCCCTGACACGTTTTCCGGAGGTATAGGTCGGGAAGCGAGCTCGTTGGAGGGAGAACTGTGGTGCGACCCAAAACGGTCCAAAAGATGGCCGAAGCTTCCAACGAGTGGCGAACGCTCGTCCGGTGTCAGAAACCACTGGAAATGCACTTGCAGCGAAGGAAACGGGCTGAGCTCGAGGACTTCCGGTGCTCGTCCCAAGAAAACGCGAGCGGGAATGCCCCGGACTCAGTTTTCTCGTCCTGGGGTAAAAAGCGGTCCCCCGACGGTTTCTTCCCTTTGCTCCGTATTGGTCATAAGTCTTTCGATCTTCGGGTCTCGTGCTCCGAGGACTTCAACCCACACTCCTGGCATGCTCCCTGACACGTTTTCCGGAGGTATAGGTCGGGAAGCGAGCTCGTTGGAGGAAGAACTGTAATGCGCCCAAAACGGTCCAAAAGATGGCCGAAGCTTCCAACGAGTGGCGAACGTTCGTCCGGTGTCAGAAACCACTGGAAATGCACTTGCAGCGAAGGAAACGGGCTGAGCTCGAGGACTTCCGGTGCTCGTCCCAAGAAAACGCGAGCGGGAATGCCCCGAACTCAGTTTTCTCGTCCTGGGGTAAAAAGCGGTCCCCCGACGGTTTCTTCCCTTTGCTCCGTATTGGTCATAAGTCTTTCGATCTTCGGGTCTCGTGCTCCGAGGACTTCAACCCACACTCTTGGCATGCTCCCTGACACGTTTTCCGGAGGTATAGGTCGGGAAGCGAGCTCGTTGGAGGGAGAACTGTGGTGCGACCCAAAACGGTCCAAAAGATGGCCGAAGCTTCCAACGAGTGGCGAACGCTCGTCCGGTGTCAGAAACCACTGGAAATGCACTTGCAGCGAAGGAAACGGGCTGAGCTCGAGGACTTCCGGTGCTCGTCCCAAGAAAACGCGAGCGGGAATGCCCCGGACTCAGTTTTCTCGTCCTGGGGTAAAAAGCGGTCCCCCGACGGTTTCTTCCCTTTGCTTCGTATTGGTCATAAGTCTTTCGATCTTCGGGTCTCGTGCTCCGAGGACTTCAACCCACACTCCTGGCATGCTCCCTGACACGTTTTCCGGAGGTATAGGTCGGGAAGCGAGCTCGTTGGAGGGAGAACTGTGGTGCGACCCAAAACGGTCCAAAAGATGGCCGAAGCTTCCAACGAGTGGCGAACGCTCGTCCGGTGTCAGAAACCACTAGAAATGCACTTGCAGCGAAGGAAACGGGCTGAGCTCGAGGACTTCCGGTGCTCGTCCCAAGAAAACGCGAGCGGGAATGCCCCGGACTCAGTTTTCTCGTCCTGGGGTAAAAAGCGGTCCCCCGACGGTTTCTTCCCTTTGGTCCGTATTGGTCATAAGTCTTTCGATCTTCGGGTCTCGTGCTCCGAGGACTTCAACCCACACTCCTGGCATGCTCCCTGACACGTTTTCCGGAGGTATAGGTCGGGAAGCGAGTTCGTTGGAGGGAAAACTGTGGTGCCACCCAAAACGGTCCAAAAGATGGCCGAAGCTTCCAACGAGTGGCGAACGCTCGTCCGGTGTCAGAAACCACTGGAAATGCACTCGCAGCGAAGGAAACGGGCTGAGCTCGAGGACTTCCGGTGCTCGTCCCAAGAAAACGCGAGCGGGAATGCCCCGGACTCAGTTTTCTCGTCCTGGGGTAAAAAGCGGTCCCCCGACGGTTTCTTCCCTTTGCTCCGTATTGGTCATAAGTCTTTCGATCTTCGGGTCTCGTGCTCCGAGGACTTCAACCCACACTCTTGGCATGCTCCCTGACACGTTTTCCGGAGGTATAGGTCGGGAAGCGAGCTCGTTGGAGGGAGAACTGTGGTGCGACCCAAAACGGTCCAAAAGATGGCCGAAGCTTCCAACGAGTGGCGAACGCTCGTCCGGTGTCAGAAACCACTGGAAATGCACTTGCAGCGAAGGAAACGGGCTGAGCTCGAGGACTTCCGGTGCTCGTCCCAAGAAAACGCGAGCGGGAATGCCCCGGACTCAGTTTTCTCGTCCTGGGGTAAAAAGCGGTCCCCCGACGGTTTCTTCCCTTTGCTCCGTATTGGTCATAAGTCTTTCGATCTTCGGGTCTCGTGCTCCGAGGACTTCAACCCACACTCCTGGCATGCTCCCTGACACGTTTTCCGGAGGTATAGGTCGGGAAGCGAGCTCGTTGGAGGGAGAACTGTGGTGCGACCCAAAACGGTCCAAAAGATGGCCGAAGCTTCCAACGAGTGGCGGACGCTCGTCCGGTGTCAGAAACCACTGGAAATGCACTTGCAGCGAAGGAAACGGGCTGAGCTCGAGGACTTCCGGTGCTCGTCCCAAGAAAACGCGAGCGGGAATGCCCCGGACTCAGTTTTCTCGTCCTGGGGTAAAAAGCGGTCCCCCGACGGTTTCTTCCCTTTGCTCCGTATTGGTCATAAGTCTTTCGATCTTCGGGTCTCGTGCTCCGAGGACTTCAACCCACACTCCTGGCATGCTCCCTGACACGTTTTCCGGAGGTATAGGTCGGGAAGCGAGCTCGTTGGAGGGAGAACTGTGGTGCGACCCAAAACGGTCCAAAAGATGGCCGAAGCTTCCAACGAGTGGCGAACGCTCGTCCGGTGTCAGAAACCACTGGAAATGCACTTGCAGCGAAGGAAACGGGCTGAGGTCGAGGACTTCCGGTGCTCGTCCCAAGAAAACGCGAGCGGGAATGCCCCGGACTCAGTTTTCTCGTCCTGGGGTAAAAAGCGGTCCCCCGACGATTTCTTCCCTTTGCTCCGTATTGGTCATAAGTCTTTCGATCTTCGGGTCTCGTGCTCCGAGGACTTCAACCCACACTCCTGGCATGCTCCCTGACACGTTTTCCGGAGGTATAGGTCGGGAAGCGAGCTCGTTGGAGGAAGAACTGTGGTGCGCCCAAAACGGTCCTAAAGATGGCCGAAGCTTCCAACGAGTGGCGAACGTTCGTCCGGTGTCAGAAACCACTGGAAATGCACTTGCAGCGAAGGAAACGGGCTGAGCTCGAGGACTTCCGGTGCTCGTCCCAAGAAAACGCGAGCGGGAATGCCCCGAACTCAGTTTTCTCGTCCTGGGGTAAAAAGCGGTCCCCCGACGGTTTCTTCCCTTTGCTCCGTATTGGTCATAAGTCTTTCGATCTTCGGGTCTCGTGCTCCGAGGACTTCAACCCACATTCCTGGCATGCTCCCTGACACGTTTTCCGGAGGTATAGGTCGGGAAGCGAGCTCGTTGGAGGGAGAACTGTGGTGCGACCCAAAACGGTCCAAAAGATGGCCGAAGCTTCCAACGAGTGGCGAACGCTCGTCCGGTGTCAGAAACCACTGGAAATGCACTCGCAGCGAAGGAAACGGGCTGAGCTCGAGGACTTCCGGTGCTCGTCCCAAGAAAACGCGAGCGGGAATGCCCCGGACTCAGTTTTCTCGTCCTGGGGTAAAAAGCGGTCCCCCGACGGTTTCTTCCCTTTGCTCCGTATTGGTCATAAGTCTTTCGATCTTCGGGTCTCGTGCTCCGAGGACTTCAACCCACACTCCTGGCATGCTCCCTGACACGTTTTCCGGAGGTATAGGTCGGGAAGCGAGCTCGTTGGAGGGAGAACTGTGGTGCGACCCAAAACGGTCCAAAAGATGGCCGAAGCTTCCAACGAGTGGCGAACGCTCGTCCGGTGTCAGAAACCACTGGAAATGCACTTGCAGCGAAGGAAACGGGCTGAGCTCGAGGACTTCCGGTGCTCGTCCCAAGAAAACGCGAGCGGGAATGCCCCGGACTCAGTTTTCTCGTCCTGGGGTAAAAAGCGGTCCCCCGACGGTTTCTTCCCTTTGCTCCGTATTGGTCATAAGTCTTTCGATCTTCGGGTCTCGTGCTCCGAGGACTTCAACCCACACTCCTGGCATGCTCCCTGACACGTTTTCCGGAGGTATAGGTCGGGAAGCGAGCTCGTTGGAGGAAGAACTGTAATGCGCCCAAAACGGTCCAAAAGATGGCCGAAGCTTCCAACGAGTGGCGAACGTTCGTCCGGTGTCAGAAACCACTGGAAATGCACTTGCAGCGAAGGAAACGGGCTGAGCTCGAGGACTTCCGGTGCTCGTCCCAAGAAAACGCGAGCGGGAATGCCCCGAACTCAGTTTTCTCGTCCTGGGGTAAAAAGCGGTCCCCCGACGGTTTCTTCCCTTTGCTCCGTATTGGTCATAAGTCTTTCGATCTTCGGGTCTCGTGCTCCGAGGACTTCAACCCACACTCTTGGCATGCTCCCTGACACGTTTTCCGGAGGTATAGGTCGGGAAGCGAGCTCGTTGGAGGGAGAACTGTGGTGCGACCCAAAACGGTCCAAAAGATGGCCGAAGCTTCCAACGAGTGGCGAACGCTCGTCCGGTGTCAGAAACCACTGGAAATGCACTTGCAGCGAAGGAAACGGGCTGAGCTCGAGGACTTCCGGTGCTCGTCCCAAGAAAACGCGAGCGGGAATGCCCCGGACTCAGTTTTCTCGTCCTGGGGTAAAAAGCGGTCCCCCGACGGTTTCTTCCCTTTGCTTCGTATTGGTCATAAGTCTTTCGATCTTCGGGTCTCGTGCTCCGAGGACTTCAACCCACACTCCTGGCATGCTCCCTGACACGTTTTCCGGAGGTATAGGTCGGGAAGCGAGCTCGTTGGAGGGAGAACTGTGGTGCGACCCAAAACGGTCCAAAAGATGGCCGAAGCTTCCAACGAGTGGCGAACGCTCGTCCGGTGTCAGAAACCACTAGAAATGCACTTGCAGCGAAGGAAACGGGCTGAGCTCGAGGACTTCCGGTGCTCGTCCCAAGAAAACGCGAGCGGGAATGCCCCGAACTCAGTTTTCTCGTCCTGGGGTAAAAAGCGGTCCCCCGACGGTTTCTTCCCTTTGCTCCGTATTGGTCATAAGTCTTTCGATCTTCGGGTCTCGTGCTCCGAGGACTTCAACCCACACTCCTGGCATGCTCCCTGACACGTTTTCCGGAGGTATAGGTCGGGAAGCGAGCTCGTTGGAGGGAGAACTGTGGTGCGACCCAAAACGGTCCAAAAGATGGCCGAAGCTTCCAACGAGTGGCGAACGCTCGTCCGGTGTCAGAAACCACTTGAAATGCACTTGCAGCGAAGGAAACGGGCTGAGCTCGAGGACTTCCGGTGCTCGTCCCAAGAAAACGCGAGCGGGAATGCCCCGGACTCAGTTTTCTCGTCCTGGGGTAAAAAGCGGTCCCCCGACGGTTTCTTCCCTTTGCTCCGTATTGGTCATAAGTCTTTCGATCTTCGGGTCTCGTGCTCCGAGGACTTCAACCCACACTCCTGGCATGCTCCCTGACACGTTTTCCGGAGGTATAGGTCGGGAAGCGAGCTCGTTGGAGGAAGAACTGTGGTGCGCCCAAAACGGTCCAAAAGATGGCCGAAGCTTCCAACGAGTGGCGAACGTTCGTCCGGTGTCAGAAACCACTGGAAATGCACTTGCAGCGAAGGAAACGGGCTGAGGTCGAGGACTTCCGGTGCTCGTCCCAAGAAAACGCGAGCGGGAATGCCCCGGACTCAGTTTTCTCGTCCTGGGGTAAAAAGCGGTCCCCCGACGATTTCTTCCCTTTGCTCCGTATTGGTCATAAGTCTTTCGATCTTCGGGTCTCGTGCTCCGAGGACTTCAACCCACACTCCTGGCATGCTCCCTGACACGTTTTCCGGAGGTATAGGTCGGGAAGCGAGCTCGTTGGAGGAAGAACTGTGGTGCGCCCAAAACGGTCCTAAAGATGGCCGAAGCTTCCAACGAGTGGCGAACGTTCGTCCGGTGTCAGAAACCACTGGAAATGCACTTGCAGCGAAGGAAACGGGCTGAGCTCGAGGACTTCCGGTGCTCGTCCCAAGAAAACGCGAGCGGGAATGCCCCGAACTCAGTTTTCTCGTCCTGGGGTAAAAAGCGGTCCCCCGACGGTTTCTTCCCTTTGCTCCGTATTGGTCATAAGTCTTTCGATCTTCGGGTCTCGTGCTCCGAGGACTTCAACCCACATTCCTGGCATGCTCCCTGACACGTTTTCCGGAGGTATAGGTCGGGAAGCGAGCTCGTTGGAGGGAGAACTGTGGTGCGACCCAAAACGGTCCAAAAGATGGCCGAAGCTTCCAACGAGTGGCGAACGCTCGTCCGGTGTCAGAAACCACTGGAAATGCACTCGCAGCGAAGGAAACGGGCTGAGCTCGAGGACTTCCGGTGCTCGTCCCAAGAAAACGCGAGCGGGAATGCCCCGGACTCAGTTTTCTCGTCCTGGGGTAAAAAGCGGTCCCCCGACGGTTTCTTCCCTTTGCTCCGTATTGGTCATAAGTCTTTCGATCTTCGGGTCTCGTGCTCCGAGGACTTCAACCCACACTCCTGGCATGCTCCCTGACACGTTTTCCGGAGGTATAGGTCGGGAAGCGAGCTCGTTGGAGGGAGAACTGTGGTGCGACCCAAAACGGTCCAAAAGATGGCCGAAGCTTCCAACGAGTGGCGAACGCTCGTCCGGTGTCAGAAACCACTGGAAATGCACTTGCAGCGAAGGAAACGGGCTGAGCTCGAGGACTTCCGGTGCTCGTCCCAAGAAAACGCGAGCGGGAATGCCCCGGACTCAGTTTTCTCGTCCTGGGGTAAAAAGCGGTCCCCCGACGGTTTCTTCCCTTTGCTCCGTATTGGTCATAAGTCTTTCGATCTTCGGGTCTCGTGCTCCGAGGACTTCAACCCACACTCCTGGCATGCTCCCTGACACGTTTTCCGGAGGTATAGGTCGGGAAGCGAGCTCGTTGGAGGAAGAACTGTAATGCGCCCAAAACGGTCCAAAAGATGGCCGAAGCTTCCAACGAGTGGCGAACGTTCGTCCGGTGTCAGAAACCACTGGAAATGCACTTGCAGCGAAGGAAACGGGCTGAGCTCGAGGACTTCCGGTGCTCGTCCCAAGAAAACGCGAGCGGGAATGCCCCGAACTCAGTTTTCTCGTCCTGGGGTAAAAAGCGGTCCCCCGACGGTTTCTTCCCTTTGCTCCGTATTGGTCATAAGTCTTTCGATCTTCGGGTCTCGTGCTCCGAGGACTTCAACCCACACTCTTGGCATGCTCCCTGACACGTTTTCCGGAGGTATAGGTCGGGAAGCGAGCTCGTTGGAGGGAGAACTGTGGTGCGACCCAAAACGGTCCAAAAGATGGCCGAAGCTTCCAACGAGTGGCGAACGCTCGTCCGGTGTCAGAAACCACTGGAAATGCACTTGCAGCGAAGGAAACGGGCTGAGCTCGAGGACTTCCGGTGCTCGTCCCAAGAAAACGCGAGCGGGAATGCCCCGGACTCAGTTTTCTCGTCCTGGGGTAAAAAGCGGTCCCCCGACGGTTTCTTCCCTTTGCTTCGTATTGGTCATAAGTCTTTCGATCTTCGGGTCTCGTGCTCCGAGGACTTCAACCCACACTCCTGGCATGCTCCCTGACACGTTTTCCGGAGGTATAGGTCGGGAAGCGAGCTCGTTGGAGGGAGAACTGTGGTGCGACCCAAAACGGTCCAAAAGATGGCCGAAGCTTCCAACGAGTGGCGAACGCTCGTCCGGTGTCAGAAACCACTAGAAATGCACTTGCAGCGAAGGAAACGGGCTGAGCTCGAGGACTTCCGGTGCTCGTCCCAAGAAAACGCGAGCGGGAATGCCCCGGACTCAGTTTTCTCGTCCTGGGGTAAAAAGCGGTCCCCCGACGGTTTCTTCCCTTTGGTCCGTATTGGTCATAAGTCTTTCGATCTTCGGGTCTCGTGCTCCGAGGACTTCAACCCACACTCCTGGCATGCTCCCTGACACGTTTTCCGGAGGTATAGGTCGGGAAGCGAGTTCGTTGGAGGGAAAACTGTGGTGCCACCCAAAACGGTCCAAAAGATGGCCGAAGCTTCCAACGAGTGGCGAACGCTCGTCCGGTGTCAGAAACCACTGGAAATGCACTCGCAGCGAAGGAAACGGGCTGAGCTCGAGGACTTCCGGTGCTCGTCCCAAGAAAACGCGAGCGGGAATGCCCCGGACTCAGTTTTCTCGTCCTGGGGTAAAAAGCGGTCCCCCGACGGTTTCTTCCCTTTGCTCCGTATTGGTCATAAGTCTTTCGATCTTCGGGTCTCGTGCTCCGAGGACTTCAACCCACACTCCTGGCATGCTCCCTGACACGTTTTCCGAAGGTATAGGTCGGGAAGCGAGCTCGTTGGAGGGAGAACTGTGGTGCGACGCAAAACGGTCCAAAAGATGGCCGAAGCTTCCAACGAGTGGCGAACGCTCGTCCGGTGTCAGAAACCACTGGAAATGCACTTGCAGCGAAGGAAACGGGCTGAGCTCGAGGACTTCCCGTGCTCGTCCCAAGAAAACGCGAGCGGGAATGCCCCGGACTCAGTTTTTCTCGTCCTGGGGTAAAAAGCGGTCCCCCGACGGTTTCTTCCCTTTGCTCCGTATTGGTCATAAGTCTTTCGATACTTCGGGTCTCGTGCTCCGAGGACTTCAACCCACACTCCTGGCATGCTCCCTGACACGTTTTCCGGAGGTATAGGTCGGGAAGCGAGCTCGTTGGAGGGAGAACTGTGGTGCGACCCAAAACGGTCCAAAAGATGGCCGAAGCTTCCAACGAGTGGCGAACGCTCGTCCGGTGTCAGAAACCACTTGAAATGCACTTGCAGCGAAGGAAACGGGCTGAGCTCGAGGACTTCCGGTGCTCGTCCCAAGAAAACGCGAGCGGGAATGCCCCGGACTCAGTTTTCTCGTCCTGGGGTAAAAAGCGGTCCCCCGACGGTTTCTTCCCTTTGCTCCGTATTGGTCATAAGTCTTTCGATCTTCGGGTCTCGTGCTCCGAGGACTTCAACCCACACTTCCTGGCATGCTCCCTGACACGTTTTTCGGAGGTATAGGTCGGGAAGCGAGCTCGTTGGAGGAAGAACTGTGGTGCGCCCAAAACGGTCCAAAAGATGGCCGAAGCTTCCAACGAGTGGCGAACGTTCGTCCGGTGTCAGAAACCACTGGAAATGCACTTGCAGCGAAGGAAACGGGCTGAGGTCGAGGACTTCCGGTGCTCGTCCCCAAGAAAAACGCGAGCGGGGAATGCCCCGGACTCAGTTTTTCTCGTCCTGGGGTAAAAAGCGGTCCCCCGACGATTTCTTCCCTTTGCTCCGTATTGGTCATAAGTCTTTCGATCTTCGGGTCTCGTGCTCCGAGGACTTCAACCCACACTCCTGGCATGCTCCCTGACACGTTTTCCGGAGGTATAGGTCGGGAAGCGAGCTCGTTGGAGGAAGAACTGTGGTGCGCCCAAAACGGTCCTAAAGATGGCCGAAGCTTCCAACGAGTGGCGAACGTTCGTCCGGTGTCAGAAACCACTGGAAATGCACTTGCAGCGAAGGGAAACGGGCTGAGCTCGAGGACTTCCGGTGCTCGTCCCAAGAAAACGCGAGCGGGAATGCCCCGAACTCAGTTTTCTCGTCCTGGGGTAAAAAGCGGTCCCCCGACGGTTTCTTCCCTTTGCTCCGTATTGGTCATAAGTCTTTCGATCTTCGGGTCTCGTGCTCCGAGGACTTCAACCCACATTCCTGGCATGCTCCCTGACACGTTTTCCGGAGGTATAGGTCGGGAAGCGAGCTCGGGGAGAACTGTGGTGCGACCCAAAACGGTCCAAAAGATGGCCGAAGCTTCCAACGAGTGGCGAACGCTCGTCCGGTGTCAGAAACCCACTGGAAATGCACTCGCAGCGAAGGAAACGGGCTGAGCTCGAGGACTTCCGGTGCTCGTCCCAAGAAAACGCGAGCGGGAATGCCCCGGACTCAGTTTTCTCGTCCTGGGGTAAAAAGCGGTCCCCCGACGGTTTCTTCCCTTTGCTCCGTATTGGTCATAAGTCTTTCGATCTTCGGGTCTCGTGCTCCGAGGACTTCAACCCACACTCCTGGCATGCTCCCTGACACGTTTTCCGGAGGTATAGGTCGGGAAGCGAGCTCGTTGGAGGGAGAACTGTGGTGCGACCCAAAACGGTCCAAAAGATGGCCGAAGCTTCCAACGAGTGGCGAACGCTCGTCCGGTGTCAGAAACCACTGGAAATGCACTTGCAGCGAAGGAAACGGGCTGAGCTCGAGGACTTCCGGTGCTCGTCCCAAGAAAACGCGAGCGGGAATGCCCCGGACTCAGTTTTCTCGTCCTGGGGTAAAAAGCGGTCCCCCGACGGTTTCTTCCCTTTGCTCCGTATTGGTCATAAGTCTTTCGATCTTCGGGTCTCGTGCTCCGAGGACTTCAACCCACACTCCTGGCATGCTCCCTGACACGTTTTCCGGAGGTATAGGTCGGGAAGCGAGCTCGTTGGAGGAAGAACTGTAATGCGCCCAAAACGGTCCAAAAGATGGCCGAAGCTTCCAACGAGTGGCGAACGTTCGTCCGGTGTCAGAAACCACTGGAAATGCACTTGCAGCGAAGGAAACGGGCTGAGCTCGAGGACTTCCGGTGCTCGTCCCAAGAAAACGCGAGCGGGAATGCCCCGAACTCAGTTTTCTCGTCCTGGGGTAAAAAGCGGTCCCCCCGACGGTTTCTTCCCTTTGCTCCGTATTGGTCATAAGTCTTTCGATCTTCGGGTCTCGTGCTCCGAGGACTTCAACCCACACTCTTGGCATGCTCCCTGACACGTTTTCCGGAGGTATAGGTCGGGAAGCGAGCTCGTTGGAGGGAGAACTGTGGTGCGACCCAAAACGGTCCAAAAGATGGCCGAAGCTTCCAACGAGTGGCGAACGCTCGTCCGGTGTCAGAAACCACTGGAAATGCACTTGCAGCGAAGGAAACGGGCTGAGCTCGAGGACTTCCGGTGCTCGTCCCAAGAAAACGCGAGCGGGAATGCCCCGGACTCAGTTTTCTCGTCCTGGGGTAAAAAGCGGTCCCCCGACGGTTTCTTCCCTTTGCTTCGTATTGGTCATAAGTCTTTCGATCTTCGGGTCTCGTGCTCCGAGGACTTCAACCCACACTCCTGGCATGCTCCCTGACACGTTTTCCGGAGGTATAGGTCGGGAAGCGAGCTCGTTGGAGGGAGAACTGTGGTGCGACCCAAAACGGTCCAAAAGATGGCCGAAGCTTCCAACGAGTGGCGAACGCTCGTCCGGTGTCAGAAACCACTAGAAATGCACTTGCAGCGAAGGAAACGGGCTGAGCTCGAGGACTTCCGGTGCTCGTCCCAAGAAAACGCGAGCGGGAATGCCCCGGACTCAGTTTTCTCGTCCTGGGGTAAAAAGCGGTCCCCCGACGGTTTCTTCCCTTTGGTCCGTATTGGTCATAAGTCTTTCGATCTTCGGGTCTCGTGCTCCGAGGACTTC